>NC_092640.1:63725612-64325612 GCF_039555335.1 Amphiura filiformis | reverse complement strand
CCTATATATCATGAGCTTGAAAATGATGCATCATTTGACTTCTTACCATATCCGGAAGCGGAGTTATGGTTAGTTGAACTTGACACACTTTAGCATTTAAATATGACTTTCATGAACAATTTGATTTGTAGGCCTAACTCAAAATCACATTTGCCGACTTTACGAGCGTTTCGAGATGGACGGTCACATATGGCCTTTCCATTGATAGGCCTACTAAAATCATCATTGATAGAGAAAAAGTGGGACAATGTTATAATCGTACCATCCTCATTTAAGGTGACGTTATGCAGTTAATAGTAAGTTATCAATGACCTTACCAGCAGTAGATACCATTGCTATAATTCTTAATGCCCCCATCAGCAGTAGATAGCATTTTAGTAAGTCATCAAAATCCCACCAGCTAGCAGTAGGCATACAAGTTCGAAAGAATTTACAATGACAACTCAAAGATCTGTTATTTTGCTTTATTTTAAGCAATTTTAACTCAAGATCAGAAGAATATTATACGTTTATGGTTTAAACATAGGTCACAAAAGGTTACGTCAGAACTGTTGCCCCCATGCCCCCCCCCCCCAATTCCTCAATACCCCTTCCCCGATTTTGATTTAGGTGCTGTAATTATAATGTTCCACTTTTATGCGTCACCCGATGACCCCTATTTTATTGTCTTTATTTACATTTATGGCGGCACATGCACATCACTGTCGTGTTTGACAGCTCCTCCTCCATGATCGCCCTGTCCTCGCCTGCCATGCATCCGCCCAACCCAGGTACTGATAACCGAATGGCCCACCGCCACACAGTTTTTCATCATTTTCATATTGCTGGTATCGCTTTGCGAAATATGACAGCTCGCTAGCAACTCCTGCTACTTGTTTGCTCTCACTGGGCTCTTTCTCCATGATTGATGGCATGTCTATGGACTCTGCGGCGGTCTCTGTGAGTAACTCGATATTTTTTTCTGATCTTCCCGATGGAGACATGGGATCATCTTTGCATACTGCTGGTGAACATGATGAAATGTCTTCAATGGGTTCCTGAACATGCTGAAAGATACAATAATAATAGTCGTCAGTGATACACTGTTACTCATCAAATCAACCACCGTGTATATCATTACCAGTGGCGGCGCCAGGATTTTTTTTCGGGGGGGGCGGCATGGGGGCAAAGTGGATTTCAGGGGAGGCAAAATTGCCGCAAAAAGTGGAAATTTACGTGATTCGGGGGTTTTGTCTAAAAAGTGTGTTTGTAGGGGGGAACTGGGTAGAGGAAAAATATTTTGTTGGGGAGGCACCACTGGTTATTACGAAACTTCATTTAAGCCTAATATCGTATTTAATCATGTAGGCCAAATTAATTCTCCAGTTAAAAGCTGCCATCTCTCATCGGGCTTCTTATACGGAGTTAAAACTGCATGGGCATGTAACTTCAGCTTTTAAGTTTGTTGGAGATTAACACGATATGTTCTGCAGATTTGATAGTAAAGAGTGTTTTCCGTCCCCGGATGAACATGGTATACCTCTCTGCAAATGCTAAAGAACATTTTGTGAATATAATAGGCCCTTTTCTTATTGATATATTACACTCCTTCTGTCTTGTCATAAAATTACTGTGTATTTTAAAGGGTGTACGTTGCATACCTGTGACTGTGCTCCAGAGCCAGTACAGACTTTCCAATACAAGTCCTCCGTGTTGCATTCATACATACAGGGTTCTCTGCCAGGTTGCTGGTCGTCATCTGGCCGAACCATACAGCACAATGACCGCAGAACATCCAGAAGAGTTCTAAACAAAAAAAATAAACAGACATGATGAAATTACGCGTTACTGAAATAAAAGGCGAATTTCTTGAATGGAAATCTATTTTAGGCTTTGTATATAATTTTTAGAGAGTTCTTTCTTTTCTTGAAACAGTTGATAAAATTTAATTGGATTCATGTTTACCATTTAAAGTCCATTTTAACAAAATTTTGATTTGGTCGGCTGAAATTCAAACATAATAATGATTATCACGTAATTTTGAAATGTTATCATCATGTTTTGCATCCTGTAAACCCGGAAACTCTTCCATTTTGTCCTAACACTAACCTTCTAATTCCACCAGGTCTTCGTGATCTGGGTAGGCCTTCATGTTTCACATCAGATGGTTTCGTAATTGAGAACGACTGGATCAGTGGAAGAAACAATGCACATGAAACCAATGAGTCAAAATGTTTGATCATACATGACACCTTGTCTATCATATCTATGTTGTGAAAGTAGTCGATTCTCATTTTGATATTTTCTCGTGTGGAAGAAGGGTCCTGATAACTCTGAACAAATTAACGGGGTTTCCCCAGCATGATCTTATAAAACGAAGTTGGGACGAACTTGGATCTGGTTATGTCTTAAGAAAGAAAGAGTGTCTTTTACAAATGATTTTGAAAACATGATATGGAATAAACCGTATAATGAAAGTATAATGTTTATGAACTTAGAAAGCGTTTTAACTTAACGAACGTCTTATAATTTGGTTATGAAAACTTTTAATATGATAAGCCCTACACTCGTATTTAATCATATGTCCACTGACTATACATTAATTCGGGCTCAAAATTTTGAACATTTTTAGTGGTCAAAAGTGTAGAAATGTTTTAGTTGGTGCAAAAATGACCGCGTAGACGATATCGTGTTTCAATACTGCAGGACCTCGTAAATTTGAATCTAGTGGGAAAAACAAAACAAATGAAAGAATTGAAAATTATCCAAATTTATAGGCCTATCACAAGGAACAACAAAATGTACTTACCGAAGTTTGATTCTTTCGCTTCAAGACGCCCATATTGAACAAATTATGCTAATATTTAATGAAATTATTTAAGAAAATCAGGTATACGACGTGCATAAGTACGAGCGTAAATAAAATGTGATTGTCATGTTTATGTTTCTTGGTAGCTCAAGTAACGTAGACGCATTGGTTTCCCAGTGAAACGCGTGCGCACATAGTGTAATTCGCGTCATCTCTAGCGTGCTACGCGCTATCACGCGTGTTACTAGGCATGGCTTACGCATGTAGGAAGGGAATTTAAAAATGGGGTATTTAGAGGGGGGGTACCGTATATCTCTTACCATTGAAGTCTCATGCCCTTTCGCTTCCAAAAAGTTTCAGTGACAAGTTTTTTTCAGGTAAAAAAGAGGAAAAGTACATTTTTAATTGAAGAAACTTCATAAATCAAGGAGTATGGAATTCTACAAAAGCAAACACGAGGAGAGATGCCCAAAAGGTTGCCCTAAATTTTCTGAATTCTTCCCTCGTAAGCATGGTACGAAGGCCTATTTGATAGTGACTAGGGCCGTCGCCATAGGACGCGTGACGGAGCAAATTTTTTGCTTACATTTAATCGCTCGGATACATAATTTGTTTCCCAAAACACCAAAACAATTGATGTCTTTTTGGTGAAAAATGCATATCTTCAATTATACGAAAGGTCAAACTTTTCAATTGATGGTCGCCTTTTTTCCCAGCTACATTAAGTACATATCATTAGATTTATAAAGATAAAGAGTGTAAAGTCGGCCCTGGTCAAATTTTTTTTTTATTTCATATTTATAAAGTATATATCATAAGCTTTAAAATGATGCATCATTTGACTTCTTACGATATTCGGAAGCGAAGTTATGGTCAGTCGAACTTCACACATGCTGGGTCACAATTTTTCAAAATCTTGAAATGGGTAGGCCTAATATGCATGTTACAAGTCACCCCCCTTGCGCTTTAAGTGATGATTTTCTTGGAGATCAATTGCAAATAAAAGTTACAAAACGCCCGTTAGATGGCAGACACTGTCTGGCGATTTCTTGCCGAAGCACTGAACTGCTGAAGTGAAGATTCCGCGGTCTAAACTTGTGTAACCCGCAAAATAGTCCCCGTAATACTTAAAAATTGTGCCTATTTGTTTCATTTTTCAGCCAATATGTGTCCAAGATACGCTTCTTTGACGCTCTATATTAAACCTGTGATGGTTTCGAAAAATTACGAGCAGAAAAATGATTTTAAATCTGTTTTAGCGGACTAATTGTGCAAATCACGTCAATGTAAAAAAGAAGTCCCCAGATTTTTGATTCTGAAACTCGCCACCCCCCCCCCCCCCGTGTCCGAGACTTCTGAGAAAAACAAACAAAATTTTGTTGAAGATGAGCGTACGAAATTACCATGATTTGTAGCTAAAATAAGGATCACTTTTGTTCATCATACAGGTAATCCACAGGTGAGAGTTATCGAGTTGATATTGAGTAGTTTGAAAGCCGATTTTGACAGGTTTCTGCTTGAACTCGTCACAGTGAGAAGTTCTATAGTGCCAAATTCGGCAGCTTTGTCGTGGAGTTATGTACATGATATCGTAAGCTTGAACTGCGTTGTGTCATACTAGGCAGTTGTAAACTATATGCACGATTGATAAAGCTGGTTTAGCTGAGTGACATAGCTCTACACTCAGTCAGTTGTACTGAAAATGACAATTACTTGATGATCCTTACTACCTTAGCTTCCGACGAAGCATCATACCCCCCCCCGCTACTCCCCCCCCCAAGAAGTGAAAATTTCATTAAAAATTAATAGTTCGGACTCCGAACTAAATCTTCATAAAAAATAAGAACCAACATGAGTAAATGAGGCGAATTGCAATAAACACCACTGTTTTGGTAATTCTGACCAGTCCTGATAAAAGTAAACGAGGCGCTTTGCGGCAAACGCCATTTTGATATATGTGACCGTCCACCACAAACGGAGTTTAAAGTCGACCCTGATCAATTTTTTAAATTTCATATTTAGAAAGTAGGCCTATATATCATGAGCTTGAAAATGATGCATCATTTGACTTCTTACCATATCCGGAAGCGGAGTTATGGTTAGTTGAACTTGACACACTTTAGCATTTAAATATGACTTTCATGAACAATTTGATTTGTAGGCCTAACTCAAAATCACATTTGCCGACTTTACGAGCGTTTCGAGATGGACGGTCACATATGGCCTTTCCATTGATAGGCCTACTAAAATCATCATTGATAGAGAAAAAGTGGGACAATGTTATAATCGTACCATCCTCATTTAAGGTGACGTTATGCAGTTAATAGTAAGTTATCAATGACCTTACCAGCAGTAGATACCATTGCTATAATTCTTAATGCCCCCATCAGCAGTAGATAGCATTTTAGTAAGTCATCAAAATCCCACCAGCTAGCAGTAGGCATACAAGTTCGAAAGAATTTACAATGACAACTCAAAGATCTGTTATTTTGCTTTATTTTAAGCAATTTTAACTCAAGATCAGAAGAATATTATACGTTTATGGTTTAAACATAGCATACTGCAGTTACTGTCCGTTTTCCTATACACAATACACAGTGCTCTTTCCCATTGACGCGTGACCTTTACAAATAGCCCTACGTTAACAGTATGGGGATATGACTAGTTAACGTCGCTGTGTGAAAAATAACCGGCCAATATTAAAAGTACTCTTCTAAAGTTCTAGAAAATATAGTTTTTAACATGTCCTAAATTTTTAGCTAATTTAGATGTTTGGAAATATTCGTACTTTGGTGTTTTAGTTAATGTTATAGGTAATAGTACATTGCCTAGTTAACGTCGCTGTGTGAAAAATAACCGGCCAATATTAAAAGTACTCTTCTAAAATTCTAGACAATATAGTTTTGTAACATGTCCTAAATTTTTAGCTAATTTAGGTGTTTGGAGAGGGTCGTACTTTTGTGTTTTAGGAAGGACATGTAAACGACAGATAACACCAAAAATATGAAGAAATTATTTCCAAACCGTGTTAAGTCAAAAATCATTATGTTGCTCATTTTCAAGAATGCTGGTTTACAAAAAGCACGCCATTGTCTGATTTCGTGAACAAAGCCACACATAACATTGTTTCCTTTCGTTTCCTTTATAATCGGTTACCCAACTGAAGCTATGAATAAGAGCTTTATTGCGATATCGCACATGAAAACAGTCACTTGTGCACAACCAGAGAAGATCCGATTTAATCAGTTGAGCTGTTTCAATGAGTGTTATCTTGGTTTAATAGCTTTTAATGGGGTTAAGTCCTGCAAAGGTCGAGATGAATTCTACTGTAGACATGACTGCATCATGGGTCACAAAAGGTTACGTCAGAACTGTTGCCCCCCCCCCCCCAATTCCTCAATACCCCTTCCCCGGTTTTGATTTAGGTGCTGTAATTATAATGTTCCACTTTTATGCGTCACCCGATGACCCCTATTTTATTGTCTTTATTTACATTTATGGCGGCACATGCACATCACTGTCGTGTTTGACAGCTCCTCCTCCATGATCGCCCCGTCCTCGCCTGGCATGCATCCGCCCAACCCAGGTACTGATAACCGAATGGCCCACCGCCACACAGTTTTTCATCATTTTCATATTGCTGGTATCGCTTTGCGAAATATGACAGCTCGCTAGCAACTCCTGCTACTTGTTTGCTCTCACTGGGCTCTTTCTCCATGATTGATGGCATGTCTATGGACTCTGCGGCGGTCTCTGTGAGTAACTCGATATTTTTTTCTGATCTCCCGATGGAGACATGGGATCATCTTTGCATACTGCTGGTGAACATGATGAAATGTCTTCAATGGGTTCCTGAACATGCTGAAAGATACAATAATAATAGTCGTCAGTGATACACTGTTACTCATCAAATCAACCACCGTGTATATCATTACCAGTGGCGGCGCCAGGATTTTTTTTTCGGGGGGGCGGCATGGGGGCAAAGTGGATTTCAGGGGAGGCAAAATTGCCGCAAAAAGTGGAAATTTACGTGATTCGGGGGTTTTGTCTAAAAAGTGTGTTTGTAGGGGGGGGGGGAACTGGGTAGAGGAAAAATATTTTGTTGGGGAGGCACCACTGGTTATTACGAAACTTCATTTAAGCCTAATATCGTATTTAATCATGTAGGCCAAATTAATTCTCCAGTTAAAAGCTGCCATCTCTCATCGGGCTTCTTATACGGAGTTAAAACTGCATGGGCATGTAACTTCAGCTTTTAAGTTTGTTGGAGATTAACACGATATGTTCTGCAGATTTGATAGTGAAGAGTGTTTTCCGTCCCCGGAATGAACATGGTATACCACTCTGCAAATGCTAAAGAACATTTTGTGAATATATATAATAGGCCCTTTTCTTATTGATATATTACACTCCTTCTGTCTTGTCATAAAATTACTGTGTATTTTAAAGGGTGTACGTTGCATACCTGTGACTGTGCTCCAGAGCCAGTACAGACTTTCCAATACAAGTCCTCCGTGTTGCATTCGTACATACATGGTTCTCTGCCAGGTTGCTGGTCGTCATCTTGCCGAACAATACAGCACAATGACCGCAGAACATCCAGAAGAGTTCTAAACCGGAAAAATAAACAGACATGATGAAATCACACATTAGGCCTACTGAAATAAAAGGCGAATTTCTTGAGCGGAATTCTATTTTAGGCCTTTTATTTAATTTTTATAGGGTTCTTCTTTTCTTGAAACAGTTGATAAAATTTCATTGGATTCATGTTTACCATTTAAAGTCCATTTTAACAAAATTTTGATTTGGTCGGCTGAAATTCAAACATAATAATGATTATCACGTCGTAATTTTTAAATGTTATCATCATGTTTTGCATCTCGTAAACCCGGAAACTCTTCCATTTTGTCCTACTAACCTTCTAATTCCACCAGGTCTTCGTGATCTGGGTAGGCCTTCGTGTCTCACATCAGGTGATTTCGTAATTGAGAACGACTGGATCAGTGGAAGAAACAATGCACATGAAACCAATGAGTCAAATGTTTGATCATACATGACACCTTGTGATCATGTCTATGTTGGCCCATTCCATGTCAACTCCAGGGATGTGCACCGCAAACCTCTCAATTTTTTCTTTTTCTGTTGGTGGTAGATATTGATGAGAAAGTAAAATCCTGAAAATTTGAGCTTCATACTCCATTTCGTTTTCCCGTGGCATCAATTTGAAATTTAGGGGTCAGCGTAAAAATGTGTCGCAACGCGAAAGACGATGTTTGGAGGTCCATAAATGTATAAAGGAACCCTTTAAAACTTTGAAAAGTCCTGGGGTACTTTTTGGTGTAGAATTCAAATCTGCTATCAGAAAACTTGTAACTCCTTTACTTTAAAAGATATAGGGCCCTCAAAATGCAACTTCGTCCAACCAGGACCAACTTTGGGGGGGTCAGAACTCCAAAAGTAAAAATAATTTTATAGTCCATTTTTTTGCCAGTCAGAGCCCTTTGGTAGGACATTACTCTTATCCAATATTGAGCATATTAGAATACATTTAGCTGAGATATTACCCATGGAAAACCACTTTTTTTACATTTTGACCCCCCTGAAAAACAATGTCAGACAATTTGCCCCCCCATCAACTTCAGATGTGTTGAAGTTATATGCTTGGACAACATTTCTGAGAGATATTGGCTTTGGGTCTCGATGGCTTCAACACATTAGTTAGGTTTGATCAGAGTTGTACATTACACCTACATGCAAAATCAAAATTGTGTACAACTCTGTCTGATGTGTTGAAAGCTGGAGTTGAAAGAATATATCAAATGGATGTTGTGAAAGTAGTCGATTCTCATTTTGATATCTTCTCGTGTGAAAGAAGGGTCCTGATAACTCTGAACAAATTAAACGGGGTTTCCCCTGCATGATCTTATAAAACGAAGTTGGGACGAACTTGGGTCTGGGTATGTCTTAAAGAAAGAAAGAGTGTCTTTTACAAATGATTTTGAAAACATGATATGGAATAAACCGTATAATGAAAGTATAATGTTTATGAACTTAGAAAGCGTTTTAACTTAACGAACGTCTTATAATTTGGTTATGAAAACTTTTAATATGATAAGCCCTACACTCGTATTTAATCATATGTCCACTGACTATACATTAATTCGGGCTCAAAATTTTGAACATTTTTAGTGGTCAAAAAGTGTAGAAATGTTTTAGTTGGTGCAAAAAATGACCGCGTAGACGATATCGTGTTTCAATACTGCAGGACCTCGTAAATTTGAATCTAGTGGGAAAAACAAAACAAATGAAAGAATTGAAAATTATCCAAATTTATAGGCCTATCACAAGGAACAACAAAATGTACTTACCGAAGTTTGATTCTTTCGCTTCAAGACGCCCATATTGAACAAATTATGCTAATATTTAATGAAATTATTTAAGAAAATCAGGTATACGACGTGCATAAGTACGAGCGTAAATAAAATGTGATTGTCATGTTTATGTTTCTTGGTAGCTCAAGTAACGTAGACGCATTGGTTTCCCAGTGAAACGCGTGCGCACATAGTGTAATTCGCGTCATCTCTAGCGTGCTACGCGCTATCACGCGTGTTACTAGGCATGGCTTACGCATGTAGGAAGGGAATTTAAAAATGGGGTATTTAGAGGGGGGGTACCGTATTTCTCTTACCATTGAAGTCTCATGCCCTTTCGCTTCCAAAAGGTTTCAGTGACAAGTTTTTTTCAGGTAAAAAAGAGGAAAAGTACATTTTTAATTGAAGAAACTTCATAAATCAAGGAGTATGGAATTCTACAAAAGCAAACACGAGGAGAGATGCCCAAAAAGGTTGCCCTAAATTTTCTGAATTCTTCCCTCGTAAGCATGGTACGAAGGCCTATTTGATAGTGACTAGGGCCGTCGCCATAGGACGCGTGACGGAGCAAATTTTTTTGCTTACATTTAATCGCTCGGATACATAATTTGTTTCCCAAAACACCAAAACAATTGATGTCTTTTTGGTGAAAAATGCATATCTTCAATTATACGAAAGGTCAAACTTTTCAATTGATGGTCGCCTTTTTATCCCAGCTACATTAAGTACATATCATTAGATTTATAAAGATAAAGAGTGTAAAGTCGGCCCTGGTCAAATTTTTTTTATTTCATATTTATAAAGTATATATCATAAGCTTTAAAATGATGCATCATTTGACTTCTTACGATATTCGGAAGCGGAGTTATGGTCAGTCGAACTTCACACATGCTGGGTCACAATTTTTCAAAATCTTGAAATGGGTAGGCCTAATATGCATGTTACAAGTCACCCCCCCTTGCGCTTTAAGTGATGATTTTCTTGGAGATCAATTGCAAATAAAAGTTACAAAACGCCCGTTAGATGGCAGACACTGTCTGGCGATTTCTTGCCGAAGCACTGAACTGCTGAAGTGAAGATTCCGCGGTCTAAACTTGTGTAACCCGCAAAATAGTCCCCGTAATACTTAAAAATTGTGCCTATTTGTTTCATTTTTCAGCCAATATGTGTCCAAGATACGCTTCTTTGACGCTCTATATTAAACCTGTGATGGTTTCGAAAAATTACGAGCAGAAAAATGATTTTAAATCTGTTTTAGCGGACTAATTGTGCAAATCACGTCAATGTAAAAAAAGTCCCCAGATTTTGATTCTGAAACTCGCCACCCCCCCGTGTCCGAGACTTCTGAGAAAAACAAACAAAAATTTTGTTGAAGATGAGCGTACGAAATTACCATGATTTGTAGCTAAAATAAGGATCACTTTTGTTCATCATACAGGTAATCCACAGGTGAGAGTTATCGAGTTGATATTGAGTAGTTTGAAAGCCGATTTTGACAGGTTTCTGCTTGAACTCGTCACAGTGAGAAGTTCTATAGTGCCAAATTCGGCAGCTTTGTCGTGGAGTTATGTACATGATATCGTAAGCTTGAACTGCGTTGTGTCATACTAGGCAGTTGTAAACTATATGCACGATTGATAAAGCTGGTTTAGCTGAGTGACATAGCTCTACACTCAGTCAGTTGTACTGAAAATGACAATTACTTGATGATCCTTACTACCTTAGCTTCCGACGAAGCATCATACCCCCCCGCTACTCCCCCCCAAGAAGTGAAAATGTCATTAAAAATTAATAGTTCGGACTCCGAACTAAATCTTCATAAAAAATAAGAACCAACATGAGTAAATGAGGCGAATTGCAATAAACACCACTGTTTTGGTAATTCTGACCAGTCCTGATAAAAGTAAACGAGGCGCTTTGCGGCAAACGCCATTTTGATATATGTGACCGTCCACCACAAACGGAGTTTAAAGTCGACCCTGATCAATTTTTTTAAATTTCATATTTAGAAAGTAGGCCTATATATCATGAGCTTGAAAATGATGCATCATTTGACTTCTTACCATATCCGGAAGCGGAGTTATGGTTAGTTGAACTTGACACACTTTGGCATTTAAATATGACTTTCATGAACAATTTGATTTGTAGGCCTAACTCAAAATCACATTTGCCGACTTTACGAGCGTTTCGAGATGGACGGTCACATATGGCCTTTCCATTGATAGGCCTACTAAAATCATCATTGATAGAGAAAAAGTGGGACAATGTTATAATCGTACCATCCTCATTTAAGGTGACGTTATGCAGTTAATAGTAAGTTATCAATGACCTTACCAGCAGTAGATACCATTGCTATAATTCTTAATGCCCCCATCAGCAGTAGATAGCATTTTAGTAAGTCATCAAAATCCCACCAGCTAGCAGTAGGCATACAAGTTCGAAAGAATTTACAATGACAACTCAAAGATCTGTTATTTTGCTTTATTTTAAGCAATTTTAACTCAAGATCAGAAGAATATTATACGTTTATGGTTTAAACATAGCATACTGCAGTTACTGTCCGTTTTCCTATACACAATACACAGTGCTCTTTCCCATTGACGCGTGACCTTTACAAATAGCCCTACGTTAACAGTATGGGGATATGACTAGTTAACGTCGCTGTGTGAAAAATAACCGGCCAATATTAAAAGTACTCTTCTAAAGTTCTAGAAAATATAGTTTTTTAACATGTCCTAAATTTTTAGCTAATTTAGATGTTTGGAAATATTCGTACTTTGGTGTTTTAGTTAATGTTATAGGTAATAGTACATTGCCTAGTTAACGTCGCTGTGTGAAAAATAACCGGCCAATATTAAAAGTACTCTTCTAAAATTCTAGACAATATAGTTTTGTAACATGTCCTAAATTTTTAGCTAATTTAGGTGTTTGGAGAGGGTCGTACTTTTGTGTTTTAGGAAGGACATGTAAACGACAGATAACACCAAAAATATGAAGAAATTATTTCCAAACCGTGTTAAGTCAAAATCATTATGTTGCTCATTTTCAAGAATGCTGGTTTACAAAAAGCACGCCATTGTCTGATTTCGTGAACAAAGCCACACATAACATTGTTTCCTTTCGTTTCCTTTATAATCGGTTACCCAACTGAAGCTATGAATAAGAGCTTTATTGCGATATCGCACATGAAAACAGTCACTTGTGCACAACCAGAGAAGATCCGATTTAATCAGTTGAGCTGTTTCAATGAGTGTTATCTTGGTTTAATAGCTTTTAATGGGGTTAAGTCCTGCAAAGGTCGAGATGAATTCTACTGTAGACATGACTGCATCATGGGTCACAAAAGGTTACGTCAGAACTGTTGCCCCCCATGCCCCCCCCCAATTCCTCAATACCCCTTCCCCGATTTTGATTTAGGTGCTGTAATTATAATGTTCCACTTTTATGCGTCACCCGATGACCCCTATTTTATTGTCTTTATTTACATTTATGGCGGCACATGCACATCACTGTCGTGTTTGACAGCTCCTCCTCCATGATCGCCCCGTCCTCGCCTGCCATGCATCCGCCCAACCCAGGTACTGATAACCGAATGGCCCACCGCCACACAGTTTTTCATCATTTTCATATTGCTGGTATCGCTTTGCGAAATATGACAGCTCGCTAGCAACTCCTGCTACTTGTTTGCTCTCACTGGGCTCTTTCTCCATGATTGATGGCATGTCTATGGACTCTGCGGCGGTCTCTGTGAGTAACTCGATATTTTTTTCTGGTCTTCCCGATGGAGACATGGGATCATCTTTGCATACTGCTGGTGAACATGATGAAATGTCTTCAATGGGTTCCTGAACATGCTGAAAGATACAATAATAATAGTCGTCAGTGATACACTGTTACTCATCAAATCAACCACCGTGTATATCATTACCAGTGGCGGCGCCAGGATTTTTTTTCGGGGGGCGGCATGGGGGCAAAAGTGGATTTCAGGGAGGCAAAATTGCCGCAAAAAGTGGAAATTTACGTGATTCGGGGTTTTGTCTAAAAAGTGTGTTTGTAGGGGGGAACTGGGTAGAGGAAAAATATTTTGTTGGGGAGGCACCACTGGTTATTACGAAACTTCATTTAAGCCTAATATCGTATTTAATCATGTAGGCCAAATTAATTCTCCAGTTAAAAGCTGCCATCTCTCATCGGGCTTCTTATACGGAGTTAAAACTGCATGGGCATGTAACTTCAGCTTTTAAGTTTGTTGGAGATTAACACGATATGTTCTGCAGATTTGATAGTGAAGAGTGTTTTCCGTCCCCGGATGAACATGGTATACCTCTCTGCAAATGCTAAAGAACATTTTGTGAATATATATAATAGGCCCTTTTCTTATTGATATATTACACTCCTTCTGTCTTGTCATAAAATTACTGTGTATTTTAAAGGGTGTACGTTGCATACCTGTGACTGTGCTCCAGAGCCAGTACAGACTTTCCAATACAAGTCCTCCGTGTTGCATTCGTACATACATGGTTCTCTGCCAGGTTGCTGGTCGTCATCTTGCCGAACAATACAGCACAATGACCGCAGAACATCCAGAAGAGTTCTAAACCGGAAAAATAAACAGACATGATGAAATCACACATTAGGCCTACTGAAATAAAAGGCGAATTTCTTGAGCGGAATTCTATTTTAGGCCTTTTATTTAATTTTTATAGGGTTCTTCTTTTCTTGAAACAGTTGATAAAATTTCATTGGATTCATGTTTACCATTTAAAGTCCATTTTAACAAAATTTTGATTTGGTCGGCTGAAATTCAAACATAATAATGATTATCACGTCGTAATTTTTAAATGTTATCATCATGTTTTGCATCTCGTAAACCCGGAAACTCTTCCATTTTGTCCTACTAACCTTCTAATTCCACCAGGTCTTCGTGATCTGGGTAGGCCTTCGTGTCTCACATCAGGTGATTTCGTAATTGAGAACGACTGGATCAGTGGAAGAAACAATGCACATGAAACCAATGAGTCAAATGTTTGATCATACATGACACCTTGTGATCATGTCTATGTTGTGAAAGTAGTCGATTCTCATTTTGATATCTTCTCGTGTGAAAGAAGGGTCCTGATAACTCTGAACAAATTAAACGGGGTTTCCCCTGCATGATCTTATAAAACGAAGTTGGGACGAACTTGGGTCTGGGTATGTCTTAAAGAAAGAAAGAGTGTCTTTTACAAATGATTTTGAAAACATGATATGGAATAAACCGTATAATGAAAGTATAATGTTTATGAACTTAGAAAGCGTTTTAACTTAACGAACGTCTTATAATTTGGTTATGAAAACTTTTAATATGATAAGCCCTACACTCGTATTTAATCATATGTCCACTGACTATACATTAATTCGGGCTCAAAATTTTGAACATTTTAGTGGTCAAAAAGTGTAGAAATGTTTTAGTTGGTGCAAAAATGACCGCGTAGACGATATCGTGTTTCAATACTGCAGGACCTCGTAAATTTGAAACTAGAGAAAAAAACAAAACAAATGAAAGAATTGAAAATTATCCAAATTTATAGGCCTATCACAAGGAACAACAAAATGTACTTACCGAAGTTTGATTCTTTCGCTTCAAGACGCCCATATTGAACAAATTATGCTAATATTTAATGAAATTATTTAAGAAAATCAGGTATACGACGTGCATAAGTACGAGCGTAAATAAAATGTGATTGTCATGTTTATGTTTCTTGGTAGCTCAAGTAACGTAGACGCATTGGTTTCCCAGTGAAACGCGTGCGCACATAGTGTAATTCGCGTCATCTCTAGCGTGCTACGCGCTATCACGCGTGTTACTAGGCATGGCTTACGCATGTAGGAAGGGAATTTAAAAATGGGGTATTTAGAGGGGGGGTACCGTATTTCTCTTACCATTGAAGTCTCATGCCCTTTCGCTTCCAAAAGGTTTCAGTGACAAGTTTTTTTCAGGTAAAAAAGAGGAAAAGTACATTTTTAATTGAAGAAACTTCATAAATCAAGGAGTATGGAATTCTACAAAAGCAAACACGAGGAGAGATGCCCAAAAGGTTGCCCTAAATTTTCTGAATTCTTCCCTCGTAAGCATGGTACGAAGGCCTATTTGATAGTGACTAGGGCCGTCGCCATAGGACGCGTGACGGAGCAAATTTTTTTGCTTACATTTAATCGCTCGGATACATAATTTGTTTCCCAAAACACCAAAACAATTGATGTCTTTTTGGTGAAAAATGCATATCTTCAATTATACGAAAGGTCAAACTTTTCAATTGATGGTCGCCTTTTTATCCCAGCTACATTAAGTACATATCATTAGATTTATAAAGATAAAGAGTGTAAAGTCGGCCCTGGTCAAAATTTTTTTATTTCATATTTATAAAGTATATATCATAAGCTTTAAAATGATGCATCATTTGACTTCTTACGATATTCGGAAGCGGAGTTATGGTCAGTCGAACTTCACACATGCTGGGTCACAATTTTTCAAAATCTTGAAATGGGTAGGCCTAATATGCATGTTACAAGTCACCCCCCCTTGCGCTTTAAGTGATGATTTTCTTGGAGATCAATTGCAAATAAAAGTTACAAAACGCCCGTTAGATGGCAGACACTGTCTGGCGATTTCTTGCCGAAGCACTGAACTGCTGAAGTGAAGATTCCGCGGTCTAAACTTGTGTAACCCGCAAAATAGTCCCCGTAATACTTAAAAATTGTGCCTATTTGTTTCATTTTTCAGCCAATATGTGTCCAAGATACGCTTCTTTGACGCTCTATATTAAACCTGTGATGGTTTCGAAAAATTACGAGCAGAAAAATGATTTTAAATCTGTTTTAGCGGACTATTTGTGCAAATCACGTAAAAGTAAAAAAGAAGTCCCCAGATTTTTGATTCTGAAACTCGCCACCCCCCCGTGTCCGAGACTTCTGAGAAAAACAAACAAAATTTTGTTGAAGATGAGCGTACGAAATTACCATGATTTGTAGCTAAAATAAGGATCACTTTTGTTCATCATACAGGTAATCCACAGGTGAGAGTTATCGAGTTGATATTGAGTAGTTTGAAAGCCGATTGTTGACAGGTTTCTGCTTGAACTCGTCACAGTGAGAAGTTCTATAGTGCCAAATTCGGCAGCTTTGTCGTGGAGTTATGTACATGATATCGTAAGCTTGAACTGCGTTGTGTCATACTAGGCAGTTGTAAACTATATGCACGATTGATAAAGCTGGTTTAGCTGAGTGACATAGCTCTACACTCAGTCAGTTGTACTGAAAATGACAATTACTTGATGATCCTTACTACCTTAGCTTCCGACGAAGCATCATACCCCCCCCGCTACTCCCCCAAGAAGTGAAAATGTCATTAAAAATTAATAGTTCGGACTCCGAACTAAATCTTCATAAAAAATAAGAACCAACATGAGTAAATGAGGCGAATTGCAATAAACACCACTGTTTTGGTAATTCTGACCAGTCCTGATAAAAGTAAACGAGGCGCTTTGCGGCAAACGCCATTTTGATATATGTGACCGTCCACCACAAACGGAGTTTAAAGTCGACCCTGATCAATTTTTTAAATTTCATATTTAGAAAGTAGGCCTATATATCATGAGCTTGAAAATGATGCATCATTTGACTTCTTACCATATCCGGAAGCGGAGTTATGGTTAGTTGAACTTGACACACTTTGGCATTTAAATATGACTTTCATGAACAATTTGATTTGTAGGCCTAACTCAAAATCACATTTGCCGACTTTACGAGCGTTTCGAGATGGACGGTCACATATGGCCTTTCCATTGATAGGCCTACTAAAATCATCATTGATAGAGAAAAAGTGGGACAATGTTATAATCGTACCATCCTCATTTAAGGTGACGTTATGCAGTTAATAGTAAGTTATCAATGACCTTACCAGCAGTAGATACCATTGCTATAATTCTTAATGCCCCCATCAGCAGTAGATAGCATTTTAGTAAGTCATCAAAATCCCACCAGCTAGCAGTAGGCATACAAGCGAAAGAATTTACAATGACAACTCAAAGATCTGTTATTTTGCTTTATTTTAAGCAATTTTAACTCAAGATCAGAAGAATATTATACGTTTATGGTTTAAACTAAAGGTTACGTCAGAACTGTTGCCCCATGCCCCCCAATTCCTCAATACCCCTTCCCCGATTTTGATTTAGGTGCTGTAATTATAATGTTCCACTTTTATGCGTCACCCGATGACCCCTATTTTATTGTCTTTATTTACATTTATGGCGGCACATGCACATCACTGTCGTGTTTGACAGCTCCTCCTCCATGATCGCCCCGTCCTCGCCTGCCATGCATCCGCCCAACCCAGGTACTGATAACCGAATGGCCCACCGCCACACAGTTTTTCATCATTTTCATATTGCTGGTATCGCTTTGCGAAATATGACAGCTCGCTAGCAACTCCTGCTACTTGTTTGCTCTCACTGGGCTCTTTCTCCATGATTGATGGCATGTCTATGGACTCTACGGCGGTCTCTGTGAGTAACTCGATATTTTTTTCTGATCTTCCCGATGGAGACATGGGATCATCTTTGCATACTGCTGGTGAACATGATGAAATGTCTTCAATGGGTTCCTGAACATGCTGAAAGATACAATAATAATAGTCGTCAGTGATACACTGTTACTCATCAAATCAACCACCGTGTATATCATTACCAGTGGCGGCGCCAGGATTTTTTTTCGGGGGGGGGCGGCATGGGGGCAAAGTGGATTTCAGGGGAGGCAAAATTGCCGCAAAAAGTGGAAATTTACGTGATTCGGGGGTTTTGTCTAAAAAGTGTGTTTGTAGGGGGGGAACTGGGTAGAGGAAAAATATTTTGTTGGGGAGGCACCACTGGTTATTACGAAACTTCATTTAAGCCTAATATCGTATTTAATCATGTAGGCCAAATTAATTCTCCAGTTAAAAGCTGCCATCTCTCATCGGGCTTCTTATACGGAGTTAAAACTGCATGGGCATGTAACTTCAGCTTTTAAGTTTGTTGGAGATTAACACGATATGTTCTGAAGATTTGATAGTGAAGAGTGTTTTCCGTCTCCGGGATGAACATGGTATACCTCTCTGCAAATGCTAAAGAACATTTTGTGAATATATATAATAGGCCCTTTTCTTATTGATATATTACACTCCTTCTGTCTTGTCATAAAATTACTGTGTATTTTAAAGGGTGTACGTTGCATACCTGTGACTGTGCTCCAGAGCCAGTACAGACTTTCCAATACAAGTCCTCCGTGTTGCATTCGTACATACATGGTTCTCTGCCAGGTTGCTGGTCGTCATCTTGCCGAACAATACAGCACAATGACCGCAGAACATCCAGAAGAGTTCTAAACCGGAAAAATAAACAGACATGATGAAATCACACATTAGGCCTAGGCTGAAATAAAAGGCGAATTTCTTGAGCGGAATTCTATTTTAGGCCTTTTATTTAATTTTTATAGGGTTCTTCTTTTCTTGAAACAGTTGATAAAATTTCATTGGATTCATGTTTACCATTTAAAGTCCATTTTAACAAAATTTTGATTTGGTCGGCTGAAATTCAAACATAATAATGATTATCACGTCGTAATTTTTAAATGTTATCATCATGTTTTGCATCTCGTAAACCCGGAAACTCTTCCATTTTGTCCTACTAACCTTCTAATTCCACCAGGTCTTCGTGATCTGGGTAGGCCTTCGTGTCTCACATCAGGTGATTTCGTAATTGAGAACGACTGGATCAGTGGAAGAAACAATGCACATGAAACCAATGAGTCAAATGTTTGATCATACATGACACCTTGTGATCATGTCTATGTTGTGAAAGTAGTCGATTCTCATTTTGATATCTTCTCGTGTGAAAGAAGGGTCCTGATAACTCTGAACAAATTAAACGGGGTTTCCCCTGCATGATCTTATAAAACGAAGTTGGGACGAACTTGGGTCTGGGTATGTCTTAAAGAAAGAAAGAGTGTCTTTTACAAATGATTTTGAAAACATGATATGGAATAAACCGTATAATGAAAGTATAATGTTTATGAACTTAGAAAGCGTTTTAACTTAACGAACGTCTTATAATTTGGTTATGAAAACTTTTAATATGATAAGCCCTACACTCGTATTTAATCATATGTCCACTGACTATACATTAATTCGGGCTCAAAATTTTGAACATTTTTAGTGGTCAAAAAGTGTAGAAATGTTTTAGTTGGTGCAAAAAATGACCGCGTAGACGATATCGTGTTTCAATACTGCAGGACCTCGTAAATTTGAATCTAGTGGGAAAAACAAAACAAATGAAAGAATTGAAAATTATCCAAATTTATAGGCCTATCACAAGGAACAACAAAATGTACTTACCGAAGTTTGATTCTTTCGCTTCAAGACGCCCATATTGAACAAATTATGCTAATATTTAATGAAATTATTTAAGAAAATCAGGTATACGACGTGCATAAGTACGAGCGTAAATAAAATGTGATTGTCATGTTTATGTTTCTTGGTAGCTCAAGTAACGTAGACGCATTGGTTTCCCAGTGAAACGCGTGCGCACATAGTGTAATTCGCGTCATCTCTAGCGTGCTACGCGCTATCACGCGTGTTACTAGGCATGGCTTACGCATGTAGGAAGGGAATTTAAAAATTTTTTTTTTTAGAGGGGGGGTACCGTATTTCTCTTACCATTGAAGTCTCATGCCCTTTCGCTTCCAAAAGGTTTCAGTGACAAGTTTTTTCAGGTAAAAAGAGGAAAAGTACATTTTTAATTGAAGAAACTTCATAAATCAAGGAGTATGGAATTCTACAAAAGCAAACACGAGGAGAGATGCCCAAAAAGGTTGCCCTAAATTTTCTGAATTCTTCCCTCGTAAGCATGGTACGAAGGCCTATTTGATAGTGACTAGGGCCGTCGCCATAGGACGCGTGACGGAGCAAATTTTTTTTGCTTACATTTAATCGCTCGGATACATAATTTGTTTCCCAAAACACCAAAACAATTGATGTCTTTTTGGTGAAAAATGCATATCTTCAATTATACGAAAGGTCAAACTTTTCAATTGGGCTTTTCATCCCAGCTACATACACATTAAGTCCATATCATTAGATTTATAAAGATAAAGAGTGTAAAGTCGGCCCTGGTCAAATTTTTTTTTTTATTTCATATTTATAAAGTATATATCATAAGCTTTAAAATGATGCATCATTTGACTTCTTACGATATTCGGAAGCGGAGTTATGGTCAGTCGAACTTCACACATGCTGGGTCACAATTTTTCAAAATCTTGAAATGGGTAGGCCTAATATGCATGTTACAAGTCACCCCCCCCCCCCCCTTGCGCTTTAAGTGATGATTTTCTTGGAGATCAATTGCAAATAAAAGTTACAAAACGCCCGTTAGATGGCAGACACTGTCTGGCGATTTCTTGCCGAAGCACTGAACTGCTGAAGTGAAGATTCCGCGGTCTAAACTTGTGTAACCCGCAAAATAGTCCCCGTAATACTTAAAAATTGTGCCTATTTGTTTCATTTTTCAGCCAATATGTGTCCAAGATACGCTTCTTTGACGCTCTATATTAAACCTGTGATGGTTTCGAAAAATTACGAGCAGAAAAATGATTTTAAATCTGTTTTAGCGGACTAATTGTGCAAATCACGTCAATGTAAAAAAGAAGTCCCCAGATTTTTGATTCTGAAACTCGCCACCCCCCCCCCCGTGTCCGAGACTTCTGAGAAAAACAAACAAAAATTTTGTTGAAGATGAGCGTACGAAATTACCATGATTTGTAGCTAAAATAAGGATCACTTTTGTTCATCATACAGGTAATCCACAGGTGAGAGTTATCGAGTTGATATTGAGTAGTTTGAAAGCCGATTTTTTTCAGGTTTCTGCTTGAACTCGTCACAGTGAGAAGTTCTATAGTGCCAAATTCGGCAGCTTTGTCGTGGAGTTATGTACATGATATCGTAAGCTTGAACTGCGTTGTGTCATACTAGGCAGTTGTAAACTATATGCACGATTGATAAAGCGGGTTTAGCTGAGGGACATAGCTCTATACTCAGTCAGTTGTACTGAAAATGACAATTACTTGATGATCCTTACTACCTTAGCTTCCGACGAAGCATCATACCCCCCCGCTACTCCCCCAAGAAGTGAAAATTTCATTAAAATTAATAGTTCGGACTCCGAACTAAATCTTCATAAAAATAAGAACCAACATGAGTAAATGAGGCGAATTGCAATAAACACCACTGTTTTGGTAATTCTGACCAGTCCTGATAAAAGTAAACGAGGCGCTTTGCGGCAAACGCCATTTTGATATATGTGACCGTCCACCACAAACGGAGTTTAAAGTCGACCCTGATCAATTTTTTAAATTTCATATTTAGAAAGTAGGCCTATATATCATGAGCTTGAAAATGATGCATCATTTGACTTCTTACCATATCCGGAAGCGGAGTTATGGTTAGTTGAACTTGACACACTTTGGCATTTAAATATGACTTTCATGAACAATTTGATTTGTAGGCCTAACTCAAAATCACATTTGCCGACTTTACGAGCGTTTCGAGATGGACGGTCACATATGGCCTTTCCATTGATAGGCCTACTAAAATCATCATTGATAGAGAAAAAGTGGGACAATGTTATAATCGTACCATCCTCATTTAAGGTGACGTTATGCAGTTAATAGTAAGTTATCAATGACCTTACCAGCAGTAGATACCATTGCTATAATTCTTAATGCCCCCATCAGCAGTAGATAGCATTTTAGTAAGTCATCAAAATCCCACCAGCTAGCAGTAGGCATACAAGTTCGAAAGAATTTACAATGACAACTCAAAGATCTGTTATTTTGCTTTATTTTAAGCAATTTTAACTCAAGATCAGAAGAATATTATACGTTTATGGTTTAAACATAGCATACTGCAGTTACTGTCCGTTTTCCTATACACAATACACAGTGCTCTTTCCCATTGACGCGTGACCTTTACAAATAGCCCTACGTTAACAGTATGGGGATATGACTAGTTAACGTCGCTGTGTGAAAAATAACCGGCCAATATTAAAAGTACTCTTCTAAAGTTCTAGAAAATATAGTTTTTAA
This sequence comes from Amphiura filiformis, assembly GCF_039555335.1. Classification (NCBI taxonomy): domain Eukaryota; kingdom Metazoa; phylum Echinodermata; class Ophiuroidea; order Amphilepidida; family Amphiuridae; genus Amphiura; species Amphiura filiformis. Next base: position 64,303,301 of record NC_092640.1, on the reverse strand, counting down.
CATGTCCTAAATTTTAGCTAATTTAGATGTTTGGAAATATTCGTACTTTGGTGTTTTAGTTAATGTTATAGGTAATAGTACATTGCCTAGTTAACGTCGCTGTGTGAAAAATAACCGGCCAATATTAAAAGTACTCTTCTAAAATTCTAGACAATATAGTTTTGTAACATGTCCTAAATTTTTAGCTAATTTAGGTGTTTGGAGAGGGTCGTACTTTTGTGTTTTAGGAAGGACATGTAAACGACAGATAACACCAAAAATATGAAGAAATTATTTCCAAACCGTGTTAAGTCAAAAATCATTATGTTGCTCATTTTCAAGAATGCTGGTTTACAAAAAGCACGCCATTGTCTGATTTCGTGAACAAAGCCACACATAACATTGTTTCCTTTCGTTTCCTTTATAATCGGTTACCCAACTGAAGCTATGAATAAGAGCTTTATTGCGATATCGCACATGAAAACAGTCACTTGTGCACAACCAGAGAAGATCCGATTTAATCAGTTGAGCTGTTTCAATGAGTGTTATCTTGGTTTAATAGCTTTTAATGGGGTTAAGTCCTGCAAAGGTCGAGATGAATTCTACTGTAGACATGACTGCATCATGGGTCACAAAAGGTTACGTCAGAACTGTTGCCCCCATGCCCCCCCAATTCCTCAATACCCCTTCCCCGATTTTGATTTAGGTGCTGTAATTATAATGTTCCACTTTTATGCGTCACCCGATGACCCCTATTTTATTGTCTTTATTTACATTTATGGCGGCACATGCACATCACTGTCGTGTTTGACAGCTCCTCCTCCATGATCGCCCCGTCCTCGCCTGCCATGCATCCGCCCAACCCAGGTACTGATAACCGAATGGCCCACCGCCACACAGTTTTCATCATTTTCATATTGCTGGTATCGCTTTGCGAAATATGACAGCTCGCTAGCAACTCCTGCTACTTGTTTGCTCTCACTGGGCTCTTTCTCCATGATTGATGGCATGTCTATGGACTCTGCGGCGGTCTCTGTGAGTAACTCGATATTTTTTCTGATCTTCCCGATGGAGACATGGGATCATCTTTGCATACTGCTGGTGAACATGATGAAATGTCTTCAATGGGTTCCTGAACATGCTGAAAGATACAATAATTAGTCGTCAGTGATACACTGTTACTCACATCAAATCAACCACCGTGTATATCATTACCAGTGGCGGCGCCAGGATTTTTTTTGGGGGGCGGCATGGGGGCCAAAGTGGATTTCAGGGGAGGCAAAATTGCCGTAAAAAGTAGAAATTTACGTGATTCGGGGGTTTTGTCTAAAAAGTGTGTTTGTGGGGGGGGGGGACTGGGTAGAGGAAAAATATTTTGTTGGGGGGGGGGGGGCACCACTGGTTATTACGAAACTTCATTTAAGCCTAATATCGTATTTAATCATGTAGGCCAAATTAATTCTCCAGTTAAAAGCTGCCATCTCTTATCGGGCTTCTTATACGGAGTTAAAACTGCATGGGCATGTAACTTCAGCTTTTAAGTTTGTTGGAGATTAACACGATATGTTCTGCAGATTTGATAGTGAAGAGTGTTTTCCGTCCCCGGGATGAACATGGTATACCTCTCTGCAAATGCTAAAGAACCTTTTGTGAATATAATAGGCCCTTTTCTTATTGATATATTACACTCCTTCTGTCTTGTCATAAAATTACTGTGTATTTTAAAGGATGTACGTTGCATACCTGTGACTGTGCTTCAGAGCCAGTACAGACTTTCCAATACAAGTCCTCCGTGTTGCATTCGTACATACATGGTTCTCTGCCAGGTTGCTGGTCGTCATCTTGCCGAACAATACAGCACAATGACCGCAGAACATCCAGAAGAGTTCTAAACCGGAAAAATAAACAGACATGATGAAATCACACATTAGGCCTACTGAAATAAAAGGCGAATTTCTTGAGCGGAATTCTATTTTAGGCCTTTTATTTAATTTTTATAGGGTTCTTCTTTTCTTGAAACAGTTGATAAAATTTCATTGGATTCATGTTTACCATTTAAAGTCCATTTTAACAAAATTTTGATTTGGTCGGCTGAAATTCAAACATAATAATGATTATCACGTCGTAATTTTTAAATGTTATCATCATGTTTTGCATCTCGTAAACCCGGAAACTCTTCCATTTTGTCCTACTAACCTTCTAATTCCACCAGGTCTTCGTGATCTGGGTAGGCCTTCGTGTCTAACATCAGATGATTTCGTAATTGAGAACGACTGGATCAGTGGAAGAAACAATGCACATGAAACCAATGAGTCAAATGTTTGATCATACATGACACCTTGTGATCATGTCTATGTTGTGAAAGTAGTCGATTCTCATTTTGATATCTTCTCGTGTGAAAGAAGGGTCCTGATAACTCTGAACAAATTAAACGGGGTTTCCCCTGCATCATCTTATAAAACGAAGTTGGGACGAACTTGGGTCTGGGTATGTCTTAAAGAAAGAAAGAGTGTCTTTTACAAATGATTTTGAAAACATGATATGGAATAAACCGTATAATGAAAGTATAATGTTTATGAACTTAGAAAGCGTTTTAACTTAACGAACGTCTTATAATTTGGTTATGAAAACTTTTAATATGATAAGCCCTACACTCGTATTTAATCATATGTCCACTGACTATACATTAATTCGGGCTCAAAATTTTGAACATTTTTAGTGGTCAAAAAGTGTAGAAATGTTTTAGTTGGTGCAAAAAATGACCGCGTAGACGATATCGTGGACCTCGTAAATTTGAAATCTAGTGGGAAAAAACAAACAATGAAATAATTGAAAATTATCCAAATTTATAGGCCTATCACAAGGAACAACAAAATGTACTTACCGAAGTTCGATTCTTTCGCTTCAAGATGCCCATATTGAACAAATTATGCTAAATATTTAAGAAAATTAGTTAAGAAAATCAGGTATACGACGTGCATAAGTACGAGCGTAAATAAAATGTGATTGTCTTATGTTTATGTTTCTTGGTAGCTCAAGTAACGAAGACGCATTGGTTTCCCAGTGAAACGCGTGCGCACATAGTCTAATTCGCGTAATCTCTTGCGTGTTACGCGCTATTACGCGTGTTACTAGGCATGGCTTACGCATGTAGGAAGGGATTTTTAAAATGGGGTATTTAGAGGGGGTACCGTATTTCTCTTACCATTGAAGTCTCATGCCCTTTCGCTTCCAAAAAGTTTGAGTGAAAAGTTTTGTTCAGGTAAAAAAGAGGAAAAGTACATTTTTAATTGAAGAAATTTCATAAATCAAGGAGGAGTATGGAATTCTACAAAACCAAACACGAGGAGAGATGCCAAAAAAGTTGCCCTAAATTGCTGTGTCACAATTTTTCAAAATCTTGAAATGGGTAGGGCCTAATATGCATGTTAAAAGTCACCCCCCCCCCCCCCCTTGCGCTTTAAGTGATGATTTTCTTGGAGATCAATTGCAAATAAAAGTTACAAAACGCCCGTTAGATGGCAGACACTGTCTGGCGATTTCTTGCCGAAGCACTGAACTGCTGAAGTGAAGATACCGCGGTCTAAACTTGTGTAACCCGCAAAATAGTCCCCGTAATACTTAAAAATTGTGCCTATTTGTTTCATTTTTCAGCCAATATGTGTCCAAGATACGCTTCTTTGACGCTCTATATTAAACCTGTGATGGTTTCGAAAAATTACGAGCAGAAAAATGATTTTAAATCTGTTTTAGCGGACTAATTGTGCAAATCACGTCAATGTAAAAAAGAAGTCCCCAGATTTTTGATTCTGAAACTCGCCACCCCCCCCCCCCGTGCCCAAGACTTTTGAGAAAAACAAACAAAATTTTGTTGAAGATGAGCGTACGAAATTACCATGATTTGTAGCTAAAATAAGGATCATTTTTGTTCATCATACAGGTAATCCACAGGTGAGAGTTATCGAGTTCATATTGAGTAGTTTGAAAGCCGATTTTTGACAGGTTTCTGCTTGAACTCGTCACAGTGAGAAGTTCTATAGTGCCAAATTCGGCAGCTTTGTCGTGGAGTTGTGTACATGATAGCGTAAGCTTGAACTGCGTTGTGTCATACTAGGCAGTTGTAAACTATATGCACGATTGATAAAGCTGGTTTAGCTGAGTGACATAGCTCTATACTCAGTCAGTTGTACTGAAAATGACAATTACTTGATGATCCTTACTACCTTAGCTTCCGACGAAGCATCATACCCCCCCCGCTACTCCCCCTCCCCAAGAAGTGACAATTTCATTAAAAATTAATAGTTCGGACTCCGAACTAAATCTTCATAATTTTGATATATGTGACCGTCCACCACAAACGGAGTGTAAAGTCGACCCTGATCAATTTTTTTAAATTTCATATTTGGAAAGTAGGCCTATATGTCATGAACTTTAAAATGATGCATCATTTGACTTCTTACGATATCCGGAAGCGGAGTTATGGTTAGTTGAACTTGACACACTTTAGCATTTAAATATGACTTTCATGAACATTTTGATTTGTAGGCCTAACTCAAAATCACATTTGCCGACTTTACGAGCGTTTCGAGATGGACGGTCACATATGGCCTTTCCATTAATACTAAAATCATCATTGGTAGAGAAAAAGTGGGACAATGTTATAATCGTACCATCCTCATTTAAGGTGACGTTATGCAGTTAATAGTAAGTCATCAATAACCTTACCAGCAGTAGATACCATTGCTATAATTCTTAATGCCCCCATCAGCAGTAGATAGCATTTTAGTAAGTCATCAAAATCCCACCAGCTAGCAGTAAGCATACAAGTTCGAAAGAATTTACAATGACAACTCGAAGATCTGTTATTTTGCTTTATTTTAAGCAATTTTAACTCAAGATCAGAAGAATATTACACTGTATACGTTTATGGTTTATACATAGGTCACAAAAGGTTACGTCAGAACTGTTGCCCCCATGCCCCCCAAATGCCTCAATACCCCTCCCCCGATTTTGATTTAGGTGCTGTAATTATAATGTTCCACTTTTATGCGTCACCCGATGACCCCTATTTTATTGTCTTTATTTACATTTATGGCGGCACATGCACATCACTGTCGTGTTTGACAGCTCCTCCTCCATGATCGCCCCGTCCTCGCCTCCCATGCATCCGCCCAACCCAGGTACTGATAACCGAATGGCCCACCGCCACACAGTTTTTCATCATTTTCATATTGCTGGTATCGCTTTGCGAAATATGACAGCTCGCTAGCAACTCCTGCTACTTGTTTGCTCTCACTGGGCTCTTTCTCCATGATTGATGGCATGTCTATGGACTCTACGGCGGTCTCTGTGAGTAACTCGATATTTTGTTCTGATCTTCCCGATGGAGGCATGGGATCATCTTTGCATACTGCTGGTGAACATGATGAAATGTCTTCAATGGGTTCCTGAACATGCTGAAAGATACAATAATTAGTCGTCAGTGATACACTGTTACTCATCAAATCAACCACCGTGTATATCATTACCAGTGGCGGCGCCAGGATTTTTTACGGGGGGGCATGGGGAAAAGTGGATTTCAGGGGAGGCAAAATTGCCGCAAAAAGTGGAAATTTACGTGATTCGGGTTTTTTGTCTAAAAAGTGTGTTTGTGGGGGGACTGGGTAGAGGAAAAATATTTTGTTGGGGGGCACCACTGGTTATTACGAAACTTCATTTAAGCCTAATATCGTATTTAATCATGTAGGCCAAATTAATTCTCCAGTTAAAAGCTGCCATCTCTCATCGGGCTTCTTATACGGAGTTAAAACTGCATGGGCATGTAACTTCAGCTTTTAAGTTTGTTGGAGATTAACACGATATGTTCTGCAGATTTGATAGTGAAGAGTGTTTTCCGTCCCCGGGATGAACATGGTATACCTCTCTGCAAATGCTAAAGAACATTTTGTGAATATATATAATAGGCCCTTTTCTTATTGATATATTACACTCCTTCTGTCTTGTCATAAAATTACTGTGTATTTTAAAGGGTGTACGTTGCATACCTGTGACTGTGCTCCAGAGCCAGTACAGACTTTCCAATACAAGTCCTCCGTGTTGCATTCGTACATACATGGTTCTCTGCCAGGTTGCTGGTCGTCATCTTGCCGAACAATACAGCACAATGACCGCAGAACATCCAGAAGAGTTCTAAACCGGAAAAATAAACAGACATGATGAAATCACACATTAGGCCTACTGAAATAAAAGGCGAATTTCTTGAGCGGAATTCTATTTTAGGCCTTTTATTTAATTTGTATAGGGTTCTTCTTTTCTTGAAACAGTTGATAAAATTTCATTGGATTCATGTTTACCATTTAAAGTCCATTTTAACAAAATTTTGATTTGGTCGGCTGAAATTCAAACATAATAATGATTATCACGTCGTAATTTTTAATGTTATCATCATGTTTTGCATCTCGTAAACCCGGAAACTCTTCCATTTTGTCCTACTAACCTTCTAATTCCACCAGGTCTTCGTGATCTGGGTAGGCCTTCGTGTCTCACATCAGGTGATTTCGTAATTGAGAACGACTGGATCAGTGGAAGAAACAATGCACATGAAACCAATGAGTCAAATGTTTGATCATACATGACACCTTGTGATCATGTCTATGTTGTGAAAGTAGTCGATTCTCATTTTGATATCTTCTCGTGTGAAAGAAGGGTCCTGATAACTCTGAACAAATTAAACGGGGTTTCCCCTGCATGATCTTATAAAACGAAGTTGGGACGAACTTGGGTCTGGGTATGTCTTAAAGAAAGAAAGAGTGTCTTTTACAAACGATTTTGAAAACATGATATGGAATAAACCGTATAATGAAAGTATAATGTTTATGAACTTAGAAAGCGTTTTAACTTAACGAACGTCTTATAATTTGGTTATGAAAACTTTTAATATGATAAGCCCTACACTCGTATTTAATCATATGTCCACTGACTATACATTAATTCGGGCTCAAAATTTTGAACATTTTTAGTGGTCAAAAAGTGTAGAAATGTTTTAGTTGGTGCAAAAAATGACCGCGTAGACGATATCGTGTTTCAATACCGATACTGCAGGACCTCGTAAATTTGAAATCTAGTGGGAAAAAACAAACAATGAAATAATTGAAAATTATCCAAATTTATAGGCCTATCACAAGGAACAACAAAATGTACTTACCGAAGTTCGATTCTTTCGCTTCAAGACGCCCATATTGAACAAATTATGCTAAATATTTAATAAAATTACTTAAGAAAATCAGGTATACGACGTGCATAAGTACGAGCGTAAATAAAATGTGATTGTCTTATGTTTATGTTTCTTGGTAGCTCAAGTAACGTAGACGCATTGGTTTCCCAGTGAAACGCGTGCGCACATAGTCTAATGCGCGTTATCTCTTTCGTGTTACCCGCTATTACGCGTGTTACTAGGTATGGCTTACGCATGTAGGAAGGGAATTTAAAAATGTTGTATTTAGAGGGGGGTGCCGTATTTCTCTTACCATTGAAGTCTCATGCCCTTTCAGAGTTTCAGAGGGACTGGGATGAGGGAGTACACTTGTTGTTGTTTGCTGCTAGGGAAGCTGTTCAGGAAACTTTAGGATTTAGTCCTTTTGAGTTAGTGTTTGGACACACAGTGCGCGGGCCCTTAAAGTTGTTGAAAGAAAAGTGGCTCAATGAGAAATCAGATATCAATTTATTGGATTATGTCTCCAATTTTAAGCATAGGCTTAACAGAGCAACTGATATCGCCAAAGAAAACTTGAAACAGGTTCAGGCCAAAATGAAACAATGGTATGATAAACATGCCAAAGAGAGAGTGTTCAAACCAGGTGACAAAGTTCTAGTACTGTTTCCAATTCCAGGACACCCATTACAAGCCAGATACCATGGCCCATGTGAGGTAGAGTCAAAAGTGGGTGAAGTAGATTATATAATCAAAACTCCTGGAAGACGCAAGAGCAGGCAGTTATGCCACATAAATATGCTCAAAGAGTATGTTGAAAGAAGTGACAGTGGCATTCCAAAACCTGTGTGTACAGTAAAACATGCTGATAATGTAGACAAACATGCCGATGTAGACAAAATCGCCAATGTAGACAAGAGTAAAGATGACAATTCTGATGTCACATTTGACCAGGATAAAGAGCTGGAGCACAAAGAGTATAATGTAAAATTGAACAATTCTGATGTGCTCACTAATTTGGACTCAAAGTTAGGTCATCTTTCTCAAGATCAACAAAGTCAAATTGCAAATTTGATTCACAAATTTGACAATATATTTCCTGATACGCCAAGTAGAACAAATGCTGCATTTCATGATGTAGATGTTGGTGATACAAAACCAATCAAACAGCATCCTTACAGAGTCAATCCATTGAAAATGGAACATCTCAAGAATGAGATCAATTATATGCTAGACAATGATATCATAGAACCAAGTAGTAGTGAATGGAGTTCACCGTGTATACTTGTTCCCAAGCCTGATGGTTCATACCGATTGGTCGCAGACATGAGAGCTGCAAATGTTCATTCAAAGACAGACTCGTACCCAATTCCAAGAATTGATGATTGCATAGACAAAATTGGGAATGCAAAATTTGTTAGCAAATTTGATCTTTTGAAAGGGTACTGGCAGGTTCCACAAAAGAGATTTCTGCTTTTTGTACACCATTTGGTCTTTACCAATACAAAGTTATGCCATTCGGGTTGAAAAACGCCCCAGCAACATTTCAGATAATGGTGAACCAAATTGTGGCAGACATAGAGGGATGTGAAGCGTATGTAGATGATTTGATTGTTTACAGTCAAACTTGGGAACAACACATGGAACAACTCCATCAATTGTTTGAGAAGCTGTCTGAAGTACAGTTGACAGTCAATCTGGGAAAAAGTGAGTTTTGCCATGCCACAGTCACATACTTAGGATATGTTGTAGGTCAAGGTCAGGTGAAACCTATCAAAGCCAAAGTTGAAGCAATTGAGCAGTACCCCACACCTGTAAACAAGAAGGCACTCATGAGATTTCTAGGAATGGTTGGCTATTATAGAAAGTTCTGTCCAAACTTTTCAGAGATAGCAAGTCCTTTGACTGATTTGTTGAAGAAAGATGCAAAATTCATTTGGTCAGAACAGTGTGAAAATGCTTTTCACAAAGTCAAATCAATACTCATGAGTTCACCAGTACTTACTGCACCTGATTTTCAGAAGCAGTTCAAGTTGACTGTTGATGCCAGTGACATAGGCTGTGGAGGTGTTGTGATGCAAGAGGGTGAAGATCAAATAGATCACCCCATTTGTTACTTTTCAAGGAAATTCAACAAGCACCAGAGAAATTACTCCACAATTGAGAAGGAGTGTCTAGCATTGCTATTAGCATTGCTACATTTTGATGTGTATTTGGGTACCACAGTATACCCTGTGCTTGTTTTCACAGATCACAATCCCCTCACCTTCATCAACAGGATGAAGAACAAAAATCAAAGACTGGTGAGGTGGAGTTTGACCTTGCAAGAGTACAATCTGGACATCAAACATATTAAGGGAAAAGACAATGTAATGGCTGATGCCTTGTCCAGAATTGCATAAAAAGTGACAAACAAAAATTCCTTTAAAAGGAACTTGTGTGACAAGTAGTCACTGTGTATGTTGAGTTAAGCACTCAAAGTTAATATTATTTTGAAGTTGATGTAAAAGAAGAAAACATTTAAGAAAGTTTTCATTACATTCGAACTTTCTTCTTTTAAGGGGGAGGGTGTGATGTGCCCTGAATAATTTAATTTGATGATTTATCTTTGTTTACAAAATTACATGAGTGATGACATTTGGGGGGAATTCCCCTCTCAAATTGAACAAAACAAGTTGAATCATATCTAATTTGGAATATTTGGAAACCCCCTGAGATTGTAAAAAGTAAAGATGATGTCACGGGATTCCCCTCAGGAAGTGATGTCAGGGGATTCCCCTCAGGAAGTGATGTAATGAGAAAGGTTAATGCTATAATTAAGGCTTGGGAATTTCCACATTTGGCTATTAATATTTGGGATTTCCCCCTGCTTGATATATAAGAAAATGTAAACACAATTATGGTCACAGTTGATAGTGTTGATCTGGGCTAGCTAGCTAATATGCTTACAGTCCAATTCCTTCAAAGAAAGGAAATTGCAAACCAGAAATATTGTATGTAGTCAAAGTACTACTATTTACCAGTGTTGTCGGAGAAGATCTAGAATACGTCAAAGAATGTACTTCCAAGAAAGGAATATATATTCTTCTGTCGACTTGCTGAAGTCTGGTATTTTGATTCAACGCAACTGTCACTAAGTGGGGACAACTGCATCGCAGTCCTGCTTCCTGAAGATATTGTGTGAAAGGTGGAAATAGCACCAAGTTTGGAGAAAGCAGCGCAAGGAGTTTAATATTGGAGAACGGCGCAAGGAGTAAAGTGATTTGGAGAACTGCGCAAGGAGTTACGAATGTGTTTGGAGAACGACGCAAGGAGTTTAGTACTTGGGAGAAAGTAACACCATTTTCGTATGAGGATTTTATACGCAAGGATTTATCAATGCAAGTGTACAAAGGACTTCGCTGATTTTCGCAGGACAAGTGAATAAGGATATATTGCATCAGCCGTCCAGAACATTGCAAGAACTTTATGATCACCAAGAAGAAGAATGCTGGCTAAGTACTAAATAGTTAAAAGAGTGATTATACTTGATTATTGTGTATGTGTATTTGTTGTCATTATATTGCACCAAACAAAACTTGCTTTCAATTAAAGACTTGGATATTGTTAGCTTAAACAAACAGTGTATTTGTGTTGTGCATTCGTGTGAGTTCGGGTAAAAGGTGATTTTGGCCTTGAGTCAAGTACGACTCGTAATAAAATGGATTCATGTTTACCATTTAAAGTCCATTTAAATTTTTTTTGATTTGGTCGGCTGAAATTCAAACATAATAATGATTATCACGTAATTTTGAAATGTTATCATCATGTTTTGCATCCTGTAAACCCGGAAACTCTTCCATTTTCTCCCAACACTAACCTTCTAATTCCACCAGGTCTTCGTGATCTGGGTAGGCCTTCATGTCTCACATCAGATGGTTTCGTAATTGAGAACGACTGGATCAGTGGAAGAAACAATGTACATGAAACCAATGAGTCAAATGTTTGATGACACCTTGTCTATCATGTCTATGTTGTGAAAGTAGTCGATTCTCATTTATATATTTTCTCGTGTGGAAGAAGGGTCCTGATAACTCTGAACAAATTAAACGGGGTTTCCCCTGCATGATCTTATAAAACGAAGTTGGAACGAACTTGGGTCTGGGTATGTCTTAAGAAAGAAAGAGTGTCTTTTACAAATGATTTTGAAAACATGATATGGAATTAACCGTATAATGTTTATGAACTTACGTCCACTGACTATACATTAATTCGGGTCGGGCTCAAAATTTTGACCATTTTTAGTGGTCAAAAAGTGTAGAAATGTTTTAGTTGGTGCAAAAAATGACCGCGTAGACGATATCGTGTTTCAATTCTGCGGGACCTCGTAAATTTGAAATCTAGTGGGAAAAACAAAACAAATGAAAAAATTGAAAATTATCCAAATTTATAGACCTATCACAAAGAACAACAAAATGTACTTACCGAAGTTCGATTCTTTCGCTTCAGGACGCCCATATTGAACAAATTATGCTAAATATTTAATAAAATTACTTAAGAAAATCAGGTATACGACGTGCATAAGTACGAGCGTAAATAAAATGTGATTGTCTTATGTTTATGTTTCTTGGTAGCTCAAGTAACGTAGACGCATTGGTTTCCCAGTGAAACGCGTGCGAACATAGTCTAATGCGCGTCATCTCTTGCGTGTTACCCGCTATTACGCGTGTTACTAGGCATGGCTTACGCATGTGGGAAGGGAATTTAAAAATGGGGTATTTAGAGGGGGAGGTACCGTATTTCTCTTACCATTGAAGTCTCATGCCCTTTCGCTTCCAAAAAGTTTCAGTGAAAAGTTTTTTCGGGTAAAAAGAGGAAAAAGTAGGCCTACATTTTAAATTGAAGAAACTTCATAAATCAAGGAGGAGTATGGAATTCTACAAAAGCAAACACGAGGAGAGATGCCCAAACAGGTTGCCCTAAATTTTCTGAATTCTTCCCTTGAAATGGGTAGGCCTAATATGCATGTTACATGTCACCCCCCCCCCCCCCGCGCTTTAAGTGATGATTTTCTTGGAGATCAATTGCAAATAAAAGTTACAAAACGCCCGTTAGATGGCAGACCAGGAGGGTGAAAGTGCATAGGAACAATGCCGGAAACTACGTCACGCTATTGTTCGACTTAGACCACATATTTTTTAACGCATGCGTGTTCGTCAATACAGCTTTTAGTCTCCTCCACCTTCGCAACACGGTACGTGGAGTGTCTGGAATCACACTGACGGCGGAGGAGAATACTAACTGGTCAGACAGTTTAATTTTTACAAGCATATAATACCTGAACAATCACCGTCATTTGATCGATTTACTAACTACAGAATATATTGTATATTCAAAATATAATTTTAATATTGTAAACCTGTTAACTTGTATATTTGTGTACTAAAGTATAAGGACACGTGAATAAAATCACGTCGAAGACAAAATGGCCGCTAATCCGCCTATTGTCTAGACCTAGGATACATATTTCAACAGAGGGCAGCAGTCTAGGATGCCTATCCCTTTGTCTATTACTAGCGGGATACCCGCGCTTCGCGCGGGTCCCCGCTAGATGAGTAAATGGGAGCGTTCATGGTTCACTATAAAAGGAAGAATTATAATCCCGTTATCCCATGTCCCGTACCATAAACCATGTCCCGTACCATAAACCATGTCCTGTACCATAAACCATGTAATTCACGTACCATAATAAACCATATAAACCACGTGTAGGCAAGTTGACTATGCGCAACCTTGCGTTCGCGTCAAGTGGCGTGTACGCCGACTGTCACTCGCTACCTGCGGCGCGATTTCCGCTAGACATGTGGACGCGTTGGTTGGCATAGCCCGTAATCAAATTTGCCCGAGAAACTCACCGTTTTACTAATTTTGAGGTCAATTCTTGACCGTTTTCAACCAAATAAAGTTTAAACACGTTCCCGTATATTCCTCGATCTCCCGTGTGAATTTGGCGACATTTGGATCGAAACTGACAGAGCTTTTGCGTGGACACACCCACAAACATACAACATTCCCCTATTTATAGTAAGATTCCTGTGGCAGACACTGTCTGGCGATTTCTTGCCGAAGCACTGAACTGCTGAAGTGAAGATTCCGCGGTCTAAACTTGTGTAACCCGCAAAATAGTCCCCGTAATACTTAAAAATTGTGCCTATTTGTTTCACTGTTCAGCCAATATGTGTCCAAGAAACGCTTCTTTGACGCTCTATATTAAACCTGTGATGGTTTCGAAAAATTACGAGCAGAAACATGATTTTAAATCTGTTTTAGCGGACTAATAATGTGCAAATCACGTCAATGTAAAAAAGAAGTCCCCAGATTTTGATTCTGAAACTCGCCACCCCCCCCGTGGCCGAGACTTTTGAGAAAAGCAAACAAAATTTTGTTGAAGATGAGCGTACGAAATTACCATGATTTGTAGTTAAAATAAGGATCACTTTTGTTCATCATACAGGTAATCCACAGGTGAGAGTTATCGAGTTGATATTGAGTAGTTTGAAAGCCGATTTTTGACAGGTTTCTGCTTGAACTCGTCACAGTGAGAAGTTCTATAGTGCCAAATTCGGCAGCTTTGTCGTGGAGTTATGTACATGATAGCGTAAGCTTGAACTGCGTTGTGTCATACTAGGCAGTTGTAAACTATATGCACGATTGATAAAGCTGGTTTAGCTGAGCGACATAGCTCTATACTCTGTCAGTTGTACTGAAAATGACAATTACTTGATGATCCTTACTACCTTAGCTTTCGACGAAGCATCATACCCCCTCCGCTACTCCCCCCCAAGAAGTGAAAATTTCATTAAAATTAATAGTTCGGACTCCGAACTAAATCTTCATAAAAAAAAAAGGAACCAACATGAGTAAATGAGGCGAATTGCAATAAACACCATTTTGGTAATTCTGACCTGATAAAAGTAAACGAGGCGCTTTGCGGCAAACGCCATTTTGATATATGTGACCGCCCACCACAAACGGAGTGTAAAGTCGACCCTGATCAATTTTTTTAAATTTCATATTTGGAAAGTAGGCCTATATGTCATGAGCTTTAAAATGATGCATCATTTGACTTCTTACGATATCCGGAAGCGGAGTTATGGTTAGTTGAACTTGACACACTTTAGCATTTAAATATGACTTTCATGAACATTTTGATTTGTAGGCCTAACTCAAAATCACATTTGCCGACTTTACGAGCGGAGTTATGGTTAGTTGAACTTGACACACTTTAGCATTTAAATATGACTTTCATGAACATTTTGATTTGTAGGCCTAACTCAAAATCACATTTGCCGACTTTACGAGCGTTTCGAGATGGACGGTCACATATGGCCTTTCCATTGATAGGCCTACTAAAATCATCATTGATAGAGAAAAAGTGGGACAATGTTATAATCGTACCATCCTCATTTAAGGTGACGTTATGCAGTTAATAGTAAGTCATCAATGACCTTACCAGCAGTAGATACAATTGCTATAATTCTTAATGCCCCCATCAGCAGTAGATAGGCCTAGCATTTTAGTAAGTTATCAAAATCCCACCAGGTAGCAGTAGGCATACAAGTTCGAAAGAATTTACAATGACAACTCGAAGATCTGTTATTTTGCTTTATTTTAAGCAATTTTAACTCGAGATCAGAAGAATATTATACGTTTATGGTTTATACATAGGTCACAAAAGGTTACGTCAGAACTGTTGCCCCCCCCCCATGCCCCCCAAATGCCTCAATACCCCTCCCCCGATTTTGATTTTGGTGCTGTAATTATAATGTTCCACTTTTATGCGTCACCCGATGACCCCTATTTTATTGTCTTTATTTACATTTATGGTGGCACATGCACATCACTGTCGTGTTTGACAGCTCCTCCTCCATGATCGCCCCGTCCTCGCCTCCCATGCATCCACCCAACTCAGGTACTGATAACCGAATGGCCCACCGGCACACAGTTTTTCATCATTTTCATATTGCTGGTATCGCTTTGCGAAATATGACAGCTCGCTAGCAACTACTGCTACTTGTTTCCTCTCACTGGGATCTTGCTCCATGATTGAGCAGATCTGGCTGGTCAGGAAGATATTTAATATCCCGAATTTATAATATGCCTACCAGTTCCACCGTATAACCGATTTGCTAGAGAATATTTGTTACCATGTTTAATAAATTCGTATTAATCGTATAATAAAATGTGGCCAAATGTATATGTGTACTTAGTTTGTGGATCCACTCTTCTACGGACTTGGCAACTAAGCATGTCGAGAAGGATATGGCGGTATGCTGACCTGGGTCAATATGTTCTGGGCAGATGAGGTCCCACCAATTGCCTACGACCTTGTGTGCGATCATGTGTGACATGCAATTCCCGATAATAATAGAGGTTCCCTGCTTGGATCTAGAAAACAATAGAGGTTATCCACGGTACTCATGTGTGACTGTTAACAAAAGGTGCTCCCTGGTTCCCGTAGTATTCCCCATTCAAATCAATTCAATGCACGACCTCGAAGTTACTTGCATGACTTTGGCGGGCTATTTTGAAACAGTCATGGTTGCACATGTAATAGAAAACGGATACCTGTATTTGTGAAAAGATCACGAAAAAAACCCACCTGGTCGGGGATAAAGAGGAAGGGATAAGCATCCTAGTCTGCTGCCCTCTTTTGAAATATGTATCCTAGGTCTAGACAATAGGCGGATTAGCGGCCATTTTGTCTTCGACGTGATTTTATTCACGTGTCCTTATACTTTAGTACACAAATATATAAGTTAACAGGTTTACAATATTAAAATTATATTTTGAATATACAATATATTCTGTAGTAAATCGATCAAATGACGGTGATTGTTCATGTATTATATGCTTCATAAAATTAAACTGTCTGACCAGCTAGTATTCTCCTCCGCCGTCAGTATGATTCCAGACACTCCACGTCAGGGGCTATTTTAACGTGCCTCCTGGCACGTTCGTGCAGCGAGATTAAATATCCGTGCAACGAGAATTAAAATTCCGTGCTTAAAATATTTCTAGGCTATGGCATTCAAGTTTCAATAGGTCAAATGACCAGGATATGAAGCTCTTCCGCGAAGTAAGATCATGACCAATCCTATGCAGAAATGGCATTTGGTAGTTTTCCTTTTTTATTCAACCAATTCATACAACGCCTCTCACTGCATTTACTTTACGTAATGCCTCAAATCAGATGCTGCCAAGGCCACTTGCTATCTTGGCATACGGGGCCGCTGTGCTTTTCTTTATATTAAAGTTGCCTGTTAACATGGTAAAGGATTACACTCTTTTCGCTGACATGTTTATACCTCTCAACCACATAAAAAACATGATGAAAATAACATTAGGTCCCACTCCCAGGGCCCAAGTTTAAATAGTAGGCCTATTTTGGGCCATTTTCTATGTAGGGTATAACGTGAATTTTACAAGGGCCTCGAGATTAATACTTTCTTGGCATTAAATATATCAATATCGATATCAATATTATTTGCAGCAACGAAACGGACCACAGCTAATGTACTAGACTGTCTATTTGAATGCAAGTATCGGGAGGGTCACAAACCAATTCGGCCACGTATTCGTCAATTCAGTCCCAAACCAATTCGCCCACATGCCAATTCGAACCCTGTATAATTGATGTGCAAAAAAAGTTGGCCAAACTTTTTCGTGATTTTCTCCATAACCGTTGTTTTTACACCAAATCTGTACATAAATTTAGATGCCTTGATGTCTTGCATTCGGTCACAAACCAATTCGCTGTACTTTGTGCACTTAACCCTCTATCTTTTAAACCAAATATCCAAAAGAGTCGTGCGATATGTCGAACTTTTCCTCTGGTCATAAGGAACAAAAAAGCCAGCGGTCGCGTATCTGTACGATTATTGGTTAATGATAGTCGAGTCACTTTTTAAAAATTTTTTGTGCACTTAACCCTCTATCTTTTTAACCAAATGTCCTAGAGAGTCGTGCCATATGTCGAACTTTTCCTCTGGTCATAAGGAACAAAAAAAGTCAGTGGTCGCATTTCTGTAGGATCATTGGTTATTGAGATATAGTCACTTTTTTTTTTAATTTTTTGCACTTAACCCTCTATCTTTTTAACCAAATATCATAGAGAGTCGTGCCATATGTCGAACTTTTCCTCTAGTCATAAGGAACAAAAAAGTCAGTGGTCGCATATCTGTAGGATCATTGGTTAATGAGATATAGTCACTTTTTAATTTTGTGCACTTAACCCTCTATCTTTTAGACCAAATATCCTAGAGAGTCGTGCCATATGTCGAACTTTTCCTCTGGTCATAAGGTACAAAAAAGTCAGTGGTCGCATATCTATAGAGCATTTGGTTAATGAGATATAGTCACTTTTTCTAATTCTGTGCACTTAACCCTCAATCTTTTTAACCAAATATCCTAGAGAGTCGTGCCATATGGCGAACTTTTCCTCTGGTCATAAGGAACGAAAAAGTCAGTGGTCGCATATCTGTGGATCATTGGTTAATGAGAAATAGTCACTTTTTTGTACTTTGTGCACTTAACCCTCTTTTTTTTACTTCTGGATATCGTTTGGAGTCAAATGATTTTTCATTAAAGCTTATGATATATATTTTCTAAACACGAAATATAAATCAAAATTGACCGCAAGCCGACTTTACAGCCGTTTCGTGGTGGACGGTCACATATATTCTTTACATATGAAATCGTTTATCCCTTTGGTCAACATCGAATTGGTTTGTGGCTGACTTAGCTTGGGACCAAATGGCATATGGCCATGTCAACTGTGGCCGAATTGGTTTGGGTCCGAATCGACCTGCTTCCATGCTGAATAGCAGAAAATGGCGAAAAATTACGTACTTTTACAAGGCAAAAGGCAACTTTTCTTGGCATTGTTGACATGGTGCCTTCGCGAAAGAAAGTTTCCTACTATAAAGACCAAACTTTTGAGATGGTTTCTATGTTTGAAGGTGCAAAATTAACAATATAAAGGCGCCCGGTATATACCGCCGCGTTCAGCAAGTCATCATCACGACACTCGCACTACGTGTTCTATATATTAGTCCATGATAAATATCCAATGATAGAATTCGCCATCTTCATCCTGTGAAATTTTTTTGAAGAAGCTTGAAGAATAAGCTAGAATTGAAGGCTGACGTTGCGCCAAAACACGTAGGTTTATGTAGCTAGGCCTACGTGTAATGATAAATGAACTACCACTAAACTTCTCATGCAATTCCATCTTTAACATTACATTCAAATAATAATTACATTGTAAATTGGAACTGCACCAATTTTTTTCAGGAATATCTTGTTTTTCTTCGTCTGATCCTCATTTACTGCGAAGGTAATTTTAAGGATAGCCAGCAGGTTGTCTCAATGAGCCAAATGCAAATATTTTCCGTGCATTCGTAAACCGGGTTCGTCACCTGTGCCGTGTGAATATGCTTTGGATTGTCAGCTCTGACGTGCAGACTGACTTATATCATGTGTATTACTATTAGAGAAAAGTTATATTATAAGTTTATATTTGTACTTTTTTTTTTACTTTTGCTCAGTTTGTAATTTATTGGTATCTATTACCTATTTTTATGAGTCTATTGGACTTTTGCTTTTACTTTTCTGTGACAAAAAAGACTGCCTTGCAAATGGCTATTTTATAGTTGCATTATGATAATCATTCCGGAAATATCGAGTGAACACGTTATGAAAGTATGCCTGGATTGTAACCGACATAGGCCCTACATGATAATGGAAGCACCACTTGATATACACAATACAACAGAAGACAACGCGTTCCAATATGACAAAGGGACTGCATGGCAAATGGCTATTTTATACCTGCAATTATGTTAATATTCCAGAAATATCAAGTGAACATTGTTATGAAAGTATGATAATGGGAGCATCACTTGGTCTAAATTTCAGCAGGAGACAGAGTGTTTTAATTATGACAAAGGGACTGCCTGGCAAATGGTTATTTTATAGCTGCAATTATTAAGGGAACATTGTAATGAAAGTATGATAATGGGAGCATCACTTGATCTAAAGTACAGAAGACGAAAAAATATAATGTTCTATATAATATGTCAAAATGGACTGCCTAGGCAAATGACTATATTATTGCTGCAATTATATTCCAGAAATATCAAGTAAACAAGTTATGAAAGTATTACTCCCCTACTGCCCTAACAGAATGTTTTAACCTTCAATTTAGTATTTGTAATTAATTAATTTACCGGAACTAAAATCGCTACTCTCCCTCTTGCTTATCGAACATGATGTCCTGTGTCTTTTCTTAAACCCATTCAGTGATCCCAGCGAAAGTGCAAAAAAATTGTTTATATATTGCTTAAATGTGAAGGATAAGTCATTCAAATTGTCATTTGGTATTTTTGAAATGAACAATTTGGCAAAAATGAAGAAAACACCAGTATTGACGAAGATGAAGCCCCATTTAAATACACGTAGCAAATTTATATACCATGTATACTGTCAGTATATAAATTACAGATTCATGTAAATTCCCTATTTGTCGTAAATATACGGTTTTTGGCTGAACCAGGCTGTGTTATAAACACATCTATGACAATGACAAAGGTACCAAAATCTGAATTTTGATGATTTTTACGATCGTCACTGGTACATATAAAGTTATTGCACATCAAAATTTTGATAAATATAAATATAAAAGCTATAAAACATGTTAAAATACCAGCAAATAGGCTGGGATAAACAGGTGTAATATTCACCTCTAGAACCATCCCACCTAGGAAAGACCTAAACAATTTTGAAAAAAGAATGGAATGCCAGGGCAAGACCTTAAATGGGCCTACAATTTGGGCATCGGCAAGTAGAAAACCAAGTGCAGGTATCAGAAGGAACAAATTTGGAATAAAATTGAGACTTCAAAAAATCCAGAGCTTGATATTTGAAAGAAGAAACGGAATTGGATAATCTGAATGGGCCATTAATGTCTTGGGGAGGGGCTACTAAAGACTAATACGCAACGAACAAGTTAGGGACTGTGCCCCGGGACTGTGCATGAATGAATGAATGAGCCGGGAGGGTAAAATTTCCAAACGGCATGCCAAAAATCGCTTACACCCTGCCCTCTCGGCCCACCAAAAATCTCTTGCCCACCCCGGCCTGCCAAATAACCTTTGCCCCCCCTGCACATGCCAAATTTTGGGGATTTCAACTTGCAAATAAACTGGTCCAGATATAATTGCGAGCAGTTCTGAGGGGGACTACCTCCTCGACCCCGGCTCGACCCACTCTCCGATGGCCAACTACCAAGACTACATAAACCAACGTGCAGTGACTTTTTCAGCCTAAAATAGCCCCTGCTCCACGTACCGTGTTGCGAAGGTGGTGGAGACTAAAGCTGTATTGACGAACACGCATGCGTTAAAAAATATGTAGCCTAGGTCGAACAATAGCGTGACGTAGTTTCCGGCATTGTTCCTATGCACTTTCACCCTCCTGACCTGGTCTAAGTTAATTGAATGGACAGGAGTGGAAGATTCTTTACATTATTCATTAACTGGCTCATACAACATTACATGCAGGCCTTCCCACTGAGGACTGAAGGAACCAGTTGGTACTGGCGCATATTATGCTATAGTATCGGGACAAATAACCTGGTGAATGCAGTTTAAGGTTTGAATCTTTTTACTTTTTACCTGTATTCGTAGACCGAATAATCAGTCGCAATACAACATCTGTATTGTATTCGCTGTCGTAGTGCACGTTAGTAACCATTGGTTACTGGTTCAAGCCTGGGCTCATACACCTGTTCCAAATTTTGATATGCCATAGGCTTTGTGTTGTGATCATTTCGATCAGTGGTTCGTAAAAAAGAAAGCGTGATCCAGTTGACCTAGCAACGGTCAAATTCTAACGTGCACTACGACAGCGAATACGCAACTGTACACAACTGTATGTTATGTTACTGACCTGCTTTATTAAACTTCTTAGGTCTGAAGGTCATTATCAACTTTTCTTTCATGAATGTTTCCGAAAACGTAATTAAAACGGTGTCTCTAAGACAGTAATTAATATGTACAGAGAAAGAAAAGAAAGCAATGATAAATAAATGTAATGATAATTATTATAGAAACTAAACACATAACAGCACTAAGCAGCCATTCGATGCAGGGGCGCACAGTGTCATCGCCCCGATATCTTCATGGCAGAAAATGTCATGGTAGGTTGAATCCACAGCCACGCATTTTGTGATCCGACCTGTTTAATAGTTTTTAAACGCATAATGGGCTGAAGGACATCCGACTAAGGCTAATGACATTAGCCTGTGACTGACCTCTGTACGGTCAGCGAGCATACATACGCCATGGTCATCTGCTTTTAGACTGCCTCTACGATAGTCTCCTACACAGCCAGTTTGTGTCAGTCGGTCTGACACTCGTCGATCCTGTATGTTCGTGATAGCCACATACAGTCTCAGTGGCCCGAGACTACCTCCACGAGGGTCTACGCTGCGCTATTTAAAATCTGAATTTTGGTCACTTTTTCAGCTCAAGACGCACGCTAGTTTCTCAAGACGCTAGCTAACGACGATGATATCCGTTGAACATATAGGTTCAAGTGCAAGGAACCAGATCTGGTTTCTTTATACGAAATCATTTACGGGAGATATTCATCATTTTCTACCCCGGTATCCAAAGATTTATCGTCTGAATATCAATCGTGCATAGCACATTTACGTGTATCGATCCCGTGTATTCATTTCAGTGTCTCTGGTTGTATAATGTAATTATTAACCGGGCGATGTCGGTGTGGGGCGTAGCCAGCTTTCTTGGTCGGGGGGAGGGGCAAAATAAAATTTCGGGGGCACGAAAAAATTGCAGTTGCATCATATTACAATACATTATACCGGTTAATGTTTTTAGAGATGATGTGCGAGCGTTATGTTTGGTTCCATACAGCAAAAATTTTATTTTACACTATTTTTGCCCCTGATCGGGACTAAAAGAGCTTAACTGTGACAATGTGTATGTGTGTTTTACACTATTTTGGCCCATGATCTTGGTGAATTTTGGTGGAAAGGGGACTCGTTGCCCCTTTTCTTTTCCTTTGCCCTCCAGATTTTCTCTTCCTTTTTTTTTTTGTCAGAGGGCATTAAAAAATCATTTGTCGGGGAGGGCACTCTGCCCCCTGCCCCCTCCCTCCCCTGCCCCCCCTGCTGGCTACGCTACTGATTCGATAGCCTTGTTCAAGGCCTTCAAAGATTTCCTCCCTGCTTGAACTATTTTCGGGCTCGCGAAGTCAGTGAGCAGGTGAGGGCTACAGATTACGGCTATTAATGACCGTGCGTATGCTGAAAATCGAACTTGGGCTTAGTCTACGAACCGCCAATTTGGCAGGGAGGAAATCTTAGAAGGCCTTGAACAAGGCTACTGATTCGATGACATCAATGCCGTTATGCGTTACGTAATTAAAACGCCCAGTCAGATGTATTTAGCACCTGCCAAACACAAGTCAACCAATTTCGAAAACTGGACGTTGAATGTACAATCAGTCAGCCACCTGGACAACCGATTCTTTAGAAATGCTTAGTCGCGCTAAAAGTCGATCGA
Source organism: Amphiura filiformis (assembly GCF_039555335.1). Classification (NCBI taxonomy): domain Eukaryota; kingdom Metazoa; phylum Echinodermata; class Ophiuroidea; order Amphilepidida; family Amphiuridae; genus Amphiura; species Amphiura filiformis. Next base: position 64,280,483 of record NC_092640.1, on the reverse strand, counting down.
TACATGTTAAAATCAGCACAATTCAGAGATACACCTTTTTGCTATGAAATTAATTTTCGCGGTCAAATATAAAGCAATAATTTTTTTTTTCTTCAGTAATGTCAGTTAAAAACTTGGTGCTTGGATTTACATTTTTTTAAATCCTGGTGTTAAAATTAAGCATCAAATTGTGTCTTTTAGTGTGATATTTTTGATTTTTATAGGCCTTGAATTCGCCCGCGAGCTTTTTACGGAATTCATGTTTTAGCGTCTCAAACTAATATAGTTTGCTAAAGAAAGATATTTCCCACCCCTGTAAGGCACATCGCGTGGGTCTATATGTTATAGTTTTGTCAGAATTTCCGTTTTTGTTTTACCTTTTCCCTTCATGCTCCGAAAATGTCTAACTCAGTACTTTTATCTCGAGAGCAACCAGCAGAAATAGTCGATATTTCCTTTGTTGTTTATCCAGGTCAATTTTCCATTGAAAGCAAATTGCCCGACCAGCGATTTGGTAGCCCAAATCCCCAATTGAGTGTTCTGGTTAAACATGATCAGTAGGAGCGCTATAGGCCTGGGAATTTCTTTGCTATATTGAAGTTCTAGCAACACTGTAGCCATGCCGGTATTCCTATTAAACCCAGGGATATCGATCCACAATGCTAGTATTAGCCTTAGATTTCACGCGTTGATTTTGAAAAATGGTCAGCCGGCAGTAAAAATGGTGAAATGAAAACGCAAATTCTGACAAAACTATGATATATCGCTCACGGTGATGTGCGTTAGAAAGTTGGGAAAAATCCTTCATTAGCGAACTATCTTACTTTGAAAAGCTAAAAGGTTGATCAAAACAAAAGGCTCGCGGGCAGAGTTTAAGCCTATCAAAATCGAAAATCTTACACTAAATGACTAAATTTCACGCCTAAGTTTAACACTAGAATTTGAAAAAAAATACAGTATCAAGCACTACAATTTTTCCTGACATTTACTGAAAAAATGAAAATGATTGCTTTTCATTTGCCCGAGAAAATTAATTTTACATCGAAAAGGTGTAACTAAAAATTTAGCTCATTTCAACACCAAATTCGATCGTTTGTATTGCCTCATTAAATGACTGAGTGAGCCTTGCATAACAAAAGAATCGGTTGTCCAGGATGCTAACTGCAATGTACACTCTCATGAATATCGATTGGCAACATCATTGCTCTAATCAGACATCATCATCATCATCATCAGTCGGCTGACTGCAAGCTTTCTCCAACTATTGCGATCTTGGGCAAGCGAAACAATTTTGTTTGGCTGCAGCACCCTTCAGTATCTCCCAGGAGGTGCTGGACATACTGTAAGTACAGTGTGCGTGGCCGTCCCGGTTTCCTCTTCCCATGTGGTGGAATATAAAGGGCATATTCTTTCACAGGCTCGTCGTCTTCAAAACGCAGTATATGGCCGAGAAATTTGAGTTGATGAATCTTGACTCTGGCTACCAGTGGAGTGGTGTTGGTCAGATTGTAGATGGTTTCATTTGGAATCCGATCCACACGCTTGATGTTTAACATGGCTCTGTAGCAAGATGTTGCAAAGCGGCATTGATCTTGTTTTCCATGTCCTTGGTGATTACCCATGACTCACAGAAAGACAGTAACACAAGTTGTCTCTTGATTTTTGTTTCGATTGGCAGGGATGGGCTTCTCCAAAGGCGTTCCAGTTTCCAGAAAGCTGCCCAGGCTAGTGATTTTCTTCTTTTTAATAGGTCTCCAACACTAGACCCCATCTTGGAACCCAAGTACGTGAAGTCTGTGACATGGTTGATGGTACTACCATCTATGACTACCATAGACTTCAAGTGCTGGTTGGGCATTACAGTTTGCAGTCATATATTCTGTCTTGGGTGCGCTGATGACAAGGCCTAGATCTGCTGTTGCAATTGCAGTCCTATTAAGCTGCGACTGGGCCCGGGCTGTGGAAGATTCCAACAGGGCAATATCATCCGCAAAATCCAGGTCATTCAGCATCCTAGCAGGATACCTGCTTGACCGACGTGAGTAGGTTCGTAGACTGAGGTCCCGGGTTCAAGCCCCGGCGCGGCCCACTCATGTGCACTTGGTTTATCCCGATTGCATGCTCGCTCTCGCAGGTTTTCTCCGGGATCTCCGGTTTCCACCTGCTTTCAAAAAATCGGTGATTAGTTGTTTGGTTATCAAAAACTTCCTTCACCCAATGGAATTTGGAGAGCTGCACAGATAATTGGTGGATGTTACAATATAAGTGCGGATAGGTCTGCGCCTGAGGTTCGGCTGCAACTGGCCTAGATGATGCGATCTGATTGTGATGATTCACCATGGCAGCGAAATTACAGCGCTTTGAATCCTTCAAGATCTAACTGGAAAAAGGCGCTATATAAATCCGAAATTTATTTATTTATATTTATAGGTAACAATACCAGCGTCAATTCCAGAAGTTGATTTCTTCAGAAGGTATTCTACCAGGATAATGAACAGGAATGGTGATAACACATCACCCTGAAGCACTCCAGTTGTTACTTGGAAAGGCTCTGAGATATTGCCATCTACCATAACGGCACTATTGGAGTCCTTGTGGAGCACCTGGATGGCACTTACCAGAACCTTTGGTATTCTATAATGCCGCAGCACTGAAAACATGGCGGATCTGTTGATGGAGTCGAAGGCTTTTTTGAAGTCCACAAAGGTGACTTTCAAAGGAAGTTGGTGGTACTCCTTGAAGCCTTCCATGATCCTGCTCAATATGTGTATTTGCTGAGCACAGCCGCGACCTGATCTAAGGCCAGCCAGGTTGCTTCTCAGTAAAGGATCAATGTGAGGTCGAATCCTGTTCAAAAGGATCTTGTTGTACACTTTTCTGCAATGGACATAAGCGGTAGTTTGTCATGAGAGAGAAGCCGCCTTTCTTTGGCAGAGGAATGATTACATTTGTGACCTACTGACGTGGCGGTGTCAGCGTTGAGAATACTTCCATGCAGAATTCAAGAATCATATCAATCATGCTATCCCCTCCTCCCTGAAGTGCTTCAGCAGTTATAGCACAGTCCAATGCTGCTGCCTTGTTCATGTTGTTGATCTTCATGGCTGCTATTGCTTCAACTACTTCTTCACGAGTTGGGGGCTCAGTGATGATAGGAAGATCTACAGATCTTCTATCAATATTTTGATATGCTCCATACAATCACACACCCCATGTTGACGCCTATATGTGGGTTTCTGACCAAATTAACCTCATATTTGGCTATTTTAGTCTGAAAGTGCCAATTTTTGTGCGCGCGCTTCTCGCGAATGTATTCCACTTTTGCACCATATTTCACCAATTTAGCTTCAATATGGCAACATTTTCGCGAGGATTTGTACAGTTAACTTATTCTGTTGCCAAAAGGTACTATACTGGATTCACTTAACTTCAATAATTTTTTTCCAACGCCATCCCCCCAATGTCAAAAAGAAATCTACGCCACTGGTTGCGACTTAAACTTTGCATAGTAATTAACCGGTCCTTTGCAAATACGCTCAAATAATTGTTATGCCCGATCATTTGTATAAGGATGACCATAAGAGAAGAATAATAATGGAAAGAATGGGGGTAAACATATGGTCAAAAGAAAGAAATTTTATTTCAAGAAAAGGTGAAATTTGACTGGGAAAGCATGGGAAAAAAGTAAGAAAAGCAAAATTGAACATAATTGAGTAGGTCCATGCTTAGTAAAATCTGCGGTCCGGAAGTCGGGCCCATGAACATGATGAATTAAATCCACAAAAATACTGCGGTTGGAAATAGATAAATAACCAATTAAAGGGTGATAATGGTGCATCAAATGACTTCATTTGTGCTTTCATTTTGAAAAATTTTCCAACTTCGGAGGGCGGCACACCCCCTCAGACATCCCCAGGCGTCACTGTCGTGTTGCATAACAATCTTTTACAATTACCCCCCCCCCCCTATCAAAATATCCTGGCACCGCTCCTGTATTAACTCCAACTTCTTTTCTGTCATTTCTGTTTTCTGTCTTTCACAGCTACCGGAATGATAATATCATTTTGATATCAATCAGATTGGCAACATGACTGTTACAAATACACGTAGGAGGGTCCTGGTAGGGATCGTCGTTTCCGTAACCGCTTTAGTTTCCCTTGTGTGGATAAGAAATCCGGTGCTGGGAGTGATATCATCGTCACATCATCAGGTCATGAAGCTAGTAGGTATTGTGTATAGGAAACCAACTGGTGGTAAGGGACCGTTCATTACTTACGCCGGTTTTTTTTTGGGGGGGGGGGAGTCTTGAGGCGGGGATATGACTTTTTAAAATTGGAACCATGAGGAGGGCTGTTAAGTTTAATGGAGATATAGGAAAACAAGGGAGGAACCCGAACATTTTGAGCGGAGGCGAGGGGTAAAGCGAAATTTGTTGATTTATTTTCCATTTCACCCAATCCCGCTTGGCGTAAATATTGAACGCTCCCTTAGCATGGAAAGCTGTAGGCATTTAGCCTACAGGGTGTATTTCAAGAAATGTTGCAATTGAAATAACTCTGTTCTACGGAATGAGATATAGAAACTATATTTTCTATATATTGTTTGGTATTGGTGGTGGTGTGTGTAGGCCTATACAGGAAACACAAAAATGTTTTTAAAACGTTATGAAAGTGTTATAAAACGCGTTTTAGTTTTTATGGTTTGGTCAAAACGTTTTAATAACATTTATTGGACTTGCTTGGCACTCGAGGGGTCACAGGGTCAATTCTCGGGGGTACCAAGTGACTTCTTTGTTCATTTTCTATACTTTTTCGTTCCTCATTACATTTCTTGAGTCAACTATTGTGATATTTACTTCGCACGTTATACTCGTGCGATAGCCAAGGCCTTTTCCTGTCACATCATTTTGGTTACTACGAAGCTGGATTTTCATGTTCACTCAACCTGTACAGTCGAACGCCCGCCCACTTTCATAGTAAGAATCGGTGAGTTGACTGAGTTCACCGCGAAGCAAATCGTGATCGTGGGAGTCCGCCCAGCTATGGAATATCAAACCAGTGATGGCATTTACCATAGAAATGCTAATGAGTCCCTGGCAACAGAGAACAATAGGTCTGCAAGCTTCTAAAGTTGGACTAAATACCATAATAGTTGTTCTCGGGTTTCTCATGTTCTTGTTAGGGTTCTCATTAATTAGGGTTATAACGGAGAATAAACCTGGACTTTATTGTCGGAGGAACTTTTAATATTATAAAAATGTCTCATCATGTATATGTTTTTTCTACTTAATAATTTCATTGAATGTCATAGTCGACTTCTTCTCGAATAGGCTTAACTTTCTAAAAAACGGTTTTTTTTAATGATATATTTTTAAATAGTTTCCAAGAGATACCGTCAAACAACTAGGAATCACATCCGAACCAGAGACAATTCAAGAGATGGTAAGTGTTGTTGGTGGGGTGGAGGTGTAGGTGGGAGTAAGACGATAAAATAGCAATAGAAGGAGACACTTAGGGAAGAGAAGGTTATATAGGTGGGGAGAGGGGAGCCTAGGTAAGAGGTGGACTGTCAGCTTACCGGGGACAAACTAATTCATAATCAAATCATCTCCATCATCATGCATCGTTTGTTTCATACAAAAAGCCCCCCCAATATACGCGCATGATTTCTAGGCCTCGGGCCGCAGAACTCATCAGGGTGTAATTATACGGTGATATGAAAGTATGCCACCTACGACAGGGAGCATCAGCTACCGCCCGCGGTGATAGATATCCGATAATAATTATGTTAGCACAATATACCCTTCAATAGTGTTATGATTGCAGTAAATTGGGGTTTTTCTACTTTATTAGTGATTTAGTTCATTGAATGTCATAGTCGATTTCTTCTCGAATATGGTTAACTTTCTAAAAAAGGATTTGCATAATATATTTTTAAATAGTTTCCACGAGATACCGTCAAACAACCAGCAATCACATCTGATACCAAACCAAACATCATCTTCATCTTAGCTGATGACTATGGCTATAATGACATCGGTTACCATAGTAAACAATATGGTGGCATAATTAACACTCCTGTATTGGATAAACTAGCCTCTGAGGGCGTTGTTTTAGAAAATTATTATGTACAACCAATGTGTTCACCAACTCGAATTCAGCTCATGTCTGGCCGATATCAGGTATGTAAAATGCTACTTGGATTTGGTAAGTCTCTAAGATAGTACATGGCGCTATGGATTTGGGTGTTTTTTTTTGCTACGTTAGTCATGTTAGTGGAACCAATTTTTTTGGCATCCTTTAACCTGAAATATTGTCCGACATTCAGCAATAGAATAATCAATAACGGCCTTGATGAAAGACACTCATACATAAATCACTGAGCTATAGCGATACCGTAAAATGGGGTAACTTTGGGCACTTTTCAGAGTTTTTAAACCACTGCTTCCAAACAAAACAAATTATATTTCTATTTATCTCTTTTTTATGACATTAGGGTTCCCTTCTACACATTGAAGTTGAAAACGATTTTTTAATAATTTTGTAAGGGTACCCTAGGGGTTACAAATAGCCTAACCAAAGTTACCCCGCATTTGGGGCAACTTTGGTCAGAGTATTACATTCCATGAAGAAAAAAAATCAAAAAAATTGATCTTCGCTGTATATGGGCAAGTTGTTGTTTTTTTTGTGACATTTGACCCCTTACAAAATTAATCAAGCACACATCCTTGCTCACAAATATCGATTTTATTTTTTCTGAAAAAAATGTAAAAAAATGCTAATTTTTGGGCAAAAATCCCGAGGAAATTGGACATGAGCGACTATTAGTTCTTCCAAATATATTTCTTAACAAATTGACACCAAATATGACTAAAAACAATATTGCTGTACGAAAATATGATCATTTAAAAAATATATTTGACCGACCAAAGTTACCTCGCTGACCGAAGTTACCCCATTTTACGGTAGTTTTAGCCGGGTTTTTAGCCAATGAGATACCAATACCAATCGCTTCCCACGTGCAGAGTTATTTTTGTGACCTCAGCTGCTGGTGGAGCATTTATAGACCGATCGTTTCACTGTAATTTATTACCTGGGGTAGACAGTGTGTGCCAACAGGCCTTTAGCGTTTCTATGGCGTATGTACGCGTACACTAGTCTCGGTGCCACCGATTTGTACCGCTCCTTCGTCCGATTGTTTCTGATTTGTTTATTGGTGACGAAGGAGCATAAATCGGCTTGTACCGAGACTATTAATACTAATAGCATTATTTCCACCAGATACGTATGGGAAATCAACACAAAACAATAGGACATGCGCAGCCACTGTGTTTTCCATTGGATGAAGTTACGTTACCAGAAAAACTTCGGGAAGCAAATTACACGACGCATATGGTTGGGAAGTGGCATGCTGGACTCTACAAAGCAGCTTGTTTACCTCACAGACGGGGATTCGAATCTTTCTTTGGTAAAATAAATACCGTAATAAATCATGAAATAATGTTTGTAGTTGTTGTTTTAAATACACTAAGCCAAAAGAGAAACTTTTCACAAGGTCATATCTTAAAATCCTGTGCATCAAAATGATTTTAAACTACACACAGGATTACTTCAACGCTCTACTCTAAAGCACATGTCAGTAACCATGCAGTTGTGCAATTGACACAACAGCAAAATCCCGGGGGGGCCACTATAGTGTCAAGAGGGGGTATCAGGCGCGTCCGAGGACTCTCAAAAAGCACCCTAAACAAGTATTTCCGAGACTGAAATTTTCCCCCTAAACAAGTATAGTTGCACGATTTGCTACCCTAAACAAGTAGTTGTCTTTTCCCCAACCCTAAACAAGTAATTGATGCAATTATTACCCCTAAACAAGTAAACACACAGAACCCAGGCGGCGAGTGGCATGATAGGGCTAGCAATTTGTGGCAAGCCGTCTGAATTTTGAGCCATACAAGTTTACGTGGTGCTAAAGCAGCTTAAAGCTTACCTCAAAGTTCATGCAGTATGTCCAATATTTTCAAGATTTTTGGGCCAATAATTTCCCCTTTTTGGATCACAGGTCCAACCCTTTTTATTGAAATATTGTAGAATTTATTCTTTGGGATTGGGATGTACCCATTTCTCCACATATCCGAGAGAATTTTGAACTGCAAGTCCAACGCAAATTACGACCATGGCGATTGCAAACCACACATTGAAGTTGGAAGAAGACGGCAAACACGGCCAGTTTTAGCTTGGTTTATTTCCTAATTTCGTCTCGATTTAAAACATCCTAGAGCATTATTTATCATACTGGATTTAGTGGTAAACCCAACCAAAATCCTGAAACTCATTTATTTATATTTTAAGAAAGCCAAAATAGTTCCAAATTATTCAATCGTTGTGTTTGTAAATACCCCGGTAAAATTTCACACATGTCAAAAGTTCATTGACACAGCTTGTTTACAAACCTAGAAGTTCGTGGTTGCTTTGTTGCTCCTTTATACCATGTTCCGATCAACCAAATTTTCTGGGCTGGAAGCCACCAAGACTATGAATATTAATGAGTTTAAAGAGGTTCGGCCAATCGAAAATCCTCTTATATTTTTCCTCATAATTTATTGACTCCACAGTTAAGAAAAAGCATGCTGATTGGTTGTATATTCTGAACAAGTTGTGACCTCGTCCAGGGACCTCGTCAGGCTAGCGACACTCCGGCACTTTTTGGAAGACATGAAGTACAGCAGACAGTTACATGTACAATGTGATTTTCTCATTTATAATTAGGATTACGTCATTGCCAGAATGCCAGAGCTTGTTTCATTTGTTCATTAGAATGATTGACAGCGGTGGGCGGAGCAAATACTCTAAAAATGTGATTCTCTAATAAATTATAGGTCACTAGGTCAATTCGGACCGTCTCTTCCTCAGATCTCTATGTAGGACTCTATGGTATCTTCTCATTACACGTTCGTAGTAAGACTTGGCCGGCGATGACGCCTGTCTTCAACCGCCACATAGCACGGTATAGGCAGTTTGCAGAGAGTGTCGCTTCTCTACCTTTATTTTCTCTGACCTCGTGTTTAGTATGCTAGCTGGGCCAGTTATAGGGATCTGTCATCGCTGACAGCTAAAAGATGGCTTTTAACTGCTTTTGGGGTGTAGGAAGAAGACATTTTCCTTTCACTTTTCATGAATGAAGGAGAAAGCACAAAATCCCAACTTGGCAAAACTACCCTAAGTACGTAAGAGCTCCAAAAACATACCCTTTTACACCAATTTTACATTAATTTGATACCCTATTCACGTTACGCACGTAACGTACCATAGTCTGAAAAAATACCCTTTTACGTGAATTTACGGACGCGCCTGATACCCCCCTTCACCATTACAGTGGCCCCCCCGGGAGCAAAATACACTGACATTGAACAACTTCCTGGACAACATTCACAGCCCAATAATTGGCACCTTGTGTGCCAAAAGTTGCTTGCCCCCTTCCTCTGACTGCCAAATATCCCCCCTCGGCTGGCCAAAGAATACCCCCCCCCTCCATTTTACCCTTCCCCCAAGTCTCGCAATTATTGCACATCCCCTTATTGAAATCGTTTTCACTGCTTCCTCTTTGTATTTTTTTAAATAATTTATACCACTCTTCAGGTTTCTTGGTCGGAAACAGTGATCATTATTCTCATTCAGTGGGCTGTGCTGGTTGTAAACATGGCTGTACGGGTATCGGATATGACTTGCACGAAAATGACATGATAGCTGACCCAAAGAAATGGAAGGGACGATACTCGACCACAATATTCACTGATCGTGCAATAAGGATCATCAAGGAACAGAAGGAGGTGTGTTATGGACGGAATAGTCTGTGCTACAGACCGTGTACCTATATTACCCACAGGGATATAAACTGCTGGGAACCACACACTCTTCGAAACCGTAGTGGGTCCGCTCGCTCCACTCGCTATTCGTGGGGCATCGTGGTTTGCGACTAGGCTAAATCCCCCAGTCCTTCAACATCTACGCACGGTCATCGGGTTGTGCTGAAGGCAACTTAAAGGATTGTGGGTAATAAAAGACGCCGCAATTCTTAGTCTCCTCCGCAGCCAGTTTGGTTACGCTCCCTCCACACAAACAGTCTGCCAATGGCCACTTATAACGCCGTTTCTGATTGGCTACACGTAAGTAGCCGTAGAGCTGTACATACGGGAACTTGATTGACCTCAGTCTAGCTGGCGAGATGGCGGGTCAAACTTGCTCATGAATAATAAAGTAGCCGTCTAGCCGATCGACCAATTGAAAGCTTTGTTTGACGTCAAGCTGGATGACGTCGGCAGAAAACCGTTAGCGAATCAAAAAGGACCAGTTCGTGACCATTGGCAGACTGTTTGTGTGGAGGGAGCGGAACCAAACTGGCTGCTGTGGAGACTACGCAATTCTGGGCCTGGAAGGATTCAGGCTAGTTTGCGACTCGCGGCTTGTGTCCCCCTAAATCACGAGTAGTCTTTTACAAAGACAAGGATGGGAGGAAGTCATTGGGCTAAATTATTATGTGGAAGAATGACCTTAATCTCCCACACAAGGGGTATGAATTTCAAATGGGCTTACCTGAAAAGACCTGAATGGATGGCTCTTAAGGCCTCGTATCCATAGGCTGTTCCCTTGTGGCGTGTGCCCTTGTTCCGTGTTTACTTTTTCCCATGTGACCTGCCACACAGACAACCTATGGATACGGCCACTAAGCAAAACAAAGGTTCGTTGTCTGTGTGGCAGGTCACATGGGAAAAGGTAAACACGGAACAAGGGCACACGCCACAAGGGAACAGCCTATGGATACGAGGCCTAAAATCCACACCCCTGCTTGGGAGATTAAGATTACGTGGACTAGCACATTTTAGATTTCTCAATGATGAAGTCACTTACCATAAACAAGTTTAGCACTATTCACTAACGACCTGTTTCAATTTTGAAGAGATAATGTAATGTTTCATTATGCTCAGTGCTAGTGGCGAAATACCCAGCAAACACAAACGTTTTACAAAAATCCTTTAAAGAAAGTCTCCGCCAATCACAAAATATTGCCTTATATGTTAGAAAAAATAATTATCAAGCATGAATCACGTGATTTAAAAAAAAAAAACACCTCATATTGGTCATAAAATGAATAAAACAGCCGTTTATCAACACGCGATATTTCAAATTCCCGGGCTTTGAAATTGTCTGGTACAATGACGTCCAAGTATGGTTTTCGATCACCGTTTCTTTAATTATCAACCGGTTTCAAAAAAATCATATACGTGATACTTTGTTTAAATATTTGAATTAATTTTGTGTTCTTCTTCCAGCCTTTATTTCTCTATGTCTCATATCAAGCCGTACACGCACCCCTACAACCACCGAAAGACCCAGCCTACAATTATAAGAATATATCTAACAGTAATCGCAGGAAATATGCGAGTATGACGTCTTATATGGATAACTCGGTTGGTCGGATAGTTGATGCCTTGAAGCAAACGAACAAATGGAACAACTCGGTATTAGTTTTTTCAACTGGTAAGATATGGAAAACACCACTGCCACCCCACCCCCTCCGTTTAATCGCCTCCAAACGTGGACGCTGTTTAGGACTATGCAAACGTGGCTGTCCGAATCCGTACTCAATCGACATACCGAGGACGGTTTTTTTTTTGTATTTTTATTTGTATGGAATTTCACCTAGCAACTGCGGACGTTATGTCTAATATAACGATAGAGGACATATTCGCAAATTATAGGCATACATGCATTTGCGGTCGTTTGCAGACCTCCAGAAACCGAGGACGGTCCCCCATTTAGTAGTCCACGGTTTAAATGTGAAGTGCATGTGTGTGTCCTCGTTTGCCGGCACACACACACGCCTTGTTTCAGAAATATTTGGAAACACAGCTTTATTAGTGCGTTATCGGGATAATGGCATTGAAGAATAGGGCTTCTTAGGGTGTGTTGGGGAGAGAGGACTCGAGCGGGGGAGAGTTGGGGAGAGCTAGGGAGGGGGAGGGACAGATTGAGAGAAATAGATGTAGGCTTTTGATATACCAAACATCCCTTGTTGCCAGCTCCAAACTGTATAGTGAATTTTATTTTTAACAGATAACGGCGGATATACGGGTGACAATTCTGGCAACAACTGGCCGCTTCGTGGGGAGAAGGCTACACTCTGGGAAGGCGGAGTCCGTGGTATTGGATTCGTTAATAGTCCATTAATCCCACCACATTCCAGAGGACGTGTTAGCCATGAGTTGATGCATGTTACTGATTGGTTTCCTACTTTTGTCCAGGGACTCGCTGGAGGGTCCTTAAATGGAACGAAACCTCTCGATGGATTCAACGTGTGGGATACTATAAGGTACGTGGTTCAAATCGTGTTGAAAATACACCCAAATGCAGGTAAAAAAACCTTACACTGTTTACATCTGTTTATTGTAGTTTTTAGGTTTTTACCCCCTCTATGTGAAAACAAACCTTCCCAGAAACTATTGGCGCTACATTTTTTGTATTAAGGGTGATAAGAAATATACCCCAGAAAGAACCACTGGCCTAATCCTAATCAAAAAATATAACTTAACCCTAACCCATAACTTAAAGGAAGGTGACCTGATATATTTGTAAAAATGGAATTCTTTAAAACTTAATAACATAAAATGTAAACCCTTTCAAGCATTCATGCAAAAGAACACGTAAATTCCTAATGGAATTACCATGATTACTGAATTTATAAACTGGTAGTCTACAGTGCTTTTATTAATGATAGGCTATTCATCATGATCATGTAATAAATTGATATCAAATGAGAGATCTTATTTTTCTCATTAACATATTGAAATTAAGAGTTCTAAATTGGTGTAGATATCATCAAAAAACGGTTGAATTAGACTAATTGGACACTTTTTTGATGATTTCTTCGGAAATATACCGATTTGGAACGTCTAATTCAATATGTTAATGAAAAAAAATATTGAGCTTTCAACTGATACCAAAATCTGCATTTTCATGGGGTAAAGTGGGGGATGAGGCTGTCAATCAGGTTACTCACCTTTAACCAATTTGAACACTCTATAATTCTAACCTAAAATGCTCTGAACCCTAACTTTATCCCTTTTCGGACTAACAACCCTTCGGAATTCGTGCCCAGCAAAAGCAGGCCCTATGCAGCTGCGGTACGACAAAGTAATTATTTTGAGCTCCGTAAATAAATTCATCAGGATTGTTCATAATTCATAATCTGCAAATGTTCTAGTGTACAAATCCAAATGTATTTCGGTATAAAGATCTTAAACATACCTCAATGACGTTTCGTACTACTCCGTAGTACTTTCTCAAATTCACTGAGCAATTCTCACACTCCTCGTCTGTTTCCTGTTGGACTTGTCAAATTTTCTATTAAAGTTTCCATTCAAAAATGAGCAGATCGTTTAAGCGTGTACGTGTACATGTATTATAATTAATAGAGAGATTGCGATTTCCAAACGTAGCATCGAACGGAATACGTGGAATCTATTCAAAATCCTGTCACAGGCGAGTGGTTTTTGAATAGATTCCACGTACGTTCGATACGTAATCTCTCTATTAATTTCCAAACTTTTCATACGCAGTGATAAAAAGCCAAGTGCACGGACGGAGATTTTACACAACATTGATCCAATGATAACAACAGATATCCCATTTACTGAAGAAATCCCAGCCGAATTCCGTCACAATGAAGAGTTCTTTACACCCACCACTAATGCTGCTATACGTGTTGGGGATTGGAAACTTATTACGCATGAACCCAGTAAGTTGTCATGATCTTGCTACCCTCTAAATTATAACCTCTAAATTACTATACAGAATCCCAGAAACAGACCAAACAAAACGAGCCGATGACGTCACCATTCGGTAATCACAACATTATGTCTTATACATGTATGTTAGAAAATTAATTATCAAGCACGAATCGTGTGGTTTTATTTGAAACAAACTCCATTGTCCAATGCAATGACGTCCCAGTATCTGCATCTGCTGATATACTGCCCAACACTCCTTGTTGCTGTATGCAGGTGGAGTAATCCGAGCAGGGTTTAGTGAGTGCGCAAGTAATACAATGAAGGCTGACAACAATTGAGCACAAATAACTATAACGTCACTCAATTTTGGCGCGGGAATTTTGAATATCGCGTGTTGAGAGCCGGCTGTTTTTATTCGGTTTTTTTATGGCCAATATGAGTTTGTGTTAAACAAAACTATGTGACTCGTGCTTGATAATTATTTTTCTAACATATAAGGGATAATGTTGTGATTGCCGGATACATCCTTTAAAATTAATGAGTTCTCATAGGGTCCAAGAAATGGCGTTTTTCTAACGCGCGGTTTTACTTCAGCAGATTACCTACATGTAGGTGTCTAGTTGATCCGAGGCCAAACAAGTTTACATTTGAAAATAATACAAACATTCCATGTATAACACCATTAGAGACACCTTGTTTTGGTCATATGACTTATTTTGCAAAATTGCGTATTTTTCAACCATTTTTGGTTAAATTGAAAAAATAAAATAAACAAAACACGTATCGTACATACATGTATTTTTATCTAGATTTTGAAAATTAATTTAAAAAGATATTTGAGAATTTTTTTGTTACATTTCCCGAAAAAAATTGGAATTCATCAATTCTTTGCCATTATCGTGCGTATGTTGAACGACTGAAGGTTCCGCGAAATTCAATATCATCCCATGCATGCACAAAAAGGTTCTTGGATTCTCCTTTATGTATGTAGAACCTTTTAAATGGTTCTATGATGAATCTAAAAATAGCTAAAAATGTACTGGAAAGACCAAACACAACCATTTTGGGTTATTTCAATTTGCAAGAACCATATTCTTTTACATACAGGAGAGCCAAGCTCTCTTTTTAAGTAACTATCTTCCGTTCAATATCCCTTGTGACTTTATACTACTTGTAACTTGAATGTGTTGTTTTTTCTTCTTCTTTCCGCAAATTCTGCCCATTTACAGAGAAAGGAGACTGGAGAGCACCACCAGAATTGGAATCCACTTTACGTAAACCAACAGCCAGTAACACCTACAAACCCATATGGTTGTTTAACATTAAAACGGATCCGTTGGAAACTCATGATTTGTCGCAGGCACATCCTGACAAAGTGCGAGAATTGTTACAAAGATTGCAACATTATAATCGAACTTCAGTTCCAATTAGGTACCCTGATTGTGATACCAAAGCCTCTCCTAGTCGATATTATAATTTTTGGATTCCCTGGGGTGAAACTGATTGGAAACAATTTACGCAAATAAAAAGCGATTCTCCCTAGAACTGTACTAAAAAACTGTTACATATCTAATTAATTAATTAATTAATTAATTAATATTTATTTATTTATTTATAGCATATCATGTCGTTCATGGCGAGTTCTGTCAGAAAACGTTGAAATATTTGGCCTTTTCGCCAGCCGTGAAGGGCTGGCTATATGAACCGAAGAGCGGCTTTGGACATAAAAGATTATAGAGTACAAGAGTACTAGTATAGGTTTGAAATATTTTATTATATTATTTATGGTGAAAATGTCTAAAAGTACTGCTATTCGATTTGTAAGAAAAAGTAAGTATGTTTTGCCGTTTCAACAAATGAAAACGAGTGAGTATTGCTAAAGTTATCACATGACTTTAAAAGTTAAAACTACGCATCCTTCACAAGAACAAATAAACACTAGAAGGCTATATATTTGTACACAAATACGGCTATACCCGCATGTTATCGGTGTACCCAAACTTACAGTCCTTTTTTGCTGAGGACTTAAAATAAAGAAATTGTACAGGTAAAAAGTGAAAGTCCAAGTCACAAGCTTTAATTGAATGTAGGTTGCACTGTCGTAGCACTTTAAATAAAGAAATTGTAAAAAGTCCCCTCCCAGGGAGTCGTCTCTCTTACTCTCCATAGGTTGCTGTTGTCAGTCTCTCTTACTCAGGTAGTATGTAAATTAAATGGAACAGCCATTTCAGAGGGAGTATGTAAATTAAACGGAACAGCCTTTTTGGGGCCATTTCAGAGGGAGTATGTAAATTAAATGGAACAGCCAATGGGTATGTAATTTAACTGGAACAGCCTTAACGCTTCACGCTGGTATTTCCAATTATGATATAATACGATCTGTCTGTTTAGTTCTACGTGTGTGGGGTGGAGGGGTGCGTGCGTGGGTGTTAGTAACAATATAATTCTCAGGTGCTATCTGTGTACAAATTGCTGAGGACTTAAAATATAGAAATTGTAAAAAGTCGCCCAATTGGGTGGAAAATGTGTAAAATTGAAAGTCCAAGTCACAAGCTTTAATTTAATGCAGGTTGCACTCTCGTAGCACTTTTAAAGAACTTGTGAAAGTCCCCGGCCAGGGGAGTTGTCTCTCCATAGATTGCTGTTGTCAGTCTCTCTTATTCACAGTGAGGCTATGCAATACGATTAGGGAAAAACTATTCCAGAGGGAGTATGTAAATTAAATGGAACAGCCATTTTAGAGGGAGTATGTAAATTAAACGGAACAGCCTATTTTGGGACCATTTCAGAGGGAGTATGTAAATTAAATAGAACAGCCAATGGATATGTAATTTAACTGAACAGCCTTAACGCTTCACGCTGGTATTTCCAATTATTATATTAATAATTATAATACGGATATGTCTGTTTAGTCCAACGTGTGTACGGTGGGGAGGGGGTATGTGGGTGTTAATAACAATATAATTCTCAGGTGCTACTGTGTACAAATTCTGAGCCCGGAAGCTGCTTTTATTTGATGAGAAACGGCCGGCCCTTTGTTTTAACATTTGGGGCCATGGG
Source organism: Amphiura filiformis (assembly GCF_039555335.1). Lineage (NCBI taxonomy): Eukaryota > Metazoa > Echinodermata > Ophiuroidea > Amphilepidida > Amphiuridae > Amphiura > Amphiura filiformis. The sequence continues at coordinate 64,263,658 of NC_092640.1, read as the reverse complement.
GCCCATAATATTTGACTTATAAGGCCCATGGACGTACATATGTTGAAGTTTAATTCTCTAGTGCTATCAGTAGACTCAAGCTGGGCACTGTAGCTGCTTTATTTACTGAGTAACGGCCGGCCCTGTTTTAGCGTTTGGGGCCCTGGGGCCCATATAATGTAATATATGGGGCTCACATGTACATATATCAATGTGATTTTCAGGTGCAATCTGTGTACTAACTCTGAGCCCTAAAGCTGCTTTATTTACAGAGTAACGGCCGGCCTTATGTTTTAGCGTTTAGGGCCCTAGGGCCCATATAATGTAATATATGGGGCTCACATGTACATATAACAATGTGATTTTCAGGTGCAGTCTGTGTACTAACTCTAAGCCCTAAAGCTGCTTTATTTACAGAGTAACGACCGGCCCTATGTTTTAGCGTTTGGGGCCCAGGGGCCCATATTATGTGACATATGGGGTACATATATACATATGACAATATAATACTGAAAACCTATCTGTGTACCAAATCTGAGCCCTGCAGCTACTTTATTTGCTGAGAAACGGCCGGCCCTTTGTTTTAACATTTGGGCCCCTGGGGCCTCTAGCCTTGTACATCTGGGGCCAAAATGAGCAAAAGGCACATCTACAATTTAGGGCTTATACATGTGCAACATATGAGCCCTAGTGCCCTTGTAGCTTTAGAGCTATGCTTGTCAATCTGTTGCCCCATATTTTTTTAACATTTGGGGCCCTGGGGCCCATAATATATAACATATGGGGCTCATGTATACTTGTATTTATAGAGTACCCTGGGGCTATCAGTGTACCAACTCAGGGCCCTGAGGCTGCTTCATCTGATGAGAAACGGCATGGTTTGTGTTTTTACATTCAGGCCCCTGGGGCCCGTGACCTTGACCTCTGGGGCCAAGATGGGCAAAAGGCACTTCTGAGGTAGGGCCCATAAGTGTACCACATATGGGCCCAATAATTATAATACGGATATGTCTGTTTAGTCCAACGTGTGTACGGTGGGGATGGGGGTATGTGGGTGTTAATAACAATATAATTCTCAGGTGCTACTGTGTACAAATTCTGAGCCCGGAAGCTGCTTTATTTGATGAGAAACGGCCGGCCCTTTGTTTTAACATTTGGGGCCATGGGGCCCATAATATTTGACTTATAAGGCCCATGGACGTACATATGTTGAAGTTTAATTCTCTAGTGCTATCAGTAGACTCAAGCTGGGCACTGTAGCTGCTTTATTTACTGAGTAACGGCCGGCCCTATGTTTTAGCGTTTGGGGCCCTGGGGCCCATATAATGTAATATATGGGGCTCACATGTACATATATCAATGTGATTTTCAGGTGCAATCTGTGTACTAACTCTGAGCCCTAAAGCTGCTTTATTTACAGAGTAACGGCCGGCCTTATGTTTTAGCGTTTAGGGCCCTAGGGCCCATATAATGTAATATATGGGGCTCACATGTACATATAACAATGTGATTTTCAGGTGCAGTCTGTGTACTACCTCTAAGCCCTAAAGCTGCTTTATTTACATAGTAACGACCGGCCCTATGTTTTAGCGTTTGGGGCCCAGGGGCCCATATTATGTGACATATGGGGTACATATATACATATGACAATATAATACTGAAAACCTATCTGTGTACCAAATCTGAGCCCTGCAGCTACTTTATTTGCTGAGAAACGGCCGGCCCTTTGTTTTAACATTTGGGCCCCTGGGGCCTCTAGCCTTGTACATCTGGGGCCAAAATGAGCAAAAGGCACATCTACAATTTAGGGCTTATACATGTGCAACATATGAGCCCTAGTGCCCTTGTAGCTTTAGAGCTATGCTTGTCAATCTGTTGCCCCATATTTTTAACATTTGGGGCCCTGGGGCCCATAATATATAACATATGGGGCTCATGTATACTTGTATTTATAGAGTACCCTGGGGCTATCAGTGTACCAACTCAGGGCCCTGAGGCTGCTTCATCTGATGAGAAACGGCATGGTTTGTGTTTTTATTTTTTTGTTTCTGGGGCCCGTGACCTTTGACCTCTGGGGCTGAAGATGGGCAAAAGGCACTTCTACAGGGTAGGGCCCATAAGTGTACTCACATATGGGCCCCAGGGCCTTTGTAGTTTTAGCGCTAGCCTTGACAGAATGATGTGTTTGATAGGAGGAGATGGAGAAGGAGAAGGAGACTAGAAGGCTATATATTTGTACACAAATACGGCTATACCCGCATGTTATCGGTGTACCCAAACTTACAGTCCTTATTTGCTGAGGCCTTAAAATAAAGAAATTGTATGTGTAAAAAGTGAAAGTCCAAGTCACAAGCTTTAATTGAATGTAGGTTGCACTGTCCTAGCACTTAAAATAAATATATTGTAAAAAGTTCCCTCCCAGGGGAGTCGTCTCTCTTATTCTTCATAGGGTGCTGCTGTCAGTCTCTCTTACTCACAGTGAGGCTATGCAATATGATTCAGGGGAAACTATTCCAGAGGGAGTATGTAAATTAAATTGAACAGCCATTTCAGAGGGAGTATGTAAATTAAACGGAACAGCCTTTTTGGGGCCATTTCAGAGGGAGTATGTAAATTAAATGGAACAGCCAATGGGTATGTAATTTAACTGGAACAGCCTTAACGCATCACGCTGGTATTTCCAATTATGATATCATACGATCTGTCTGTTTAGTCCTCCGTGTGTGGGGTGGATGGGTGTGTGGGTGTTAGTAACAATATAATTCTCAGGTGCTATCTGTGTACAAATTCTGAGCCCGGAAGCTGCCTTATTTGATGAGAAACGGCCCGCCCTTTGTTTTAACATTTGGGGCCCTGGGGCCCATAATATTTGACTTATGAGGCCCATGTACATAATTATGTTGAAGTATAATTTCCTAGTGCTATCAGTAGACTCAAGCTGGCCACTGTAGCTACTTTATTTACTGAGTAACGGCCGGCCCTATGTTTTAGCGTTTGGGGCCCTGGGGCCAATATTATGGGATATATGGGGCTCGTATGTACATATAACAATGTAGTTCTCAGGTGCAAACTGTGTACCAACTCTGAGCCATAAAGCTGCTTTATATGATGAGAAACGGCCGGCCCTTTGTTTTAACATTTGGGGCCCTGGGGCCCAATATATATGACTTATGGGGCTCATGTACATATGTTGAAGTATGATTCTCAAGTGCTATCAGTAGACTCAAGCTGGGCATTGTAGCTGCTTTATTTACTGAGTAACGACCGGCCCTATGTTTTTTAGCGTTTGGGGCCCTGGGGCCCATATTATGTGACATATGGGGATTATACATACATTTGACAATATAATACTAAAGACCTATCTGTGTACCAAATCTGAACCATGTAGCTACTTTATTTGCAGAGAAACGGCCGGCCCTTTGTTTTAACATTTTGGCCCCTGGTGCCCCTAGCCTTGTACATCTGGGGCCAAAACGGGCAAAAGGCACATCTACAACTTAGGGCCCATACATATGCCATGTATGAGCCCTAGTGATCTTGTACTTTTAGAGCTAGGCTTGTCAATCTGTTGCACCATATTTTAACATTTGGGCCCCTGGGGCCCATAATATATAACATATGGGGCTCTTGTATATTTGTAAATATAGAGTACCCCTAGGGCTATCAGTGTACCAACTCAGGGCCCTGAGGCTGCTTCATTTGATGAGAAACGGTGTGCTTTGTATTTTCACATTTGGGCCCCTGGGGCCCGTGACCTTTGACCTCTGGGGCCAAGATGGACAAAAGGCACTTCTACGGGGTAGGGCCCATAAGTGTACCACATATGGGCCCCAGGGCCTTTGTAGTTTTAGCGCTAGCCTTGACAGAATGATGTGTTTGATGGAGAAGGAGAAGGAGAACTAGAAGGCTATATATTTGTACACAAATACGGCTATACCCGCATGTTATCGGTCTACCCAAACTTACAGTCCTTATTTGCTGAGGACTTAAAATAAAGAAATTGTAAAAAGTCGCACAATTGGGCAGAAAATGTGTAAAAAGTGAAAGTCCAAGTCACAAGCTTTAATTGAATGTAGGTTGCACTATCGTAGCACTTAAAATAAAGAAATTGTAAAAAGTCCCTTTTTCCAGAGGGAGTATGTAAATTAGATGGAACAGCCATTTCAGAGGGAGTATGTAAATTAAACGGAACAGCCTTTTTTTGGGGGGGACATTTCAGAGGGAGTATGTAAATTACCAGAGGGAGTATGTAAATTAAATGGAACAGCCATTTCAGAGGGAGTATGTAAATTATACGGAACAGCCTTTTGGGGCCATTTCAGAGGGAGTATGTAAATTAAATGGAACAGCCAATGGGTATGTAATTTAACTGAACAGCCTTAACGCTTCACGCTGGTATTTCCAATTATGATAATACGATCTGTCTGTTTAGTCCTACGTGTATGGGGTGGATGGGTGTGTGGGTGTTAGTAACAATATACTTCTCAGGTGCTATCTGTGTACATATTCTGAGCACGGAAGCTGCTTTCTTTGATGAGAAACGGCCGGCCCTTTGTTTTAACATTTGGGGCCCTGGGGCCCAATATATATGACTTATGGGGCTCATGTACATATGTTAAAGTATGATTCTCAAGTGGTATCAGTAGACTCAAGCTGGGCATTGTAGCTGCTTTATTTACTGAGTAACGGCCGGCCCTATGTTTTAGCGTTTGGGGCCCTGGGGCCCATATTATGTGACATATGGGGATTATATATACATATGACAATATAATACTAAAGACCTATCTGTATACCAAATCTGAACCATGTAGCTGCTTTATTTACTGAGTAATGGCTGGCCCTATGTTTTAGCATTTGGGGCCCTGGGGCCCATATTATGTGGTATATGGGGCTCATATGTACATATAACAATGTAATTCTCAGGTGCAATCTGTGTACAAACTCTGAGCCCTAAAGCTGCTTTAATTGATGAGAAACGCCGGCCCTTTGTTTTAATATGTGGGCCCTGGGGCCCATATTTTTTTACTTATGAGGCTCATGTACATAATGTTGAAGTATAATTCTCAAGTGCTATCAGTAAACTCAAGCTGGTCATTGTAGCTGCTTTATTTACTGAGTAACGGCCAACCATATGTTTTAGCGTTTGGGGCCTTGGGGCCCATATTATGTGACGTATGGGGTTATACATACATTTGACAATATAATACTAAAGACCTACCAGTGTACCAAATCTGAACCCTGTAGCTACTTTATTTGTTGAGAAACGGCCGGCCCTTTGTTTTAACATTTTGGCCCCTGGGGCCCCTAGCCTTGTAAATCTGGGGCCAAAACGGGCAAAAGGCACATCTACAACTTAGGGCCCATACATATGCCATGTATGAGCCCTAGTGATCTTGTACTTTTAGAGCTAGGCTTGTCAATCTGTTGCACCATATTGTAACATTTGGGCCCCTGGGGCCCATAATATATAACATATGGGGCTCTTGTATATTTGTAAATATAGAGTGCCCCTACGGCTATCAGTGTACCAACTCAGGGCCCTGAGGCTGCTTCATTTGATGAGAAACGGCGTGCTTTGTATTTTCACATTTGGGCCCCTGGGGCCCGTGACCTTTGACCTCTGGGGCCAAGATGGACAAAAGGCACTTCTGATGGGGTAGGGCCCATAAGTGTACCACATATGGGCCCCAGGGCCTTTGTAGTTTTAGCGCTAGCCTTGACAGAATGATGTGTTTGATGGAGAAGGAGAAGGAGAAGGAGAACTAGAAGGCTATATATTTGTACACAAATACGGCTATACCCGCATGTTATCGGTGTACCCAAACTTACAGTCCTTATTTGCTGAGGACTTAAAATAAAGAAATTGTAAAAAGTCGCACAATTGGGCAGAAAATGTGTAAAAAGTGAAAGTCCAAGTCACAAGCTTTAATTGAATGTAGGTTGCACTATCGTAGCACTTAAAATAAAGAAATTGTAAAAAGTCCCCTTTTCCAGAGGGAGTATGTAAATTAGATGGAACAGCCATTTCAGAGGGAGTATGTAAATTAAACGGAACAGCCTTTTTTGGGGACATTTCAGAGGGAGTATGTAAATTAAACGGAACAGCCTTTTTTGGGGACATTTCAGAGGGAGTATGTAAATTAAATGGAACAGCCATTTCAGAGGGAGTATGTAAATTATACGGAACAGCCTTTTGGGGCCATTTCAGAGGGAGTATGTAAATTAAATGGAACAGCCAATGGGTATGTAATTTAACTGGAACAGCCTTAACGCTTCACGCTGGTATTTCCAATTATGATAATACGATCTGTCTGTTTAGTCCTACGTGTATGGGGTGGATGGGTGTGTGGGTGTTAGTAACAATATACTTCTCAGGTGCTATCTGTGTACATATTCTGAGCACGGAAGCTGCTTTCTTTGATGAGAAACGGCCGGCCCTTTGTTTTAACATTTGGGGCCCTGGGGCCCAATATATATATGACTTATGGGGCTCATGTACATATGTTAAAGTATGATTCTCAAGTGGTATCAGTAGACTCAAGCTGGGCATTGTAGCTGCTTTATTTACTGAGTAACGGCCGGCCCTATGTTTTAGCGTTTGGGGCCCTGGGGCCCATATTATGTGACATATGGGGATTATATATACATATGACAATATAATACTAAAGACCTATCTGTGTACCAAATCTGAACCATGTAGCTGCTTTATTTACTGAGTAATGGCTGGCCCTATGTTTTAGCATTTGGGGCCCTGGGGCCCATATTATGTGGTATATGGGGCTCATATGTACATATAACAATGTAATTCTCAGGTGCAATCTGTGTACAAACTCTGAGCCCTAAAGCTGCTTTAATTGATGAGAAACGGCCGGCCCTTTGTTTTAACATGTGGGGCCCTGGGGCCCATATTTTTTTACTTATGAGGCTCATGTACATAATGTTGAAGTATAATTCTCAAGTGCTATCAGTAAACTCAAGCTGGTCATTGTAGCTGCTTTATTTACTGAGTAACGGCCGGCCATATGTTTTAGCGTTTGGGGCCTTGGGGCCCATATTATGTGACGTATGGGGGTTATACATACATTTGACAATATAATACTAAAGACCTACCAGTGTACCAAATCTGAACCCTGTAGCTACTTTATTTGCTGAGAAACGGCCGGCCCTTTGTTTTAACATTTTGGCCCCTGGGGCCCCTAGCCTTGTAAATCTGGGGCCAAAACGGGCAAAAGGCACATCTACAACTTAGGGCCCATACATATGCCATGTATGAGCCCTAGTGATCTTGTACTTTTAGAGCTAGGCTTGTCAATCTGTTGCACCATATTGTAACATTTGGGCCCCTGGGGCCCATAATATATAACATATGGGGCTCTTGTATATTTGTAAATATAGAGTGCCCCTAGGGCTATCAGTGTACCAACTGAGGGCCCTGAGGCTGCTTCATTTGATGAGAAACGGCGTGCTTTGTATTTTCACATTTGGGCCCCTGGGGCCCGTGACATTTGACCCCTGGGGCCAAGATGGGCAAAAGGCACTTCTGACGGGTAGGGCCCATAAGTGTACCACATATGGGCCCCAGGGCCTTTGTAGTTTTAGCGCTAGCCTTGACAGAATGATGTGTTTGATGGAGGAGAAGGAGGAGGAGAAGAAGGAGAAGAAACCAAAGGATAACAATATACCCGTTCATGCTTCGCATGCGGGTATAACTAGAAGGCTATATATTTGTACACAAATACGGCTATACCCGCATGTTATCGGTGTACCCAAACTTACAGTGAAAATAAAGAAATTGTATGTGTAAAAAGTGAAAGTCCAAGTCACAAGCTTTAATTGAATGTAGGTTGCACTGTCGTAGCACTTAAAATAAATATATTGTAAAAAGTTCCCTCCCAGGGGAGTCGTCTCTCTTATTCTCCATAGGGTGCTGTTGTCAGTCTCTCTTACTCACAGTGAGGCTATGCAATATGATTCTGGGGAAAACTATTCCAGAGGGAGTATGTAAATTAAATGGAACAGCCATTTCAGAGGGAGTATGTAAATTAAATGGAACAGCCTTTTTGGGGCCATTTCAGAGGGAGTATGTAAATTAAATGGAACAGCCAATGGGTATGTAATTTAACTGGAACAGCCTTAACGCATCACGCTGGTATTTCCAATTATGATATCATACGATTTGTCTGTTTAGTTCTCCGTGTGTGGGGTGGATGGGTGTGTGGGTGTTAGTAACAATATAATTCTCAGGTGCTATCTGTGTACAAATTCTGAGCCCGGAAGCTGCCTTATTTGATGAGAAACGGCCCGCCCTTTGTTTTAACATTTGGGGCCCTGGGGCCCATAATATTTGACTTATGAGGCCCATGGACATAATTATGTTGAAGTATAATTTCCTAGTGCTATCAGTAGACTCAAGCTGGCCACTGTAGCTACTTTATTTACTGAGTAACGGCCGGCCCTATGTTTTAGCGTTTGGGGCCCTGGGGCCAATATTATGTGACATATGGGGCTCATATGTACATATAACAATGTAGTTCTCAGGTGCAAACTGTGTACCAACTCTGAGCCATAAAGCTGCTTTATATAATAAGAAACGGCCGGCCCTTTGTTTTAACATTTGGGGCCCTGGGGCCCAATATATATGACTTATGGGGCTCATGTACATATGTTGAAGTATAATTCTCAAGTGCTATCAGTAGACTCAAGCTGGGCATTGTAGCTGCTTTATTTACTGAGTAACGGCCGGCCCTATGTTTTAGCGTTTGGGGCCCTGGGGCCCATATTATGTGACATACGGGGGTTATATATACATATGACAATGTAATACTAAAAGACCTATCTGTGTACCAAATCTGAACCCTGTAGCTACTTTATTTGCTGAGAAACGGCCGGCCCTTTGTTTTAACATTAGGGCCCCTGGGGCCCCCAGCCTTGCACATCTGTGGCCAAAAATGGGCAAAAGGCACATCTACAACTTAGGGCCCATACATATGCCACATATGAGCCCTAGTGATCTTGTACTTTTAAAGCTAGCCTTGTCAATCTGTTGCCCCTTATTTTTAACATTTGGGGCCCTGGGGCCCATAATATATAACATATGGGGCTTATGTATACTTGTAAATATAGAGTACCCCTGGGGCTATTAGTGTACCAACACACGGCCCTGAGGCTGCTTCATTTGATGAGAAACGGCATGGTTTGTGTTCTTACATTCGGGCCCCTGGGGCCCGTGACCTTTGACCTCTGGGGCCAAGATGGGCAAAAGGCACTTCTACGGGGTAGGGCCCATAAGTGTACCACATATGGGCCCTGGGGCCCTTGTAGTTTTAGCGCTAGCCTTGACAGAATGATGTGTTTGATAGGAGAAGGAGGAGAAGGAGAAGGAGAAGGAGAAGGAGAACTAGAAGGCTATATATTTGTACACAAATACGGCTATACCCGCATGTTATCGGTGTACCCAAACTTACAGTCCTTATTTGCTGAGGACTTAAATAAAGAAATTGTAAAAAGTCGTCCAATTGGGCAGAAAATATGTAAAAAGTGAAAGTCCAAGTCACAAGCTTTAATTGAATGTAGGTTGCACTGTCGTAGCACTTAAAATAAAGAAATTGTAAAAAGTCCCCTCCCAGGGGAGTCGTCTCTCTTACTCTCCATAGGTGGCTGTTGTCAGTCTCTCTTACTCACAGTGAGGCTATGCAATATGATTAGGGGAAACTATTCCAGAGGGAGTATGTACATTAAATGGAACAGCCATTTCAGAGGGAGTATGTAAATTAAATGGAACAGCCATTTCAGAGGAGTATGTAAATTAAATGGAACAGCCATTTCAGAGGGAGTATGTAAATTAAATGGAACAGCCTTTTTGGGGGACATTTCAGTGGGAGTATGTAAATTAAATGAAACAGCCAATGGGTATGTAATTTAACTGGAACAGCCTTAGCGCTTCACGCTGGTATTTCCAATTATGATATAATACGATCTGTCTGTTTAGTCCTACGTGTGTGGGGTGGATGGGTGTGTGGGTGTTAGTAACAATATAATTCTCAGGTGCTATCTGTGTACAAATTCCGAGCCCGGAAGCTTCTTTATTTACTGAGTAACGGCCGGCCCTATGTTTTTGCGTTTGGGGCCCTGGGCCCATATTATGTGAAATATGCATGGGGCTCATATGTACATATAACTATATAATTCTCAGGTGCAATCTGTGTACAAACTCTGAGCCCTGAAGCTGCTTTATTTGATGAGAAACAGCCGGCCCTTTGTTTTAACATTTGGGGCCCTGGGGCCCATAATATTTGACTTATGGGGCTCATGTACATTATGTTGAAGTATAATTCTCAAGTACTATCAGAAAACCGAAGCTGGGCATTGTAGCTGCTTTATTTACTGAGTAACGGCCGGCCCTATGTTTTAGCTTTTGGGGCCCTGGGGCCCATATTATGTGACATATGGGGGTTATATATACATATGACAATATAATACTAAAGACCTATCTGTGTATCAAATCTGAACCCTGTAGCTACTTTATTTGCTGAGAAACGGCCGGCCCTCTGCTTTAACATTTAGGCCCATGGGGCCCCAGCCTTGTACATTTGGGGCCAAAATGGGCAAAAGGCACATCTACAACTTAGGGCCCATACATATGCCACATATGAGCCCTAGTCATCTTATACTTATAGAGCTAGGCTTGTCAATCTGTTGCACCATATTTTAACATTCGGGCCCCTGGGGCCCATAATATATAACATATGGGGCTCTTGTATATTTGTAAATATAGAGTACCCCTTAGGGCTATCAGTGTACCAACTCATGGCCCTGAGGCTGCTTCATTTGATGAGAAATGGCGTGCTTTGTATTTTCACATTTGGGCCCCTGGGGCCCGTGACCTTTGGGGCCAAGATGGGCAAAAGGCACTTCTACGGGGTAGGGCCCATAAGTGTACCACATATGGGCCCCAGGGCCTTTGTAGTTTTAGCGCTAGCCTTGACAGAATGATGTGTTTGATGGAGAAGAAGGAGAACTAGAAGGCTATATATTTGTACACAAATACGGCTATACCCGCATGTTATCGGTGTACCCAAACTTACAGTCCTTATTTGCTGAGGACTTAAAATAAAGAAATTGTAAAAAGTCGTCCAATTGGGCAGAAAATGTGTAAAAAATGAAAGTCCAAGTCACAAGCTTTAATTGAATGTAGGTTGCACTGTCGTAGCACTTAAAATAAAGAAATTGTAAAAGTCCCTCCCAGGGGAGTCGTCTCTCTTACTCTCCATAGGTTGCTGTTGTCAGTCTCTCTTACTCGCAGTGAGGACATGCAATATGATTAGGGGGAAACTATTCCAGAGGGAGTATGTAAATTAAATGGAACAGCCCTTTCAGAGGGAGTATGTAAATTAAACGGAACAGCCTTTTTGGGGGACATTTCAGAGGGAGTATGTAAATTAAATGGAACAGTCAATGGGTATGTAATTTAACTGGAACAGCCTTAACGCTTCACGCTGGTATTTCCAATTGTGATATAATACGATCTGTCTGTTTAGTCCTACGTGTGTGGGGTGGATGGGTGTGTGGGTGTTAGTAACAATTATTCTCAGATGCTATCTGTGTACAAATTCTGAGCCCGGAAGCTGCTTTCTTTGATGAGAAACGGCCCGCCCTTTGTTTTAACATTTGAGGCCCTGGGGCCCATAATATTTGACTTATTAGGCCCATGTACATAATTATGTTGAAGTATAATTCTCAAGTGCTATCAGTAGACTCAAGCTGGGCACTGTAGCTGCTTTATTTACTGAGTAACAGCCGGCCCTATGTTTTAGCGTTTGGGGCCCTGGGCCCAGATTATGTGACATATGGGGCTTATATGTACATATAACTATATAATTCTCAGGTGCAATCTGTGTACAAACTCTGAGCCCTGAAGCTGCTTTATTTGATGAGAAACTGCCGGCCCTTTGTTTTTTTGACATTTGGGGCCCTAGGGCCCATAATATTTGACTTATGGGGCTCATGTTCATATGTTAAAGTATAATTCTCAAGTACTATCAGAAAACTCAAGCTGGGCATTGTAGCTGCTTTATTTACTGAGTAACGGCCAGCCCTATGTTTTAGCTTTTGGGGCCCTGGGGCCCATATTATGTGACATATGGGGTTATATATACATATGACAATATAATACTAAAGACCTATCTGTGTACCAAATCTGAACCCTGTAGCTACTTTATTTGCTGAGAAACGGCCGGCCCTTTGTTTTAACATTTAGGCCCCTGAGGCCCCTAGCCTTGTACATATGTGGCCAAAAGGCACATCTACAACAAGGCCCATACATATGCCACATATGAGCCCTAGTCATCTTATACTTATAGAGCTGGGCTTGTCAATCTGTTGCACCATATTTTAACATTTGGGCCCCTGGGGCCCATAATATATAACATATGGGGCTCTTGTATATTTGTAAATATAGAGTACCCCTAGGGCTACCAGTGTATAAAATCAGGGCCCTGAGGCTGTTTCATTTGATGAGAAACGGCGTGCTTTGTATTTTCACATTTGGGCCCCTGGGGCCCGTGACCTTTGACCTCTGGGGCCAAGATGGGCAAAAGGCACTTCTACGAGGTAGGGCCCATAAGTGTACCACATATGGGACCTGGGGCCCTTGTAGTTTTAGCGCTAGCCTTGACAGAATGTTGTGTTTGATGGGAGAAGGAGGAGGAGGAGGAGGAGGAGGAGAAGAAACCATAGGATGGCAATATACCCGTCCATGCTTCGCATGCGGGTATAAGGAGGAGGAGAAGAAACCACAGAATAAGAATATACCCGTCCACGCTTCGCATGCGGGTATAAGAAACCATAGGATGGCAATATACCCGTCCATGCTTCGCATGCGGGTATAACTAGAAGGCTATATATTTGTGCACAAATACGGCTATACCCGCATGTTATCGGTGTACCAAAACTTACAGTCCTTTTTTGCTGAGGACTTAAAATTAAGAAATTGTAAAAAGTCGCCCAATTGGACGGAAAATGTGTAAAAAGTGAAAGTCCAAGTCACAAGCTTTAATTTAATGTAGGTTGCACTCTCGTAGCACTTAAAATAAAGAAATTGTAAAAGTCCCTCCCAGGGAGGCGTCTCTCTTACTCTCCATAGGTTGCTGTTGTCAGTCTCTTATTCACAGTGAGGCTATGCAATATGATTAGGGGAAAACTATTCCAGAGGGAGTATGTAAATTAAATGGAACAGCCATTTCAGAGGGAGTATGTAAATTAAACAGAACAGCCTATTTTGGGGCAATTTCAGAGGGAGTGTGTAAATTAAATGGAACAGCCAATGGGTATGTAATTTAAGTGGAATAGCCTTAACGTTGATTCTCTGTGGATCTGTTTAGTCCTACGTGTATGGGGTGGGTGTTAGTAACAATATAATTCTCAGGTGCAATCTGTGTACAAACTCTGAGCCCTGAAGCTACTTAATTTGATGAGAAACATTTGGGGCCCTGGGGCCCATAGTATTTGACTTATGAGGCTCATGAACATATATTGAAGTATAATTATCTGGTGCTCTCAGTAGACTCAAGCTGGGCACTGTAGCTGCTTTATTTACTGAGTAACGGCCGGCCCTATGTTTTAGCGTTTGGGGCCCTGGGGCCCATATTATGTGACATATGGGACCCATATGTACATATAACAATGTAATTTTCAGGTGCAATCTGTGTAAAAACTCTGAGCCCTGAAGCTGCTTTATTTGATGAGAAGCTGCCGGCCCTTTGTTTTAAGATTTGGGGCCCTGGGGCCCATAATATTTGACTTATGGGGCTCATTTACATATGATGAAGTATAATTCTCAAGTGTTATCAGTACACTCAAGCTGGGCATTGTAGCTGCTTTATTTACTGAGTAACGGCCGGCCCTATGTTTTTAGTGTTTGGGGCCCTGGGGCCCATATTATGTGACATATAGGACCTATATATACATATGACAATATAATACTAAAGACCTATCTGTGTACCAAATCTGAACCCTGTAGCTACTTTATTTGCTGAGAAACGGCCGGCCCTTTGTTTTAACATTTTGGCCCCTGGGGCCCCTAGCCTTGTACATCTGGGGCCAAAACGGCCAAAAAGCACATCTACAACTTAGGGCCATTACATATGCCATGTATGAGCCCTAGTGATCTTGTACTTTTAGAGCTAGGCTTGTCAATCTGTTGCACCATATTGTAACATTTGGGCCCTTGGGGCCCATAATATATAACATATGGGGCTCTTGTATATTGTAAATATAGAGTGCCCCTAGGGCTATCAGTGTACCTACTCAGGGCCCTGAGGCTGCTTCATTTGATGAGAAACGGCGTGCTTTGTATTTTCACATTTGGGCCCCTGGGGCCCGTGACCTTTGACCTCTGGGGCCAAGATGGGCAAAAGGCGCTTCTACGGGGGAGGGCCGAGAAGTGTACCACATATGGGCCCCAGGGCCTTCGTAGTTTTAGCGCTAGCCTTGACAGAATGATGTGTTTGATGGAGAAGGAGAAGGAGGAGAAGACTAGAAGGCTATATATTTGTACACAAATACGGCTATACCCGCATGTACCCAAACTTACAGTCCTTATTTGCTGAGGACTTAAAATAAAGAAATTGTAAAAAGTCGCCCAATTGGGCAGAAAATGTGTAAAAAGTGAAAGTCCAAGTCACAAGCTTTAATTGAATGTAGGTTGCACTGTCGTAGCACTTAAAATAAAGAAATTGTAAAAAGTCCCCTCACAGGGGAGTCGTCTCTCTTATTATCCATAGGGTGCTGTTGTCAGTCTCTCTTACTCACAGTGAGGCTATGCAATATGATTCAGGGGAAACTATTCCAGAGGGAGTATGTAAATTAAATGGAACAGCCATTTCAGAGGGAGTATGTAAATTATACGGAACAGCCTTTTGGGGGCCATTTCAGAGGGAGTATGTAAATTAAATAGAACAGCCAATGGGTATGTAATTTAACTGGAACAGCCTTAACGCTTCACGCTGGTATTTCCAATTATGATAATACGATCTGTCTGTTTAGTCCTACGTGTGGGGTGGATGGGCGTGTGGGTGTTAGTAACAATATACTTCTCAGGTGCTATCTGTGTACATATTCTGAGCCCGAAGCTGCTTTCTTTGATGAGAAACGGCCGGCCCTTTGTTTTAACATTTGGGGCCCTGGGGCCCAATATATATGACTTATGGGGCTCATGTACATATGTTAAAGTATGATTCTCAAGTGCTATCAGTAGACTCAAGCTGGGCATTGTAGCTGCTTTATATACTGAGTAACGGCCGGCCCTATGTTTTAGCGTTTGGGGCCCTGGGGCCCATATTATGTGACATATGGGGATTATATATACATATGACAATATAATACTAAAGACCTATCTGTGTACCAAATCTGAACCCTGTAGCTGCTTTATTTACTGAGTAATGGCTGGCCCTATGTTTTAGCATTTGGGGCCTTGGGGCCCATATTATGTGGTATATGGGGCTCATATGTACATATAACAATGAAATTCTCAGGTGCAATCTGTGTACAAACTCTGAGCCCTAAAGCTGCTTTAACTGATGAGAAACGGCCGGCCCTTTTTTTTAACATGTGGGGCCCTGGGGCCCATATTTTTTTACTTATGAGGCTCATGTACATATGTTGAAGTATAATTCTCAAGTGCTATCAGTAAACTCAAGCTGGGCATTGTAGCTGCTTTATTTACTGAGTAACGGCCGGCCCTATGTTTTAGCGTTTGGGGCCTTGGGGCCCATATTATGTGACATATGGGGGTTATACATACATTAACAATACAATACTAAAGACCTACCTGTGTACCAAATCTGAACCCTGTAGCTACTTTATTTGCTGAGAAACGGCCGGCCCTTTGTTTTAACATTTTGGCCCCTGGGGCCCCTAGCCTTGTAAATCTGGGGCCAAAACGGGCAAAAGGCACATCTACAACTTAGGGCCCATACATATGCCATGTATGAGCCCTAGTGATCTTGTACTTTTAGAGCTAGGCTTGTCAATCTGTTGCACCATATTGTAACATTTGGGCCCCTGGGGCCCATAATATATAACATATGGGGCTCTTGTATATTTGTAAATATAGAGTGCCCCTAGGGCTATCAGTGTACCAACTGAGGGCCCCGAGGCTGCTTCATTTGATGAAAAACGGCGTGCTTTGTATTTTCACATTTGGGCCCCTGGGGCCCGTGACCTTTGACCTCTGGGGTCAAGATGGGCAAAAGGCACTTCTACGGGGTAGGGCCCATAAGTGTACCACATATGGGCCCCAGGGCCTTTGTAGTTTTAGCGCTAGCCTTGACAGAATGATGTGTTTGATGGAGAAGGAGGAGGAGAAGAAGAAGGAGAAGAAACCAAAGGATAACAATATACCCGTCCATGCTTCGCATGCGGGTATAAAGAACTAGAAGGCTATATATTTGTACACAAATACGGCTATACCCGCATGTTATCGGTGTACCCAAACTTACAGTCCTTATTTGCTGATGAAATTGTAAAAAGTCGCCCAATTGGGCAGAAAATGTGTAAAAAGTGAAAGTCCAAGTCACAAGCTTTAGTTGAATGTAGGTTGCACTGTCGTAGCACTTAAAATAAAGAAATTGTAAAAAGTCCCCTCCCAGGGGAGTCGTCTCTCTTACTTTCCATAGGTTGCTGTTGACAGTCTCTCTTACTCACAGTGAGGCTATGCCATATGATTAGGGGGAAACTATTCCAGAGGGAGTATGTAAATTAAATGGAACAGCCATTTCAGAGGGAGTATGTAAATTAAACGGAACAGCCTTTTTGGGGGCCGTTTCAGAGGGAGTATGTAAATTATATGGAACAGCCAATGGGTATGTAATTTAACTGGAACAGCCTTAACGCTTCACGCTGGTATTTCCAATTATGATATAATACGCTCTGTTTAGTCCTACGTGTATGGGGTGGATGGTTGTGTGGGTGTTAGTTACAATATAATTCTCAGGTGCCATCTGTGTACAAATTCTGAGCCCGGAAGCTGTTTTCTTTGATGAGAAACGGCCCGCCCTTTGTTTTAACATTTGGGGCCCTGGGGCCCATAATATTTGACTTATCATAATTATGTTAAAGTATAATTCTCTAGTGCTATCAGTAGACTCGAGCTGGCCACTGTAGCTACTTTATTTACTGAGTAACGGCCGGCCCTATGTTTTAGCGTTTGGGGCCCTGGGGCCAATATTATGTGATATATGTGGCTCATATGTACATATAACAATGTAATTCTCAGGTGCAATCTGTGTACAAACTCTGAGCCATAAAGCTGCTTTATATGATGAAAAACGGCCGGCCCTTTGTTTTAACATTTGGGGCCCTGGGGCCCAATATATATGACTTATGGGGCTCATGTACATATGTTAAAGTAAGATTCTCAAGTGCTATCAGTAGACTCAAGCTGGGCATTGTAGCTGCTTTATTTAATGAGTAACGGCCGGCCCTATGTTTTAGCGTTTGGGGCCCTGGGGCATATATTATGTGACATATGGGGGTTATATATACATATGACAATATAATACTAAAAGACCTATCTATGTACCAAATCTGAACCCTGTAGCTACTTTATTTGCTGAGAAACGGCCGGCCCTTTGTTTTAACATTAGGGCCCCTGGGGCCCCAGCCTTGTACATCTGGGGCCAAAATGGGCAAAAGGCACATCTACAACTTAGGGCCCATACATATGCCACATATGAGCCCTAGTGATCTTGTACTTTTAGAGCTAGGCTTGTCAATCTGTTGCACCATATTTTAACATTTGGACCCCTGGGGCCATAATATATAACATATGGGGCTCTTGTATATTGTAAATATAGAGTACCCCTAGGGCTATCAGTGTACCAACTCAGGGCCCTGAGGCTACTTCATTTGTTGAGAAACGGCGTGCTTTGTATTTTTCACATTTGGGCCCCTGGGGCCCGTGACCTTGACCTCTGGGGCCAAGATGGGCAAAAGGCACTTCTGCAGGGTAGGGCCCATAAGTGTACCACATATGGGCTCCAAGACCTTTGTAGTTTTAGCGCTAGGCTTGACAGAATGATGTGTTTGATGGAGAAGGAGGAGGAGGAGAAGAAACCACAGGATGGCACTAGAAGGCTATATATTTGTACACAAATACGGCTATACCCGCATGTTATCGGTCTACCCAAACTTACAGTCCTTATTTGCTGAGGACTTAAAATAAAGAAATTGTAAAAAGTCGCCCAATTGGGCAGAAAATGTAAAAAGTGAAAGTCCAAGTCACAAGCTTTAATTGAATGTAGGTTGCACTATCGTAGCACTTAAAATAAAGAAATTGTAAAAAGTCCCCTTTTCCAGAGGGAGTATGTAAATTAGATGGAACAGCCATTTCAGAGGGAGTATGTAAATTAAACGGAACAGCCTTTTTTGGGGACATTTCAGAGGGAGTATGTAAATTAAATGGAACAGCCAATTGGTAATAGTCTCTCTTACTCACAGTGAGGCTATGCAATTTGATTCAGGGAAACTATTCCAGAGGGAGTATGTAAATTAAATGGAACAGCCATTTCAGAGGGAGTATGTAAATTATACGGAACAGCCTTTTGGGGGCCATTTCAGAGGGAGTATGTAAATTAAATGGAACAGCCAATGGGTATGTAATTTAACTGGAACAGCCTTAACGCTTCACGCTGGTATTTCCAATTATGATAATACGATCTGTCTGTTTAGTCCTACGTGTGTGAGGTGGATGGGTGTGTGGGTGTTAGTAACAATATACTTCTCAGGTGCTATCTGTGTACATATTCTGAGCACGGAAGCTGCTTTCTTTGATGAGAAACAGCCGGCCCTTTGTTTTAACATTTGGGGCCCTGGGGCCCAATATATATGACTTATGGGGCTCATGTACATATGTTAAAGTATGATTCTCAAGTGCTATCAGTAGACTCAAGCTGGGCATTGTAGCTGCTTTATTTACTGAGTAACGGCCGGCCCTATGTTTTAGCGTTTGGGGCCCTGGGGCCCATATTATGTGACATATGGGGATTATATGTACATATAACGTTATAATACTAAAGACCTATCTGTGTACCAAATCTAAACCATGTAGCTGCTTTATTTACTGAGTAATGGCTGGCCCTATGTTTTAGCATTTGGGGCCCGGGGGCCCATATTATGTGGTATATGGGGCTCATATGTACATATAACAATGTAATTCTCAGGTGCAATCTGTGTACAAACTCTGAGCCCTAAAGCTGCTTTAATTGATGAGAAACGCCGGCCCTTTGTTTTAATATGTGGGGCCCTGGGGCCCATATTTTTTTTACTTATGAGGCTCATGTACATAATGTTGAAGTATAATTTTCAAGTGCTATCAGTAAACTCAAGCTGAGCATTGTAGCTGCTTTATTTACTGAGTAACGGCCGGCCATATGTTTTAGCGTTTGGGGCCTTGGGGCCCATATTATGTGACGTATGGGGGTTATACATACATTTGACAATATAATACTAAAGACCTACCTGTGTACTAAATCTGAACCCTGTAGCTACTTTATTTGCTGAGAAACGGCCGGCCCTTTGTTTTAACATTTTGGCCCTTGGGGCCCCTAGCCTTGTAAATCTGGGGCCAAAACGGGCAAAAGGCACATCTACAACTTAGGGCCCATACATATGCCATGTATGAGCCCTAGTGATCTTGTACTTTTAGAGCTAGGCTTGTCAATCTGTTGCACCATATTGTAACATTTGGGCCCCTGGGGCCCATAATATATAACATATGGGGCTCTTGTATATTGTAAATATAGAGTGCCCCTAGGGCTATCAGTGTACCAACTGAGGGCCCTGAGGCTGCTTCATTTGATGAGAAACGGTGTGCTTTGTATTTTCACATTTGGGCCCCTGGGGCCGTGACCTTGACCCCTGGGGCCAAGATGGGCAAAAGGCACTTCTACGGGGTAGGGCCCATAAGTGTACCACATATGGGCCCCAGGGCCTTTGTAGTTTTAGCGCTAGCCTTGACAGAATGATGTGTTTGATGGAGAAGGAGGAGGAGAAGAAGAAGGAGAAGAAACCAAAGGATAACAATATACCCGTTCATGCTTCGCATGCGGGTATAACTAGAAGGCTATATATTTATACACAAATACGGCTATACCCGCATGTTATCGGTGTACCCAAACTTACAGTCCTTATTTGCTGAGGACTTAAAATAAAGAAATTGTAAAAAAGTCGCCCAATTGGGCAGAAAATGTGTAAACAGTGTGAAAGTCCAAGTCACAAGCTTTAATTGAATGTAGGTTGCACTGTCGTAGCACTTAAAATAAAGAAATTGTAAAAAAGTCCCCTCCCAGGGAGGCGTCTCTCTTACTCTCCATAGGTTGCTGTTGTCAGTCTCTCTTAGTCACAGTGAGGCTATGCAATATGATTAGGGAAAACTATTCCAGAGGGAGTATGTAAATTAAATGGAACAGCCATTCCAGAGGGAGTATGTAAATTAAACGGAACAGCCTATTTTGGGGCCATTTCAAAGGGAGTATGTAAATTAAATGGAACAGCCAATGGATATGTAATTTAACTGGAACAGCCTTAACGCTTCACGCTGGTATTTCCAATTATTATATTATAATACGGATCTGTCTGTTTAGTCCTATGTGTGTGGGGTGGGGGTGTGGGTGTTAGTAACAATATATATAATTCTCAGGTGCTATCTGTGTACAAATTCTGAGCCCGGAAGCTACTTTATTTGATGAGAAACGGCGGGCCCTTTGTTTCAACATTTGGGGCCCTAGGGCCCATTATATTTGAGTTATGAGGTCCATGTACATATGTTGAAGTATAATTCTCTAGTGCTATCAAGCGACTCAAGCTGGGCACTGTAGCTGCTTTATTTTAGGGCTTGGGGCCCTGGGCCCATATTATGTGATATATGGGGCTCATATGTACATATAACAATGTAATTTTCAGGTGCAATCTGTGTACAGACTCTGAGCCCTAAAGCTGCTTTATATGATGAGAAACAGCTGGCCCTTTGTTTTAACGTTTGGGGCCCTGGGGCCCATTGTATTTGACTTATGAGGCTCATGTACATATGTTGAAGTATAATTCTATAGTACTATCAGTAGGCTAATTAAAGCTAAAGCAAAAGGCACATTGAAAACTTAGGGCTCATACCTGTACCACATATGAGCCCTAGTGCCCTTATAGTTTTAGAGCTAGCCTTGTAAAAAGTCCCCTCACAGGGGAGTCGTCTCTCTTATTCTCCATAGGGTGCTGTTGTCAGTCTCTCTTACTCACAGTGAGGCTATGCAATATGATTCAGGGAAACTATTCCAGAGGGAGTATGTAAATTAAATGGAACAGCCATTTCAGAGGGAGTATGTAAATTATACGGAACAGCCTTTTGGGGCCATTTCAGAGGGAGTATGTAAATTAAATGGAACAGCCAATGGGTATGTAATTTAACTGGAACAGCCTTAACGCTTCACGCTGGTATTTCCAATTATGATAATACGATCTGTCTGTTTAGTCCTACGTGTGTGGGGTGGATGGGCGTGTGGGTGTTAGTAACAATATACTTCTCAGGTGCTATCTGTGTACATATTCTGAGCCCGAAGCTGCTTTCTTTGATGAGAAACAGCCCGGGCCCTTTGTTTTAACATTTGGGGCCCTGGGGCCCAATATATATGACTTATGGGGCTCATGTACATATGTTAAAGTATGATTCTCAAGTGCTATCAGTAGACTCAAGCTGGGCATTGTAGCTGCTTTATATACTGAGTAACGGCCGGCCCTATGTTTTAGCGTTTGGGGCCCTGGGGCCCATATTATGTGACATATGGGGATTATATATACATATGACAATATAATACTAAAGACCTATCTGTGTACCAAATCTGAACCCTGTAGCTGCTTTATTTACTGAGTAATGGCTGGCCCTATGTTTTAGCATTTGGGGCCCTGGGGCCCATATTATGTGGTATATGGGGCTCATATGTACATATAACAATGAAATTCTCAGGTGCAATCTGTGTACAAACTCTGAGCCCTAAAGCTGCTTTAACTGATGAGAAACGGCCGGCCCTTTGTTTTAACATGTGGGGCCCTGGGGCCCATATTTTTTTTACTTATGAGGCTCATGTACATATGTTGAAGTATAATTCTGAAGTGCTATCAGTAAACTCAAGCTGGGCATTGTAGCTGCTTTATTTACTGAGTAACGGCCGGCCCTATGTTTTAGCGTTTGGGGCCTTGGGGCCCATATTATGTGACATATGGGGGTTATACATACATTTGACAATACAATACTAAAGACCTACCTGTGTACCAAATCTGAACCCTGTAGCTACTTTATTTGCTGAGAAACGGCCGGCCCTTTGTTTTAACATTTTGGCCCCTGGGGCCCCTAGCCTTGTAAATCTGGGGCCAAAACGGGCAAAAGGCACATCTACAACTTAGGGCCCATACATATGCCATGTATGAGCCCTAGTGATCTTGTACTTTTAGAGCTAGGCTTGTCAATCTGTTGCACCATATTGTAACATTTGGGCCCCTGGGGCCCATAATATATAACATATAGGGCTCTTGTATATTTGTAAATATAGAGTGCCCCTAGGGCTATCAGTGTACCAACTGAGGGCCCCGAGGCTGCTTCATTTGATGAGAAACGGCGTGCTTTGTATTTTTCACATTTGGGCCCCTGGGGCCCGTGACCTTGACCTCTGGGGCCAAGATGGGCAAAAGGCACTTCTGCAGGGTAGGGCCCATAAGTGTACCACATATGGGCCCCAGGGCCTTTGTAGTTTTAGCGCTAGCCTTGACAGAATGATGTGTTTGATGGAGAAGGAGAAGGAGGAGGAGAAGAAGAAGAAGAACTAGAAGGCTATATATTTGTACACAAATACGGCTATACCCGCATGTTATCGGTTTACACAAACTTACAGTCCTTATTTGCTGAGGACTTAGGTTGCTGTTGTCAGTCTCTCTAATTCACAGTGAAGCTATGCAATTTGATAGATTGAAATTCACAATGTGCAATTTGATTAGGGAAAGCTATTCCAGAGGGAGTATGTAAATTAAATGGAACAGCCATTTCAGAGGGAGTATGTAAATTAAATAGAACAGCCAATGGGTATGTAATTTAACTGGAACAGCCTTAACGTTTCTGTCATCTATATTATTATAATTACGCAATTGTCTGTGAATGGGATGGGGTGGGTGTTATTAACAATATAATTCGCAGGTGCAATCTGTGTACAAACTCCGAGCCCTGAAGTTGCTTTATTTGATGATAAACGGACAGCCCTTTTTAACATTTGGGGCCCTGGCCCATAATATTTGACTTATGAGGCTCATGTACACATGTTGAAGTATAATTCTCAAGTGCTATCAGTAGACTTAAGCTGGGCACTGTAGCTGCTTTATTTACTGAGTAACGGCTGGCCCTATGTTTTAGCGTTTGGGGCCCTGGGCCCATATTATGTGACATATGGGGCTCATATGTACATATAACAATATAATTCTCAGGTGCAGTCTGTGTACAAACTTTGAGCTTTGGTGAAAAATGGCCGGCCCTTTGATTTAACATTTGGGGCCTGGGGCCCATAATATTTGACTTATGGGGCTCTGTGCATATGTTGAAATATACTTCTCAAGTGCTATCAGCAGACTCAAGCTGGACATTGTAGCTGCTTTATTTACTGAGTAACGACCGGCCCTATGTTTTAGCGTTTGGGGCCCTGGGGCCCATATTATGTGACACATAGGGTTCATATATACATAAAACAATATAATGCTGAAGACCTATTAGTGTACCAAATCTAAACCCTGTCGCTACTTTTATTTGTTGAGAAACGACCGGCCCTTTGTTTTAACATTTGGGCCTCTGGGGCCCCTAGCCTTAAACATCTGGGGCCAAAATGGGCAGAAGACACATTACAACTTAGGGCCCATACATGTGCCACATATGAGCCCTAGTGCCCTTGTAGTTTTATAGCTAGCCTTGTTAACCTGTTGCCCTTATTTTAACATTTGGGGCCCTGGGGCCCATAATATATGACATATGGGACTCATGTATACTTGTATATATAGAGTACCCCTGGCTCTATCAGTGTACCAACTCAGGGCCCGAGGCTGCTTCATTTAATGAGAAACCGCATGCTTTGTATTTTTACATTTGGGCCCCTGGGGCCCGTTACCTTTGGCCTCTGGGGCCCAGATGTGCAAAGGATAAATCTCCGGGGTAGGGCCCATAAGTGTACTACATATGGGCCCTGGGGCCCTTGTAGTTTTAGCGCTAGCTTTGTCAATCTGTTACCCCTTGTTTTAACATTTGGGGCCCTGGGGCCCATAATATATGATATATGGGGTTCATGTATACTTGTATATATAGAGTACCCCTGGGGCTATCAGTGTACCAACTCAGGCCCCTGAGGCTGCTTCATTTGATGAGAAACGGCATGCTTTGTATTTTTTACATTTGGGCCCCTGGGGCCTGTGACCTTGACCTCTGGGGCCAAGATGGGCAAAGGATAAATCTACAGGGGTAGGGCCCATAAGTGTACCACATATGGGCCCTGTGGCCCTTGTAGTTTTAGCGCTAGCCTTGACAGAATGTTGTGTTTGATGGAGGAAAAGGAGAAGGAGGAGAAGAAACCATAGAATGGCAATATACCCGTTCATGCTTCGCATACGGGTATAACTAGAAGGCTATATATTTGTACACAAATACGGCTATACCCGCATGTTATCGGTGTACCCAAACTTACAGTCCTTATTTGCTGAGGACTTAAAATAAAGAAATGGTAAAAAGTCGTCCAATTGAGCAGAAAATGTGTAAAAAGTGAAAGTCCAAGTCACAAGCTTTAATTGAATGTAGGTTGCACTGTCGTAGCACTTAAAATAAAGAAATTGTAAAAAGTCCCTCCCAGGGGAGTCGTCTCTCTTACTCTCCAGAGGTTGCTGTTGTCAGTCTCTCTTACTCACAGTGAGGCTATGCAATATGATTAGGGGGAAGCTATTCCAGAGGGAGTATATGTAAATTAAATGGAACAGCCATTTCAGAGGGAGTATGTAAATTAAACGGAACAGCTTTTTGGGGCCATTTCAGAGGGAGTATGTAAATTAAATGGAACAGCCAATGGGTATGTAATTTAACTGGAACAGGCTTAATGCTTCACGCTGGTATTTCCAATTATGATATAATACGATCTGTCTGTTTAGTCCTACGTGTGTGGGGTGGATGGATGTGTGGGTGTTAGTAACAATATAATTCTCAGGTGCAGCTATCTGTGTACAAATTCTGAGCCCGGAAGCTGCTTTCTTTGATGAGAAACGGCCCGCCCTTTGTTTTAACATTTGGGGCCCTGGGGCCCATAATATTTGACTTATGAGGCCCATGTACATAATTATGTTGAAGTATAATTCTCAAGTGCTATCAGTAGACTCAAGCTGTGCACTGTAGCTGCTTTATTTACTGAGTAACGGCCGGCCCTATGTTTTAGCGTTTGGGGCCCTGGGCCCATATTATGTGACATATGGGGCTCATATGTACATATAACTATATAATTCTCAGGTGCAATCTGTGTACAAACTCTGAGCCCTGAAGCTGCTTTATTTGATGAGAAACGGCCGGCCCTTTGTTTTAACATTTGGGGCCCTGGGGCCCATAATATTTGATTTATGGGGCTCATGTACATATGTTGAAGTATAATTCTCAAGTACTATCAGAAAACTCAAGCTGGGCATTGTAGCTGCTTTATTTACTGAGTAACGGCCGGCCCTATGTTTCAGCTTTTGGGGCCCTGGGGCCCATATTATGTGATATATGGGGGTTATATATACATATGACAATATAATACTAAAGACCTATCTGTGTACCAAATCTGAACCCTATAGCTATTTTATTTGCTGAGAAACGGCCGGCCCTTTGTTTTAACATTTAGGCCCCTGTGGCCCCTAGCCTTGTACATATGGGGCCAAAATGGGCAAAAGGCACATCTACAACTTAGGGCCCATAAATATGCCACATATGAGCCCTAGTCATCTTATACTTATAGAGCTAGGCTTGACAATCTGTTGCACCATATTTTAACATTTGGGCCCCTGGGGCCCATAATATATAACATATGGGGCTCGTGTATATTTGTAAATATAGAGTACACCTAGGGCTATCAGTGTACCAACTCAGGGCCCTGAGGCTGCTTCATTTGATGAGAAACGGCGTGCTTTGTATTTTAACATTTGGGCCCCTGGGGCCCGTGACCTTTGACCTCTGGGGCCAAGATGGGCAAAAGGCACTTCTACAGGGTAGGGCCCATAAGTGTACCACATATGGGACCTGGGGCCCTTGTAGTTTTAGCGCTAGCCTTGACAGAATGTTGTGTTTGATGGGAGAAGGAGGAGGAGGAGGAGGAGAAGAAACTAGAAGGCTATATATTTGTACACAAATACGGCTATACCCGCATGTTATCGGTGTACCCAAACTTACAGTCCTTATTTGCTGAGGACTTAAAATAAAGAAATTGTAAAAAGTCGCCCAATTGGCCAGAAAATATGCAAAAAGTGAAAGTCCAAGTCACAAGCTTTAATTGAATGTAGGTTGCACTGTCGTAGCACTTAAAATAAAGAAATTGTAAAGTCCCCTCCCAGGGAGTCGTCTCTCTTACTCTTCATAGGTTGCTGTTGTCAGTCTCTCTTATTCACAGTGAGGCTATGCAATATGATTAGGGAAAACTATTCCAGAGGGAGTATGTAAATTAAATGGAACAGCCATTTCAGAGGGAGTATGTAAATTAAACGGAACAGCCTATTTTGGGGCCATTGCAGAGGGAGTATGTAAATTAAATGGAACAGCCAATGGGTATGTAATTTAACTGGAATAGCCTTAACGTTGATGTCATCTATATTATAATTACGCTATTCTCTGTGGATCTGTTAAGTCCTACGTGTGTGGGTGTTAGTAACAATATAATTCTCAGGTGCAATTTGTGTACAAACTCTGAGCCCTGAAGCTGCTTAATTTGATGAGAAACGACCGGCCCTTTGTTTTAACATTTGGGGCCCTGGGGCCCATAGTATTTGACTTATGAGGCTCATGAACATATATTGAAGTATAATTCTCTGTTGCTCTCAGTAGACTCAAGTTGGGCACTGTAGCTGCTTTATTTAACGAGTAACGGCCGGCCCCATGTTTTAGCGTTTAGGGCCCTGGGGCCCATATTATGTGACATATGGGGCTCATATGTACATATAACAATGTAATTCTCAAGTGCAATCTGTGTACAAACTCTGAGCCCTGAAGCTGCTTTATTTGATGAGAAACGGCCGGCCCTTTGTTTTAACATTTGGGGCCCTGGGCCCATAATATTTAACTTATGGGGCTCATTTACATATGCTGAAGTTTAATTCTCAAGTGTTATCAGTACACTCAAGCTGGGCATTGTAGCTGCTTTATTTACTGAGTAACGGCCGGCCCTATGTTTTAGCGTTTGGGGCCCTGGGCCCATATTATGTGACATATGGGAGTTATATATACATATAACAATAAAATACTAAAGACATATCTGTGTACCAAATCTGAACCCTGTAGCTACTTTATTTGTTGAGAAACGACAGGCCCTTTGTTTTAACATTTGGGTCCCTGTGGCCCATAGCCTTGTACATCTGGGGCCAAAATGGACAAAAGGCACATCTACAACTTAGGGCCCATACATATGCCACTTATGAGCCCTAGTGATCTTGTACTTTTAGAGCTAGGCTTGTGAATCTGTTGCACCATATTTTAACGTTTGGGCCCCGGGGGCCCATAATATATAACATATGCGGCTCTTGTATATTTGTAAATATAGAGTACCCCTGGGGCTATCAGTGTACCAACTCAGGGCCCTGAGGCTGCTCTATTTGATGAGAAATGGCATCCTTTATATTTTCACATTTCGGCCCCTGGGGCCCGTGACCTTTGACCGCTGAGGCCTAGATGGGCAAAAAGGCACTTCTGCGGGGTAGGGCCCATAAGTGTACCACATATGGGCCCCAGGGCCTTTGTAGTTTTAGCGCTAGCCTTGACAGAATGATGTGTTTGATGGAGAAGGAGGAGAAGAAACCACAGAATAAGAATATACCCGTCCATGCTTCGCATGCGGGTATAACCATAGAATGGCAATATACCCGTCCATGCTTCGCATGCGGGTATAAGGAGAACTAGAAGGCTATATATTTGTACACAAATACGGCTATACCCGCATGTTATCGGTGTACCCAAACATACAGTCCTTATTTGCTAAGGACTTAAAATAAAGAAATTGTAAAAAAAAACCCAATTGGGCAAAAAATAAATAAAAAGTGAAAGCCCAAGTCACAAGCTTTAATTGAATGTAGGTTGCTCTGTCGTAGCACGTACAATAAAGAAATTGTAAAAAGTCCTCTCGCAGGGGAGTCGTCTCTCTTACTCTCCATAGGGGGCTGTTGTCAGTCTCTCTTATTCACAGTGAAGCTATGCAATATGATTAGGGAAAACTGTTCCGGAAGGAGTATGTAAATTAAATGGAACAGCCATTTCAGAGGGAGTATGTAAATTAAACGGAACAGCCTATTCTGGGGCCATTTCAGAGGGAGTATGTAAATTAAATGGAACAGCCAATGGGTATGTAATTTAACTGGAACAGCCTTAAGGCTTCACGCTGGTATTTCCAATTACCATCATATACTATTATAATACGGATCTGTCGTACGTGTGTGGGGTGGGTGGGTGTATGTTAGTAATAATATAATTCTCAGGTGCTATCTGTGTACAAATTCTGAGCCCTGAAGCTGCGTTATTTGACGAGAAACGGCCGGCCCTTTGTTTTAACATTTGGGGCCCTGGGGCCCATAATATTTGACTTATGAGGCCCATGTACATATGTTAAAGTATAATTCTCTAGTGTTATCAGTAGACTCAAGCTGGGCGCTGTAGCTGCTTTATTTACTGAGTAATGGCCGGCCCTATGTTTTAGCGTTTGGGGCCCTGGGGCCCATATTATGTAATATTTGGGGCTCATATGTACATATAACAATGTAATACTCAGGTGCAATCTATGTACAAACTCTGAGCCCTAAAGCTGCTTTAATTGATGAGAAACGACCGGCCCTTTGTTTTAACATGTGGGGCCCTGGGGCCCATAATTTTTGACTTATGACGCTCATGTATATATGTTTAAGTATAATTCTCTAGTTCTATCAGTAGACACAAGCTGGGCATTGTAGCTGCTTTATTTACCGCGTAACGGCCGGCCCTATTTTTTAGCGTTTGGGGCCCTGGGGCCCATGTTGTGTGACACATGGGGCTCATATATACATATAACAATATAATGCTTAAGACCTATTAGTGTACCAAATCTGAACCCCGTAGCTACTTTATTTGCTGAGAAACGGCCGGCCCTTTGTTTTAACATTTGGGCCTCTGGGGCCCCTAGCCTTGTACATCTGGGGCCAAAATGGGCAAAAGGCACATCTTCAACCTAGGGCCCATACATATGCCACATATGAGCCCTAGTGATCTTATACTTTTAGAGCTAGGCTTGTCAATCTGTTGCACCATATTTTAACATTTGGGCCCCTAGGGCCCATAATATATAACATATGGGGCCCTTGTATATTGTAAATATAGAGTACCCCTAGGGCTATTAGTGTACCAACTCAGGGCCCTGATGCTGCTTCATTTGATGAGAAATGGCGTGCTTTGTATTTTCACATTTGGGCCCCTGGGGCCGTGACCTTTGACCTCTGGGGCCAAGATGGGCAAAAGGCACTTCTACAGGGTAGGGCCCATAAGTATACCACATATGGGCCCCAGGGCCTTTGTAGTTTTAGCGCTAGCCTTGACAGAATGATGTGTTTGATGGAGGAGGAAAAGGAGGAGAAGAAACCACAGGATGGGAAGATACCCTGCATGCTATTGCATGCGGGTATAAGAAACCAAAGGATAACAATATACCCGTCCATGCTTCGCATGCGGGTATAACTAGAAGGCTATATATTTGTACACAAATACGGCTATACCCGCATGTTATCGGTGTACCCAAACTTACAGTCCTTTTTTGCTGAGGACTTAAAATAAGGAAATTGTATGTGTAAAAAGTGAAAGTCCAAGTCACAAGCTTTAATTGAATGTAGGTTGCACTGTCGTAGCACTTAAAATAAAGAAATTGTAAAAAGTCCCTCCCAGGGAGTCGTCTCTCTTACTCTCCATAGGTTGCTGTTGTCAGTCTCTCTTACTCAGGTAGTATGTAATGGAACAGCCATTTCAGAGGGAGTATGTAAATTAAACGGAACAGCCTTTTGGGGGCCATTTCAGAGGGAGTATGTAAATTAAATGGAACAGCCAATGGGTATGTAATTTAACTGGAACAGCCTTAACGCTTCACGCTGGTATTTCCAATTATGATATAATACGATCTGTCTGTTTAGTCCTACGTGTGTGGGGTGGAGGGTGCGTGCGTGGGTGTTAGTAACAATATAATTCTCAGGTACTATCTGTGTACAAATTGCTGAGGACTTAAAATATAGAAATTGTAAAAAGTCGCCCAATTGGGTGGAAAATGTGAAAAAAAAAGTCCAAGTCACAAGCTTTAATTTAATGCAGGTTGCACTCTCGTAGCACTTAAAATAAAGAACTTGTAAAAAGTCCCCTGCCAGGGGAGTTGTCTCTCCATAGATTGCTGTTGTCAGTCTCTCTTATTCACAGTGAGGCTATGCAATATGATATGGGGAAAACTATTCTAGGGGGAGTATGTAAATTAAATGGAACAGCCATTTTAGAGGGAGTATGTAAATTAAACGGAACAGCCTATTTTGGGACCATTTCAGAGGGAGTATGTAAATTAAATAGAACAGCCAATGGGTATGTAATTTAACTGGAACAGCCTTAACGCTTCACGCTGGTATTTCCAATTATTATATTAATAATTATAATACGGATATGTCTGTTTAGTCCTACGTGTGTAGGGTGGGGAGGGGGGGTGTATGTGGGTGTTAATAACAATATAATTCTCAGGTGCTACTGTGTACAAATTCTTAGCCAGGAAGCTGCTTTATTTGATGAGAAACGGCCGGCCCTTTGTTTTAACATTTGGGGACATGGGGCCCATAATATTTGTCTATTGCTATCAGTAGACTCAGGCTGGGCACTGTAGCTGCTTTATTTACTGAGTAACGGCCGGCCCTATGTTTCAGCGTTTGGGGCCCTGGGGCCCATATAATGTAATATATGGGGCTCACATGTACATATAACAATGTGATTTTCAGGTGCAATCTGTGTACTAACTCTGAGCCCTAAAGCTGCTTTATTTACAGAGTAACGGCCGGCCCTATGTTTTAGCGTTTGGGGCCCTGGGGCCCTTATATTGTAATATATGGGGCTCACATGTACATATAACAATGTGATTTTCAGGTGCAATCTGTGTACTAACTCTGAGCCCTAAAGCTGCTTTATTTACAGAGTAACGGCCGGCCCTATGTTTTAGCGTTTGGGGCCCTGGGGCCCATATAATGTAATATATGGGGCTCACATGTACATATAACAATGTAATTCTCAGGTGCAATCTGTGTACAAACACTAAGCCATAAAGCTGCTTTATATGATGAGAAACGGCCAGCCCTTTGTTTTAACATTTGGGGCCCTGGGGCCCAATATATATGACTTATGGGGCTCATGTACATATGTTAAAGTATGATTCTCAAGTGCTATCAGTAGACTCAAGCTGGGCATTGTAGCTGCTTTATTTACTGAGTAACGGCCAGCGCTATGTTTTAGCGTGTGGGGCCCAGGGGCACATATTATGTGACATATGGGGTTCATATATACATATGACAATGTAATACTAAAAGACCTATCTGTGTACCAAATCTGAACCCTGTAGCTACTTTATTTGCTGAGAAACGGCCGGCCCTTTGTTTTAACATTAGGGCCCCTGGGGCCCCCAGCCTTGCACATCTGGGGCCAAAAATGGGCAAAAGGCACATCTACAACTTAGGGTCCATACATATGCCACATATGAGCCCTAGTGATCTTGTACTTTTAAAGCTAGCCTTGTCAATCTGTTGCCCCTTATTTTTAACATTTGGGGCCCTGGGGCCCATAATATATAACATATGGGGCTTATGTATACTTGTAAATATAGAGTACCCCTGGGGCTATTAGTGTACCAACACACGGCCCTGAGGCTGCTTCATTTGATGAGAAACGGCATGGTTTGTGTTCTTACATTTGGGCCCCTGGGGCCCGTGACCTTGGACCTCTGGGGCCAAGATGGGCAAAAGGCACTTCTACGGGGTAGGGCCCATAAGTGTACCACATATGGGCCCTGGGGCCCTTGTAGTTTTAGCGCTAGCCTTGACAGAATGATGTGTTTGATAGGAGAAGGAGGAGAAGGAGAACTAGATGGCACAGTTGTGTTTGACCAAACACGAATATCTATGCCTGTGTTTCCCACCCTAACCCCCTTAACCCACCATGACACTCTTAATCCATCATGACAACCCATATTCTAAAAGGGCTATCAGTATACCAACGAAAAAAATTAAAATTAATTAATTAATTAAAAATCAAATAATACCCCTTTAATTGCATTTGCTGTGTAAACGCTTGAGGGCGCTCCTCCTTAAATAATGCAACAAACATATTCCATACAAAAAAAATAAAAAATAAAAAATAAAAAAATTTGAATACCCCTTTAATCCCAAAACGGAGTGTCCCTTTAATGGCTGTTCCATCACCCTAACACCCCCCACCCCCTCGGTCCTTAACCTACCATGACACCTTTAATCCGGAATATGTTTGATTCTAAAAGGGCTATCAGTATACTGACTAAAATATTAAATTGAAAATCAAGGAATACCCCTTTAATTGCATCTGCCCTATGTTTTAACAATTGGGGCCCTGGGCCCATATTATGTGACATATGGGGCTATTTTATTCATATAAAAATATAATGCTAAAGATCAATTAGTGTACCAAATCTGAGCGCTGTAGCTACTTTATTTGCTGAGAAACGGCCGGCCCTTTGTTTTAACATTTGGGCCTCTGGGGCCCCTAGCCTTAACAATTTCGGGCCAAAATTGGCAAAATGCATATCTACAAGTTCGGGCCCATACGTGTGCCACATGTGAGCCCTAGTGCCCTTGTAGTTTTACAGCTAACCTTGTCAAACTGTTGCCCTTATTTTAACATTTGGGGCCCTGGGGCCCAAAATATATGACATATGGAGCTCATGTATACCTGTAAATATAGAGTACCCCTGGGGCTATCAGTGCACCAACTCAGGGCCCTGAGGCTGCTTTATATGATGAGAAATGGCATGCTTTGTATTTTTACATTTGGGCCCCTGGGGCCCGTGGCCTTTGGCCTATGGGGCCAAAATGGGCAAAAGGCACATCTACAGGGTAGGGCCAATAAGTGTGCCAAATATGAGCCCTGGGGTTCTTGTAGTTTTGGAGATAGCCCTGTCAATGTGAAGCGTGAGAAGGAGGAAAAGGAGAAGAAGGAAACGGAGAAGACTAAAGAGCATAAGGAGAATATCTATGCCCTGTTCCACAGGCATAGATAAGGAGAAGGAGAAGGAGAAGGAGAAGAAACCATAGGATGGCAATATACCCGTCCATGCTTCGCATGCGGGGATAACTAGAAGGCCATATATTTGTACACAAATACGGCTATACCCGCATGTTATCGGTCTACCCAAACTTACAGTCCTTATTTGCTGAGGACTTAAAATAAAGAAATTGTAAAAAGTCGCCCAATTGGGCAGAAAATGTGTAAAAAGTGAAAGTCCAAGTCACAAGCTTTAATTGAATGTAGGTTGCACTATCGTAGCACTTAAAATAAAGAAATTGTAAAAAGTCCCTTTTCCAGAGGGAGTATGTAAATTAGATGGAACAGCCATTTCAGAGGGAGTATGTAAATTAAACGGAACAGCCTTTTTTGGGGACATTTCAGAGGGAGTATGTAAATTAAATGGAACAGCCAATTGGTAATAGTCTCTCTTACTCACAGTGAGGCTATGCAATATGATTCAGGGGAAACTGTTCCAGAGGGAGTATGTAAATTAAATGGAACAGCCATTTCAGAGGGAGTATGTAAATTATACGGAACAGCCTTTTGGGGGCCATTTCAGAGGGAGTATGTAAATTAAATGGAACAGCCAATGGGTATGTAATTTAACTGGAACAGCCTTAACGCTTCACGCTGGTATTTCCAATTATGATAATACGATCTGTCTGTTTAGTCCTACGTGTGTGGGGTGGATGGGTGTGTGGGTGTTAGTAACAATATACTTCTCAGGTGCTATCTGTGTACATATTCTGAGCACAGAAGCTGCTTTCTTTGATGAGAAACAGCCGGCCCTTTGTTTTAACATTTGGGGCCCTGGGGCCCAATATATATGACTTATGGGGCTCATGTACATATGTTAAAGTATGATTCTCAAGTGCTATCAGTAGACTCAAGCTGGGCATTGTAGCTGCTTTATTTACTGAGTAACAGCCGGCCCTATGTTTTTAGCGTTTGGGGCCCTGGGGCCCATATTATGTGACATATGGGGATTATATATACATATGACAATATAATACTAAAGACCTATCTGTGTACCAAATCTGAACCATGTAGCTGCTTTATTTACTGAGTAATGGCTGGCCCTATGTTTTAGCATTTGGGGCCCTAGGGCCCATATTATGTGGTATATGGGGCTCATATGTACATATAACAATGTAATTCTCAGGTGCAATCTGTGTACAAACTCTGAGCCCTAAAGCTGCTTTAATTGATGAGAAACGGCCGGCCCTTTGTTTTAACATGTGGGGCCCTGGGCCCATATTTTTTTACTTATGAGGCTCATGTACATAATGTTGAAGTATAATTCTCAAGTGCTATCAGTAAACTCAAGCTGGGCATTGTAGCTGCTTTATTTACTGAGTAACGGCCGGCCATATCTTTTAGCGTTTGGGGCCTTGGGGCCCATATTATGTGACGTATGGGGGTTATACATACATTTGACAATATAATACTAAAGACCTACCTGTGTACCAAATCTGAACCCTGTAGCTACTTTATTTGCTGAGAAACGGCCGGCCCTTTGTTTTAACATTTTGGCCCCTGGGGCCCCTAGCCTTGTAAATCTGGGGCCAAAACGGGCAAAAGGCACATCTACAACTTAGGGCCCATACATATGCCATGTATGAGCCCTAGTGATCTTGTACTTTTAGAGCTAGGCTTGTCAATCTGTTGCACCATATTGTAACATTTGGGCCCCTGGGGCCCATAATATATAACATATGGGGCTCTTGTATATTTGTAAATATAGAGTGCCCCTAGGGCTATCAGTGTACCAACTGAGGGCCCTGAGACTGCTTCATTTGATGAGAAACGGCGTGCTTTGTATTTTCACATTTGGGCCCCTGGGGCCCGTGACCTTGACCCCTGGGGCCAAGATGGGCAAAAGGCACATCTACGGGGTAGGGCCCATAAGTGTACCACATATGGGCCCCAGGGCCTTTGTAGTTTTAGCGCTAGCCTTGACAGAATGATGTGTTTGATAGGAGAAGGAGGAGAAGGAGAAGGAGAAGGAGAAGGAGAAGAAACCAAACTAGAAGGCTATATATTTGTACACAAATACGGCTATACCCGCATGTTATCGGTGTACCCAAACTTACAGTCCTTATTTGCTGCACTCTCGTGCAAATAAAGAACTTGTAAAAAGTCCCCTCCCAGGGGAGTTGTCTCTCCATAGATTGCCGTTGTCAGTCTCTCTTATTCACAGTGAGGCTATACAATATGATTAGGGGAAAACTATTCCAGAGGGAGTATGTAAATTAAATGGAACAGCCATTTCAGAGGAGTATGTAAATTAAACGGAACAGCCTATTTTGGGACCATTTCAGAGGGAGTATGTAAATTAAATGGAACAGCCAATGGGTATGTAATTTAACTGGAACAGCCTTAAGGCTTCACGCTGGTATTTCCA
Source organism: Amphiura filiformis (assembly GCF_039555335.1). Classification (NCBI taxonomy): domain Eukaryota; kingdom Metazoa; phylum Echinodermata; class Ophiuroidea; order Amphilepidida; family Amphiuridae; genus Amphiura; species Amphiura filiformis. The sequence continues at coordinate 64,227,692 of NC_092640.1, read as the reverse complement.
ATTATTATATTAATAATTATAATACGGATATGTCTGTTTAGTCCTACGTGTGTGAGGAGGGTATTGGGGTGTTAGTAACAATATAATTCTCAGGTGCTACTGTGTACAAATTCTGAGCCCGGAAGCTGCTTTATTTGATGAGAAACAGCCGGCCCTTTGTTTTAACATTTGGGGCCCTGGGGCCCATAATATTTGACTTATGAGGTCCATGGACATATGTTGAAGTTTAATTCTCTAGTGCTATCAGTAGACTCAAGCTGGGCACTGTAGCTGCTTTATTTACTGAGTAACGGCCGGCCCTATGTTTTAGCGTTTGGGGCCCTGGGGCCCATATAATGTAATATATGGGGCTCACATGTACATATACCAATGTGATTGTAAGATGCAATATGTGTACTAACTCTGAGCCCTAAAGCTGCTTTATTTACAGAGTAACGGCCGGCCCTATGTTTTAGCGTTTGGGGCCCAGGGGCTCATATTATGTGACATATGGGGTTCATATATACATATGACAATATAATACTGAAGACCTATCTGTGTACCAAATCTGAGCCCTGTAGCTACTTTATTTGCTGAGAAACGGCCGGCCCTTTGTTTTAACCTTTGGGCCCCTGGGGCCTCTAGCCTTGTACATCTGGGGCCAAAATGGGCAAAAGGCACATCTACAATTTAGGGCTTATACATGTGCAACATATGAGCCCTAGTGCCCTTGTAGCTTTCGTGCTAGGCTTGTCAATCTGCTGCCCTTATTTTTAACATTTGGGCCCCTGGGGCCCATAATATATAACATATGGGGCTCATAATAGAGTACCCCTGGGGCTATCAGTGTGCCAACTCACGGCCCTGAGGTTGCTTCATCTGATGAGAAACGGCATGGTTTGTGTTTTTACATTTGGGCCCCTGGGGCCAGTGACCTTTGACCTCTGGGGCCGGGATGGGCAAAAGGCAATTCTACGGGGTAGGGCCCATAAGTGTACCACATATGGGTCCTGGGGCCCTTGCAGTTTTAGCGCTAGCCTTGACAGAATGATGTGTTTGATAGGAGAAGGAGAAGGAGAAGGAGAACTAGAAGGCTATATATTTGTACACAAATACGGCTATACCCGCATGTTATCGGTGTACCCAAACTTACAGTCTTTATTTGCTGAGGACTTAAAATAAAGAAATTGTAAAAAGTCGCCCAATTGGGCAGAAAATGTGTAAAAAGTGAAAGTCCAAGTAACAAGCTTTAATTGAATGTAGGTTGCACTGTCGTAGCACTTAAAATAAAGAAATTGTAAAAAGTCCCCTTCCAGGGTAATCCGGCCACTTCCTATCCCTAGGTTGCTATTGTCAGTCTCTCTTACTCACAGTGAGGCTATGCAATATGATTGGGGAAACTATTCCTGAGGGAGTATGTAAATTAAATAGAACAGCCATTTCAGAGGGAGTATGTAAATTAAACGGAACAGCCTTTTTTTGGGTCATTTCAGAGGGAGTATGTAAATTAAATGTAACAGCCAATGGGTATGTAATTTAGCGTTGATGCCATCTATATTATAATTACGCTATTCTCTGTGGATCTGTTTAGTCCTACGTGTATGGGGTGGGTGTTAGTAACAATATAATTCTCAGGTGCAATCTGTGTACAAACTCTGAGCCCCGAAGCTGCTTAATTTGATGAGAAACGACCGGCCCTTTGTTTAAACATTTGGGGCCCTGGGGCCCATAGTATTTGACTTATGAGGCTCATGAACATATATTGATGTATAATTCTCTGGTGCTCTCAGTAGAATCAAGCTGGGTACTGTAGCTGCTTTATTTACTGAGTAACGGCCGGCCCTATGTTTTATCGTTTGGGGCCCTGGGGCCCTGGGGCCCATATTATGTGACATATGGGGCTCATATGTACATATAACAATGTAATTCTCAGGTGCAATCTGTGTACAAACTCTGAGCCCTGAAGCTGCTTTATTTGATGAGAAACGGCCGGCCCTTTGTTTTAACATTTAGGGCCCTGGGGCCCATAATATTTGCCTTATGGGGCTCATTTACATATGTTGAAGTATAATTCCCAAGTGTTATCAGTACACTCAAGCTGGGCATTGTAGCTGCTTTATTTACTGAGTAACGGCCGGCCCTATGTTTTAGCATTTGGGGCCCTGGGCCCATATTATGTGACATATCGGAGTTATATATACATATGACAATATAATACTTAAGACCTATCTGTGTACCAAATCTGAACCCCGTAGCTACCTTATTTGCTGAGAAACGGCCGGCCCTTTGTTTTAACATTTGGGCTCCTTGGGCCCCTAGCCTTGTACATCTGGGGCTAAAATGGGCAAAAGGCACATCTGCAATTTAGGGCTCATACATGTGCCACATATGAGCCCTAGTGCCCTTGTAGCTTCTTTATTTACTGAGTAACGTCCGGCCCTATGTTTTAGCGTTTGGGGCCCTGGGGCCCATATTATGTGACATATGGGGTTATATACACATATATGACAATATAATACTAAAAGACCTATCTGTGTACCAAATCTGAACCCTGTAGCTACTTTATTTGCTGAGAAACGGCCGGCCCTTTGTTTTAACATTAGGGCCTCTGGGACCCCCAGCCTTGTACATCTGGGGCCAAAATGGGCAAAATGCACATCTACAACTTAGGGCCCATACATATGCCACATATGAGCCCTAGTGATCTTATACTTTTAGAGCTAGGCTTGTCAATCTGTTGCACCATATTTTAACATTTGGGCCCCTGGGGCCCATAATATATAACATATGGGGCTCTTGTATATTTGTAAATATAGAGTACCCCTAGAGCTATCAGTGTACCAACTCAGGGCCCTGAGGCTGCTTCATTTGATGAGAAATGGCGTGCTTTGTATTTTCATATTTGGGCCCCTGGGGCCCGTGACCTTTGACCTCTGGGGCCAAGATGGGCAAAAGGCACTCTACGGGGTAGGGCCCATAAGTGTACCACATATGGGCCCCAGGGCCTTTGTAGTTTTAGCGCTAGCCTTGACAGAATGATGTGTTTGATGGAGAAGGAGAAGGAGATGAAACCACAGGATGGCAATATACCCGTCCATGCTTCGCATGCGGGTATAACTAGAAGGCTACACAAATACGGCTATACCCGCATGTTATCGGTGTAGCCAAACTTATAGTCCTTATTTCTGAGGACTTAAAATAAAGAAATTGTAAAAAGTCGTCCAATTGGGCAGAAAATGTGTAAAAAGTGAAAGTCCAAGTCACAAGCTTTAATTGGATGTAGGTTGCACTGTCGTAGCACTTAAAATAAAGAAATTGTATAAAGTCCCCCCCCAGGGGAGTCGTCTCTCTTACTCTCCATAAGTTGCTGTTGTCAGTCTCTCTTACTCACAGTGAGGCTATGCAATATGATTAGGGAAACTATTCCAGAGGGAGTATGTAAATTAAATGGAACAGCCATTTCAGAGGGAGTATGTAAATTAAACGGAACAGCCTTTAGGGCGACATTTCAGAGGGAGTATGTAAATTAAATGGAACAGCCAATGGGTATGTAATTTAACTGGAACAGGCTAAACGCTTCACGCTGGTATTTCCAATAATGATATAATACGTACGATCCGTCTGTTTAGTCCTACGTGTGTAGGGTGGATGGGTGTGTGGGTGTTAGTAAAAATATAATTCTCAGGTGCTATCTGTGTACAAATTCTGAGCCCGGAAGCTGATTTCTTTGATGAGAAACGGCCCGCCCTTTGTTTTAACATTTGGGGCCCTGGGGCCCATAATATTTGACTTATGAGGCCCATGTACATAATTATGTTGAAGTATAATTTATCAAGTGCTATCAGTAGACTCAAGCTGGACAGTGTAGCTGCTTTACTGAGTAACGGCCGGCCCTATGTTTTAGCGTTTGGGGCCCTGGGCCCATATTATGTGACATATGGGGCTCATATGCACATATAACTATATAATTCTCAGGTGCAATCTGTGTACAAACTCTGAGCCCTGAAGCTGCTTTATTTGATGAGAAACAGCCGGCCCTTTGTTTTAACATTTGGGGCCCTGGGGCCCATAATATTTACCTTATGGGGCTCATGTACATATGTTGAAGTATAATTCTCAAGTACTATCAGAAAACTCAAGCTGGGCACTGTAGCTGCTTTATTTACTGAGTAACGACCGGCCCTATGTTTTAGCTTTTGGGGCCCTGGGGCCCATATTATGTGACATATGGGGGTTATATATACATATGACAATATAATACTAAAGACCTATCTGTGTACCACATCTGAACCCTGTAGCTACTTTATTTGCTGAGAAACGGCCGGCCCTTTGTTTTAACATTTAGGCCCCTGGGGCCCCTAGCCTTGTACATATGAGGCCAAAATGGGCAAAAGGCACATCTACATCTTAGGGCCCATACATATGCCACATATGAGCCCTTGTCATCTTATACTTATAGAGCTAGGCTTGTCAATTTGTTGCACCATATTTTAACATATGGGCCCCTGGGGCCCATAATATATAACACATGGGGCTCTTGTATATTTGTATATATAGAGTACCCCTAGGGCTATCAGTGTACCAACTCAGGGCCCTGAGGCTGCTTCATTTGATGAGAAATGGCGTGCTTTGTATTTTCACATTTGGGCCCCTGGGGCCCGTGACCTTTGACCTCTGGGGCCAAGATGGGCAAAAGGCACTTCTACAGGGTAGGGCCCATAAGTGTACCACATATGGGCCCCAGGGCCTTTGTAGTTTTAGCGCTAGCCTTGACAGAATGATGTGTTTGATGAAGGAGAAGGAGAAGGAGATGAAACCCAAGGATGGCAATATACCCGTCCATGCTTCGCATGCGGGTATAAGGAGATGGAGAAGAAACCACAGGATGGGAAGATACCCTGCATGCTATTGCATGCGGGTATAAGGAGAAGAAACCACAGGATAACAATATACCCGTCCATGCTTCGCATGCGGGTATAACTAGAAGGCTATATATTTGTACACAAATACGGGTATACCCGCATGTTATCGGTGTACCCAAACTTACAGTCCTTTTTTGCTCAGGACTTAAAATAAATAAATTGTATGTGTAAAAAGTGAAAGTCCAAGTCACAAGCTTTAATTGAATGTAGGTTGCACTGTCGTAGCACTTAAAATAAAGAAATTCTAAAAAGTCCCCTCCCAGGGGAGTCGTCTCTCTTACTCTGCATAGGTTGCTGTTGTCAGTCTCTCTTACTCAGATAGTATGTAAATTAAATGGAACAGCCATTTCAGAGGGAGTATGTAAATTAAACGGAACAGCCTTTTGGGGGGCCATTTCAGAGGGAGTATGTAAATTAAATGGAACAGCCAATGGGTATGTAATTTAACTGGAACAGCCTTAACGTTTCACGCTGGTATTTCCAATTATGATATAATACGATCTGTCTGTTTAGTCCTACGTGTGTGGGGTGGATGGGTGCGTGCGTGGGTGTTAGTAACAATATAATTCTCAGGTGCTATCTGTGTACAAATTGCTAAAATTGTAAAAAGTCGCCCAATTGGGTGGAAAATGTGTAAAAATTGAAAGTCCAAGTCACAAGCTTTCATTTAATGCAGGTTGCACTCTCGTAGCACTTAAAATAAAGAACTTGTATAAAGTCCCCTGCCAGGGGAGTTGTCTCTCCATAGATTGCTGTTGTCAGTCTCTCTTATTCACAGTGAGGCTATGCAATGTGATTAGGGGAAAACTATTCCAGAGGGAGTATGTAAATTAAATGGAACAGCCATTTTAGAGGGAGTATGTAAATTAAACGGAACAGCCTATTTTGGGACCATTTCAGAGGGAGTATGTAAATTAAATAGAACATCCAATGCGGATGTAATTTAACTGGAACAGCCTTAACGCTTCACGCTGGTATTTCCAATTATTATATTAATAATTATAATACGGATATGTCTGTTTAGTCCTAGGTGTGTAGGGTGGGGGGTATGTGGGTGTTAATAACAATATAATTCTCAGGTGCTACTGTGTACACATTCTGAGCCCGGAAGCTGCTTTATTTGATGAGAAACGGCCGGCCCTTTGTTTTAACATTTGGGGCCATGGGGCCCATAATATTTGACTTATGAGGCCCATGGACATATGTTGAAGTTTAATTCTCTAGTGCTATCAGTAGACTCAAGCTGGACACTGTAGCTGCTTTATTTACTGAGTAACGGCCGGCCCTATGTTTTAGCGTTTGGGGCCCTGGGGCCCATATAATGTAATATATGGGGCTAACATGTACATATAACAATGTGATTTTCAGGTGCAATCTGTGTACTAACTCTGAGCCCTAAAGCTGCTTTATTTACAGAGTAACGACCGGCCCTATGTTTTAGTGTTTGGGGCCCAGGGGCCCATATTATGTGACATATAGGGTACATATGTACATATGACAATATAATTCTGAAAACCTATCTGTGTACCAAATCTGAGCCCTGTAGCTACTTAATTTGCTGAGAAACGGCCGGCCCTTTGTTTTAACATTTGGGCCCCTGGGGCCTCTAGCCTTGTACATCTGGGGCCAAAATGTGGCAAAAGGCACATCTACAATTTAGGGCTTATACATGTGCAACATATGAGCCCTAGTGCCCTTGTAGCTTTAGTGCTAGGCTTGTCAATCTGTTGCCCCATATTTTTAACATTTGGGGCCCTGGGGCCCATAATATATAACATATGGGGCTCATGTATACTTGTATTTATAGAGTACCCCTAGGGCTATCAGTGTACCAACTCAGGGCCCTGAGGCTGCTTCATCTGATGAGAAACGGCATGGTTTGTGTTTTTACATTTGGGCCCCTGGGGCCCGTGACCTTTGACCTCTGGGGCCGAGATGGGCAAAAGGCACATCTGCGTGGTAGGGCCCATAAGTGTACCACATATGGGCCCTGGGGCCCTAGTAGTTTTAGCGCTAGCCTTGTCAGAATGATGTGTTTGATGGAGGAGGAGAAGGAGGAGGAGGAGGAGAAGACTAGAAGGCTATATATTTGTACACAAATACGGCTATACCCGCATGTTATCGGTCTACCCAAACTTACAGTCCTTATTTGCTGAGGACTTAAAATAAAGAAATTGTAAAAAGTCGCCCAATTGGGCAGAAAATGTGTAAAAGTGAAAGTCCAAGTCACAAGCTTTAATTGAATGTAGGTTGCACTATCGTAGCACTTAAAATAAAGAAATTGTAAAAAGTCCCCTTTTCCAGAGGGAGTATGTAAATTAGATGGAACAGCCATTTCAGAGGGAGTATGTAAATTAAACGGAACAGCCTTTTTGGGGACATTTCAGAGGGAGTATGTAAATTAAATGGAACAGCCAATTGGTAATAGTCTCTCTTACTCACAGTGAGGCTATGCAATATGATTCAGGGGAAACTATTCCAGAGGGAGTATGTAAATTAAATGGAACAGCCATTTCAGAGGGAGTATGTAAATTATACGGAACAGCCTTTTGGGGGCCATTTCAGAGGGAGTATGTAAATTAAATGGAACAGCCAATGGGTATGTAATTTAACTGGAACAGCCTTAACGCTTCACGCTGGTATTTCCAATTATGATAATACGATCTGTCTGTTTAGTCCTACGTGTGTGGGGTGGATGGGTGTGTGGGTGTTAGTAACAATATACTTCTCAGGTGCTATCTGTGTACATATTCTGAGCACAGGAAGCTGCTTTCTTTGATGAGAAACAGCCGGCCCTTTGTTTTAACATTTGGGGCCCTGGGGCCCAATATATATGACTTATGGGGCTCATGTACATATGTTAAAGTATGATTCTCAAGTGCTATCAGTAGACTCAAGCTGGGCATTGTAGCTGCTTTATTTACTGAGTAACGGCCGGCCCTATGTTTTAGCGTTTGGGACCCTGGGGCCCATATTATGTGACATATGGGGATTATATATACATATGACAATATAATACTAAAGACCTATCTGTGTACCAAATCTGAACCATGTAGCTGCTTTATTTACTGAGTAATGGCTGGCCCTATGTTTTAGCATTTGGGGCCCTGGGGCCCATATTATGTGGTATATGGGGCTCATATGTACATATAACAATGTAATTCTCAGGTGCAATCTGTGTACAAACTCTGAGCCCTAAAGCTGCTTTAATTGATGAGAAACGGCCGGCCCTTTGTTTTAACATGTGGGGCCCTGGGGCCCATATTTTTTTACTTATGAGGCTCATGTACATAATGTTGAAGTATAATTCTCAAGTGCTATCAGTAAACTCAAGCTGGGCATTGTAGCTGCTTTATTTACTGAGTAACGGCCAACCATATGTTTTAGCGTTTGGGGCCTTGGGGCCCATATTATGTGACGTATGGGGTTATACATACATTTGACAATATAATACTAAAGACCTACCTGTGTACCAAATCTGAACCCTGTAGCTACTTTATTTGCTGAGAAACGGCCGGCCCTTTGTTTTAACATTTTGGCCCTGGGGCCCCTTGCCTTGTAAATCTGGGGCCAAAACGGGCAAAAGGCACATCTACAACCTAGGGCCGATACATATGCCATGTATGAGCCCTAGCGATCTTGTACTTTTAGAGCTAGGCTTGTCAATCTGTTGCACCATATTGTAACATTTGGGCCCCTGGGGCCCATAATATATAACATATGAGGCTCTTGTATATTTGTAAATATAGAGTGCCCCTAGGGCTATCAGTGTACCAACTGAGGGCCCTGAGGCTGCTTCATTTGATGAGAAACGGTGTGCTTTGTATTTTCACATTTGGGCCCCTGGGGCCCGTGACCTTTGACCCCTGGGGCCAAGATGGGCAAAAGGCACTTCTACGGGTAGGGCCCATAAGTGTACCACATATGGGCCCCAGGGCCTTTGTAGTTTTAGCGCTAGCCTTGACAGAATGATGTGTTTGATGGAGGAGAAGGAGGAGAAGGAGAACTAGAAGGCTATATATTTGTACACAAATACGGCTATACCCGCATGTTATCGGTGTACCCAAACTTACAGTCCTTATTTGCTGAGGACTTAAAATAAAGGAATTGTAAAAAAGTCGCCCAATTGGGCAGAAAATGTGTAAACAGTGAACGTCCAAGTCACAAGCTTTAATTGACTGTAGGTTGCACTGTCGTAGCACTTAAAATAAAGAAATTGTAAAAAGTCCCCTCCCAGGGGAGGCGTCTCTCTTACTCTCCATAGGTTGCTGTTGTCAGTCTCTCTTATTCACAGTGAGGCTATGCAATATGATTAGGGGAAAACTATTCCAGAGGGAGTATGTAAATTAAATGGAACATCCATTCCAGAGGGAATATGTAAATTAAACGGAACAGCCTATTTTGGGGCCTTTTCAGAGGGAGTATGTTAATTAAATGGAACAGCCAATGGATATGTAATTTAACTGGAACAACCTTAACGCTTCACGCTGGTATTTCCAATTATTATATTATAATACGGATCTGTCTGTTTAGTCCTATGTGTGTGGGGTGGGGTGGGGGTGTGGGTGTTAGTAACAATATATATAATTCTCAGGTGCTATCTGTGTACACATTCTGAGCCCGGAAGCTGCTTTATTTGATGAGAAACGGCCGGCCCTTTGTTTTAACATTTGGGGCCATGGGGCCCATTATATTTGAGTTATGAGGTCCATGTACATATGTTGAAGTATAATTCTCTAGTGCTATCAAGCGACTCAAGCTGGGCACTGTAGCTGCTTTATTTACAGAGTAATGGCCGGCCCTATGTTTTAGCGCTTGGGGCCCTGGGGCCCATATTTTGTGAAATATGGGGCTCATATGTACATATAACAATGTAATTTTCAGGTGCAATCTGTGTACAAACTCTGAGCCCTAAAGCTGCTTTATATGATGAGAAAAGGCTGGCCCTTTGTTTTAACATTTGGGGCCCTGGGGCCCATTGTATTTGACTTATGAGGCTCATGTACATATGTTGAAGTATAATTCTATAGTTCTATCAGTATGCTAAAGCTGGGCATTGTAGCTTCTTTATTTACTGAGTAACGGCCGGCCCTATGTTTTAGGGTTTGGGGCCCAGATGCCCATATTGTGTGACACATGGGGCTCATATACACATATAAGAATATAACGCTGAAGACCGTTTAGTGTATCAAATCTGAACCCTGTAGCTGATTTATTTACTGAGTAACGGCCGGCCCTATGATTTAGCGTTTGGGGCGCTGGGGCCCATATAATGTGATATATGGGGCTCACATGTACATGCAACAATATAATTTTCAGGTGCAATCTGTGTACAAACTCTGAGCCCTAAAGCTGAAGTTGATGAGAAACGGCCGGCCCTTTGTTTTAACATTTGGGGCCCTGGGGCCCATAATATTTGACTTATGAGACTCATGTACATATGTTGAAGTATGAGTCTCTAGTTCTATCAGTAGACTCAAGCTGGGCATTGTAGCTGCTTTATTTACAGAGTAACGGCCGGCTCTATGTTTTAGAGTTTCGGGCCCTGGGGCCCATATTATATGACACATGGGGCTCATATATACATATAGTAGTATAATGCTTAAGACCTATTAGTGTACCAAATCTGAACCCTGTAACTATTTTATTTGCTGAGAAATGGCCGGCCCTTTGTTTTAACATTTGGGCCTCTGGGGCCCCTAGCCTTTAACATCTGGGCCCAAAATGGGCAAAAGGCACATTGAAAACTTAGGGCTCATACATGTACTACATATGAGCCCTAGTGCCCTTATAGTTTTAGAGCTAGCCTTGTCAATCTGTTGCCCCTTATTTTAACATTTGGGGCCCTGGGGCCCATAATATATGACATATGGGGCTCATATAAATTTGTATATATAGAGTACCCCTGGGGCTATCAGTGTACCAACTCAGGGCCCTGAGGCTGTTTCATCTGATGAGAAACGGCATGGTTTGTGTTTTTACATTTGGGCCCCTGGGGCCCGTGACCTTTGACCTCTGGGGCCGAGATGGGCAAAAGGCACATCTGCGGGGTAGGGCCCATAAGTGTACTACATATGGGCCCTGGGGCCCTTGTAGTTTTAGCGCTAGCCTTGACAGAATGATGTGTTTGATAGGAGAAGGAGGAGAAGGAGATGAAACCACAGGATGGCAATATACCCGTCCATGCTTCGCATGCGGGTATAACTAGAAGGCTATATATTTGTACACAAATACGGCTATACCCGCATGTTGGCGGTGTACACAAACTTACAGTCCTTATTTACTAAGGACTTAGGTTGCTGTTGTCAGTCTCTCTAATTCACAGTGAAGCTACGCAATTTGATGGATTGAAATTCACAATACGCAATTTGATTAGGGGAAAGCTATTCCAGAGGGAGTATGTAAATTTAATGGAACAGCCATTTCAGAGGGAGTATGTAAATTAAACGGAACAGCTTTTTGGGGCCATTTCAGAGGGAGTATGTAAATTAAATGGAACAGCCAATGGGTATATAATTTAACTGGAACAGCTTTAACGCTTCACGCTGGTATTTCCAATTATGATATAATACAATCTGTCTGTTTAGTCCTACGTGTGTGGGGTGGAGGGGTGCGTGCGTGGGTGTTAGTAACAATATAATTCTCAGGTGCTATCTGTGTACAAATTGCTGAGGACTTAAAACATAGAAATTGTAAAAAGTCGCCCAATTGGATGGAAAATGTGTAAAAATTGAAAGAAGTCACAAGCTTTAATTTAATGCAGGTTGCACTCTCGTAGCACGTAAAATAATTGTAAAAAGTCCCCTCCCAGGGGAGTCGTCTCTCCATAGATTGCTGTTGTCAGTCTCTCTGATTTACAGTGAGGCTATGCAATATGATTTAGGGGAAAACTATTCCAGAGGGAGTATGTAAATTAAATGGAACAGCCATTTCAGAGGGAGTATGTAAATTAAATGGAACAGCCTATTTTGGGGCCATTTCAGAGGGAGTATGTAAATTAAATGGAACTGCCAATGGGTATGTAATTTAACTGGAACAGCCTTAACGCTTCACGCTAGTATTTCCAATTATTATATTATAATACGGATCTGTCTGTTTAGTCCTATGTGTGTGGGGTGGGTGGGTATGTGGGTGTTAGTAACATTATAATTCTCAGGTGCTATTGTGTACAAATTCTGAGCCCGGAAGCTGCTTTATTTGATGAGAAACGGCCGGTCCTTTGTTTTAACATTTTGGCCCTGGGGCCCATAATATTTGACTTATGAGGCCCATGGACATATGTTGAAGTTTTAATTCTCTAGTGTTATCAGTAGACTCAAGCTGAGCACTGTAGCTGCTTTATTTACTGAGAAACGGCCGGCCCTATGTTTTAGCGTTTGGGGCCCTGGGGCCCATATAATGTAATATATGGGGCTCACATGTACATATAACAATGTAATTTTCAGGTGCAATCTGTGTACTAACTCTGAGCCCTAAAGCTGCTTTATTTGATGAGAAACAGCCGGCCCTTTGTTTTAACATTTGGGGCCCTGGGGCCCATAATATTTGACTTATGAGGCTCATGTACATATGTTGAAGTATTATTCTCTAGTTCTATCAGTAGACTCAAGCTGGGCATTGTATCTGCTTTATTTACAAAGTAACAGCCGGCCCTATGTTTTAGCGTTTGGGGCCCTGGGGCCCATATTATGTGACATATGGGGGTCATATATACATATGACAATATAATACTGAATACCTATCTGTGTACCAAATATGAGCCCTGTAGCTACTTTATTTGCTGAGAATTGGCTGGCCCTTTGTTTTAAGATTTGGGCCCCTGTGGCCCCTAGCCTTGTATGTATGGGGCCAAAATGGGCAAAAGGCACATCTACAACTTAGGGCCCATACATTTGCCACATATGAGTCCTAGTGATCTTGTACTTTAAGAGCTAGGCTTGTCAATCTGTTGCACCATATTTTAACATTTGGGCCCCTGGGGCCCATAATATATAACATATGGGGCTCTTGTATATTTGTAAATATAGAGTACCCCTAGGGCTACCAGTGTACCAACTCAGGGCCCTGAGGCTGCTTCATTTGATGAGAATCGGCGTGCTTTGTATTTTCACATTTGGGCCCCTGGGGCCCGTGACCTTTGACCTCTGGGGCCAAGATGGGCAAAAGGCACTTCTACGAGGGTAGGGCCCATAAGTGTACCACATATGGGCCCCAGGACATTTGTAGTTTTAGCGCTAGCCTTGACAGAATGATGTGTTTGATGGAGAAGGAGAAGGAGGAGAAGGAGAAGAAACTAGAAGGCTATATATTTGTACACAAATACGGCTATACCCGCATGTTATCGGTCTACCCAAACTTACAGTCCTTATTTGCTGAGGACTTAAAATAAAAGAATTGTCAACAGTCGCCCAATTGGGCAGAAAATGTGTAAAAAGTGAAAGTCCAAGTCACAAGCTTTAATTGAATGTAGGTTGCACTATCGTAGCACTTAAAATAAAGAAATTGTAAAAAGTCCCTTTTTCCAGAGGGAGTATGTAAATTAGATGGAACAGCCATTTCAGAGGGAGTATGTAAATTAAACGGAACAGCCTTTTTTGGGACATTTCAGAGGGAGTATGTAAATTAAATGGAACAGCCAATTGGTAATAGTCTCTCTTACTCACAGTGAGGCTATGCAATATGATTCAGGGAAACTATTCCAGAGGGAGTATGTAAATTAAATGGAACAGCCATTTCAGAGGGAGTATGTAAATTATACGGAACAGCCTTTTGGGGGCCATTTCAGAGGGAGTATGTAAATTAAATGGAACAGCCAATGGGTATGTAATTTAACTGGAACAGCCTTAACGCTTCACGCTGGTATTTCCAATTATGATAATACGATCTGTCTGTTTAGTCCTACGTGTGTGGGGTGGATGGGTGTGTGGGTGTTAGTAACAATATACTTCTCAGGTGCTATCTGTGTACATATTCTGAGCACGGAAGCTGCTTTCTTTGATGAGAAACGGCCGGCCCTTTGTTTTAACATTTAGGGCCCTGGGGCCCAATATATATGACTTATGGGGCTCATGTACATATGTTAAAGTATGATTCTCAAGTGCTATCAGTAGACTCAAGCTGGGCATTGTAGCTGCTTTATTTACTGAGTAAAGGCCGGCCCTATGTTTTAGCGTTTGGGGCCCTGGGGCCCATATTATGTGACATATGGGGATTATATATACATATGACAATATAATACTAAAGACCTATCTGTGTACCAAATCTGAACCATGTAGCTGCTTTATTTACTGAGTAATGGCTGGCCCTATGTTTTAGCATTTGGGGCCCTGGGGCCCATATTATGTGGTATATGGGGCTCATATGTACATATAACAATGTAATTCTCAGGTGCAATCTGTGTACAAACTCTGAGCCCTAAAGCTGCTTTAATTGATGAGAAACGGTCGGCGATTTGTTTTAACATGTGGGGCCCTGGGGCCCATATTTTTTTACTTATGAGGCTCATGTACATAATGTTGAAGTATAATTCTCAAGTGCTATCAGTAAACTCAAGCTGGGCATTGTAGCTGCTTTATTTACTGAGTAACGGCCGGCCATATGTTTTAGCGTTTGGGGCCTTGGGGCCCATATTATGTGACGTATGGGGGTTATACATACATTTGACAATATAATACTAAAGACCTACCTGTGTACCAAATCTGAACCCTGTAGCTACTTTATTTGCTGAGAAACGGCCGGCCCTTTGTTTTAACATTTTTCCCCTGGGGCCCCTAGCCTTGTAAATCTGGGGCCAAAACGGGCAAAAGGCACATCTACAACTTAGGGCCCATACATATGCCATGTATGAGCCCTAGTGATCTTGTACTTTTAGAGCTAGGCTTGTCAATCTGTTGCACCATATTGTAACATTTGGGCCCCTGGGGCCCATAATATATAACATATGGGGCTCTTGTATATTTGTAAATATAGAGTGCCCCTAGGGCTATCAGTGTACCAACTGAGGGCCCTGAGGCTGCTTCATTTGATGAGAAACGGTGTGCTTTGTATTTTTCACATTTGGGCCCCTGGGGCCCGTGACCTTGACCTCTGGGGCCAAGATGGGCAAAAGGCACTTCTACGGGGTAGGGCCCATAAGTGTACCACATATGGGCCCCAGGGCCTTTGTAGTTTTAGCGCTAGTCTTGACAGAATGATGTGTTTGCTGGAGGAGAAGGAGGAGAAGAAGAAGGAGAAGAAACCACAGGATAACAATATACCCGTTCATGCTTCGCATGCGGGTATAACTAGAAGGCTATATATTTGTACACAAATACGGCTATACCCGCATGTTATCGGTGTACCCAAACTTACAGTCCTTATTTGCTGAGGACTTAAAATAAAGAAATTGTAAAAAGTCGCCCAATTGGGCAGAAAATGTGTAAAAAGTGAAAGTCCAAGTCACAAGCTTTAATTGAATGTAGGTTGCACTGTCGTGGCACTTAAAATAAAGAAATAGTAAAAAGTCCCCTCCCAGGGGAGTCGTCTCTCTTACTCTCCATAGGTTGCTGTTGTCAGTCTCTCTTACTCACAGCGAGGCTATACAATACGATTAGGGAAACTATTCCAGAAGGAGTATGTAAATTAAACGGAACAGCCATTTCAGAGGGAGTATGTAAATTAAACGGAACAGCCAATGGGTATGTAATTTAACTGGAACAGCCTTAACGCTTCACGCTGGTATTTCCAATTATGATATAATACGGTCTGTCTGTTTAGTCCTACGTGTGTGGGGTGGATGGGTGCGTGCGTGGGTGTTAGTAACAATATAATTCTCAGGTGCTATCTGTGTACAAATTGCTGAGGACTTAAAATATAGAAATTGTAAAAAGTCGTAAAAAAAAAGTGTAAAAATTGAAAGTCCAAGTCACAAGCTTTAATTTAATGCAGGTTGCTCTCTCGTAGCACTTAAAATAAAGAACTTGTAAAAAGTCCCCTGCCAGGGGAGTTGTCTCTCCATAGATTGCTGTTGTCAGTCTCTCTTATTCACAGTGAGGCTATGCAATGTGATTAGGGGAAAACTATTCCAGAGAGAGTATGTAAATTAAATGGAACAGCCATTTTAGAGGGAGTATGTAAATTAAACGGAACAGCCTATTTTGGGACCATTTCAGAGAGGAGTACGTAAATTAAATAGAACAGCCAATCGGTATGTAATTTAACTGGAATAGCCTTAACGCTTCACGCTGGTATTTCCAATTACTATATTAATAATTATAATATGGATATGTCTGTTTAGTCCTACATGTGTAGGGTGGGGGGTATGTGGGTGTTAATAACAATATAATTCTCAGGTGCTAATGTGTACAAATTCTGAGCCCGGAAGCTGCTTTATTTGATGAGAAACGGCCGGCCCTTTGTTTTAACATTTGGGGCCATGGGGCCCATAATATTTGACTTATGAGGCCCAGGACATATGTTGAAGTTAAATTCTCTAGTGCTATCAGTAGACTCAAGCTGGGCACTGTAGCAGCTTTATTTACTGAGTAACGGCCGGCCCTATGTTTTAGCGTTTTGGGGCCCTGGGGCCCATATAATGTAATATATGGGGCTCACATGTACATATAACAATGTGATTTTCAGGTGCAATCTGTGTACTAACTCTGAGCCCTAAAGCTGCTTTATTTACAGAGTAACGGCCGGCCCTATGTTTTAGAGTTTGGGGCCCTGGGGCCCATAAAATGTAATATATGGGGCTCACATGTACATATAACAATGTGATTTTCAGGTGCAATCTGTGTACTAACTCTGAGCCCTAAATCTGCTTTATTTACAGAGTAACGACCGGCCCTATGTTTTAGCGTTTGGGGCCCAGGGGCCCATATTATGTGACATATGGGGTACATATATACATATGACAATATAATACTGAAAACCTATCTGTGTACCAAATCTGAGCCCTGTAGCTACTTTATTTGCTGAGAAACGGCCGGCCCTTTGTTTTAACATTTGGGCCCCTGGGGCCTCTAGCCTTGTACATCTGGGGCCAAAATGGGCAAAAGGCACATCTGCAATTTAGGGCTTATACATGTGCAACATATGAGCCCTAGTGCCCTTGTAGCTTTAGAGCTAGGCTTGTCAATCTGTTGCCCCATATTTTTAACATTTGGGGCCCTGGAGCCCATAATATATAACATATGGGGCTCATGTATACTTGTATATATAGAGTACCCCTGGATCTATCAGTGTACCAACTTATGGCCCTGAGGCTGCTTCATTTGATGAGAAACGGCGTGATTTGTATTTTCACATTTGGGCCCCTGGGGCCCGTGACCTTTGACCTCTGGGGCCAAGATGGGCAAAAGGCACTTCTACGGGGTAGGGCCCATAAGTGTACCACATATGGGCCCCAGGGCCTTTGTAGTTTTAGCGCTAGCCTTGACAGAATGATGTGTTTGATGGAGAAGGAGAAGGAGGAGGAGAAGAAGAAGAAGAAGGAGAACTAGAAGGCTATATATTTGTACACAAATACGGCTATACCCGCATGTTATCGGTCTACCCAAACTTACAGTCCTTATTTGCTGAGGACTTAAAATAAAGAAATTGTAAAAAGTCGCCCAATTGGGCAGAAAATGTGTAAAAGTGAAAGTCCAAGTCACAAGCTTTAATTGAATGTAGGTTGCACTATCGTAGCACTTAAAATAAAGAAATTGTAAAAAGTCCCTTTTCCAGAGGGAGTATGTAAATTAGATGGAACAGCCATTTCAGAGGGAGTATGTAAATTAAACGGAACAGCCTTTTTTGGGGACATTTCAGAGGGAGTATGTAAATTAAATGGAACATCCAATTGGTAATAGTCTCTCTTACTCACAGCATGGAGGTATATAAATAAATGGAGAATGATCGCCAGAATTCTAATCTCCTAAGTGGAGATTATCCCGTTACCTCTATTCAATGAGTCACCAAACTTGAATAGACCAGCCACTTCAGCCAAGCTATTGATCTCCACGATGGTTATGAGCCTCTACCATGGTTCATTGATTGTCACTCCCAAAATTTCCTCATAGGAGTTGACCCTACATTGACCCGTACCGGAAGCCTTGTAAAAGAAACTGTATAATGACGTCAGCTAGTCAATCAGCTAGTTCAAAGTCACCAGTTTTGATAGCTTATAGTTTCAATGTATGATCGTGCGAAAACCCGAAGAAATTCGGATGTTCTGTTCTCAAGTTATGAAACTGTTTTCTACACTAGTTGTGCCGTAACTTGACAAATATACTTAGTTTTCATGTTCATATATTAAGCTTTTAAGGGGGTCTGAGGGAGTTCAAATATAGTGCAAATGAAAGCAAAACGTTTTTACCTTCCGATTGTGAAAAAAAATTATGTTGGGCCAATTTGGGCCATTTGAGTTACGAGCGAGCAAAATTTACCGGAAGTACTTCGGAATTCAAGCAAAAGTGATGATCAGACAATCTTTTCTAGAGAGAAATTGATAAACGGAATGTATAGGCCCTATACATACTTTGTTTAAACAGTTTCTCATAGTTTAGTGTATGATAACCGTGATTTTGGTTGAAGCTTCGGGTCAAATTGATTGAGTGCCATGACGGATATGTCATGTTATTGTTTTTAAACTTTTAATTCTGTATTGTCATGAAATCGTATAGGCCGCCTAAATCATCATCAAGTTAAACTTCTCATTGTATAATAAATAATTATCAGTATTTAGGCCTAAATGATTATTAATATTATTAGGAGGCTATCATTTTCTTTGGAGGGAGGGGTTCCAAATATACGGGGGGGGTCATAACTTTATGGAAAAAAAAGTCATAATTCAATTTTTCATGACCAAAATGTAGGGAGTCACAAGATGACAACAGATAAGGTGTTTCTTTTTTCAAAAAGACTGATTTCTTGATCCAATTTAAGCACTCAATTTTTGGCGAAAATGAGATTTTGATAGGCCTATCAAAATTTTATGAAACCTGAGCACTTTCCAATAAGTATAAACTTCATTTTACCCCATTGAAATCAATGGCCAGTGAAACAGACTTCACAATGTAATCAGCTTAGCATAATCAATATAAACCTGAAATTGCCTATTCAACAATAATTGGTCATAACCAACGTAGTACAAAAGAGGCTTGGTTGGATCATTCTCCATTTATTTATATACCTCCATGCTCACAGTGAGGCTATGCAATATGATTCAGGGGAAACTATTCCAGAGGGAGTATGTAAATTAAATGGAACAGCCATTTCAGAGGGAGTATGTAAATTATACGGAACAGCCTTTTGGGGGCCATTTCAGAGGGAGTATGTAAATTAAATGGAACAGCCAATGGGTATGTAATTTAACTGGAACAGCCTTAACGCTTCACGCTGGTATTTCCAATTATGATAATACGATCTGTCTGTTTAGTCCTACGTGTGTGGGGTGGATGGGTGTGTGGGTGTTAGTAACAATATACTTCTCAGGTGCTATCTGTGTACATATTCTGAGCACGGAAGCTACTTTCTTTGATGAGAAACGGCCGGCCCTTTGTTTTAACATTTGGGGCCCTGGGGCCCAATATATATGACTTATGGGGCTCATGTACATATGTTAAAGTATGATTCTCAAGTGCTATCAGTAGACTCAAGCTGGGCATTGTAGCTGCTTTATTTACTGAGTAACGGCCGGCCCTATGTTTTAGCGTTTGGGGCCCTGGGGCCCATATTATGTGACATATGGGGATTATATATACATATGACAATATAATACTAAAGACCTATCTGTGTACCAAATCTGAACCATGTAGCTGCTTTATTTACTGAGTAATGGCTGGCCCTATGTTTTAGCATTTGGGGCCCTGGGGCCCATATTATGTGGTATATGGGGCTCATATGTACATATAACAATGTAATTCTCATGTGCAATCTGTGTACAAACTCTGAGCCCTAAAGCTGCTTTAATTGATGAGAAACGGCCGGCCCTTTGTTTTAACATGTGGGGCCCTGGGGCCCATATTTTTTTACTTATGAGGCTCATGTACATAATGTTGAAGTATAATTCTCAAGTGCTATCAGTAAACTCAAGCTGGGCATTGTAGCTGCTTTATTTACTGAGTAACGGCCGGCCATATGTTTTAGCGTTTGGGGCCTTGGGGCCCATATTATGTGACGTATGGGGGTTATACATACATTTGACAATATAATACTAAAGACCTACCTGTGTACCAAATCTGAACCCTGTAGCTACTTTATTTGCTGAGAAACGGCCGGCCCTTTGTTTTAACATTTTGGCCCCTGGGGCCCCTAGCCTTGTAAATCTGGGGCCAAAACGGGCAAAAGGCACATCTATAACTTAGGGCCCATACATATGCCATGTATGAGCCCTAGTGATCTTGTACTTTTAGAGCTAGGCTTGTCAATCTGTTGCACCATATTGTAACATTTGGGCCCCTGGGGCCCATAATATATAACATATGGGGCTCTTGTATATTTGTAAATATAGAGTGCCCCTAGGGCTATCAGTGTACCAACTGAGGGCCCTGAGGCTGCTTCATTTGAATAGAAACGGCGTGCTTTGTATTTTCACATTTGGGCCCCTGGGGCCCGTGACCTTTGACCCCTGGGGCCAAGATGGGCAAAAGGCACTTCTACGGGGTAGGGCCCATAAGTGTACCACATATGGGCCCCAGGGCCTTTGTAGTTTTAGCGCTAGCCTTGACAGAATGATGTGTTTGATGGAGGAGAAGGAGGAGAAGAAGAAGGAGAAGAAACCACAGGATAACAATAGCCCCGTCCATGCGTCGCATCCCAGTATAACTAGAAGGCTATATATTTGTACACAAATACGGCTATACCCGCATGTTATCGGTGTACCCAAACTTACAGTCCTTATTTGCTGAGGACTTAAAATAAAGAAATTGTAAAAAGTCGCCCAATTGGGCAGAAAATGTGTAAAAGTGAAAGTCCAAGTCACAAGCTTTAATTGAATGTAGGTTGCACTGTCGTGGCACTTAAAATAAAGAAATAGTAAAAAGTCCCCTCCCAGGGGAGTCGTCTCTCTTACTCTCCATAGGTTGCTGTTGTCAGTCTCTCTTACTCACAGCGAGGCTATACAATACGATTAGGGGAAACTATTCCAGAGGGAGTATGTAAATTAAACGGAACAGCCATTTCAGAGGGAGTATGTAAATTAAACGGAACAGCCAATGGGTATGTAATTTAACTGAACAGCCTTAACGCTTCACGCTGGTATTTCCAATTATGATATAATACGGTCTGTCTGTTTAGTCCTACGTGGGGGGGTGGATGGGTGCGTGCGTGGGTGTTAGTAACAATATAATTCTCAGGTGCTATCTGTGTACAAATTGCTGAGGACTTAAAATATAGAAATTGTAAAAAGTCGTAAAAAAAGTGTAAAAATTGAAAGTCCAAGTCACAAGCTTTAATTTAATGCAGGTTGCACTCTCGTAGCACTTAAAATAAAGAACTTGTAAAAAGTCCCTTCCAGGGAGTTGTCTCTC
This sequence comes from Amphiura filiformis, assembly GCF_039555335.1. NCBI lineage: Eukaryota > Metazoa > Echinodermata > Ophiuroidea > Amphilepidida > Amphiuridae > Amphiura > Amphiura filiformis. The sequence continues at coordinate 64,206,298 of NC_092640.1, read as the reverse complement.
CATAGATTGCTGTTGTCAGTCTCTCTTATTCACAGTGAGGCTATGCAATGTGATTAGGGGAAAACTATTCCAGAGAGAGTATGTAAATTAAATGGAACAGCCATTTTAGAGGGAGTATGTAAATTAAACGGAACAGCCTATTTTGGGACCATTTCAGAGGGAGTACGTAAATTAAATAGAACAGCCAATGGGTATGTAATTTAACTGGAACAGCCTTAACGCTTCACGCTGGTATTTCCAATTACTATATTAATAATTATAATATGGATATGTCTGTTTAGTCCTACATGTGTAGGGTGGGGGGTATGTGGGTGTTAATAACAATATAATTCTCAGGTGCTAATGTGTACAAATTCTGAGCCCGGAAGCTGCTTTATTTGATGAGAAACGGCCGGCCCTTTGTTTTAACATTTGGGGCCATGGGGCCCATAATATTTGACTTATGAGGCCCAGGACATATGTTGAAGTTAAATTCTCTAGTGCTATCAGTAGACTCAAGCTGGGCACTGTAGCAGCTTTATTTACTGAGTAACGGCCGGCCCTATGTTTTAGCGTTTTGGGGCCCTGGGGCCCATATAATGTAATATATGGGGCTCACATGTACATATAACAATGTGATTTTCAGGTGCAATCTGTGTACTAACTCTGAGCCCTAAAGCTGCTTTATTTACAGAGTAACGGCCGGCCCTATGTTTTAGAGTTTGGGGCCCTGGGGCCCATAACATGTAATATATGGGGCTCACATGTACATATAACAATGTGATTTTCAGGTGCAATCTGTGTACTAACTCTGAGCCCTAAATCTGCTTTATTTACAGAGTAACGACCGGCCCTATGTTTTAGCGTTTGGGGCCCAGGGGCCCATATTATGTGACATATGGGGTACATATATACATATGACAATATAATACTGAAAACCTATCTGTGTACCAAATCTGAGCCCTGTAGCTACTTTATTTGCTGAGAAACGGCCGGCCCTTTGTTTTAACATTTGGGCCCCTGGGGCCTCTAGCCTTGTACATCTGGGGCCAAAATGGGCAAAAGGCACATCTGCAATTTAGGGCTTATACATGTGCAACATATGAGCCCTAGTGCCCTTGTAGCTTTAGAGCTAGGCTTGTCAATCTGTTGCCCCATATTTTTAACATTTGGGGCCCTGGGGCCCATAATATATAACATATGGGGCTCATGTATACTTGTATATATAGAGTACCCCTGGATCTATCAGTGTACCAACTTATGGCCCTGAGGCTGCTTCATTTGATGAGAAACGGCGTGATTTGTATTTTTCACATTTGGGCCCCTGGGGCCCGTGACCTTTGACCTCTGGGGCCAAGATGGGCAAAAGGCACTTCTGATGGGGTAGGGCCCATAAGTGTACCACATATGGGCCCCAGGGCCTTTGTAGTTTTAGCGCTAGCCTTGACAGAATGATGTGTTTGATGGAGAAGGAGAAGGAGGAGGAGAAGAAGAAGAAGAAGGAGAACTAGAAGGCTATATATTTGTACACAAATACGGCTATACCCGCATGTTATCGGTCTACCCAAACTTACAGTCCTTATTTGCTGAGGACTTAAAATAAAGAAATTGTAAAAAGTCGCCCAATTGGGCAGAAAATGTGTAAAAAGTGAAAGTCCAAGTCACAAGCTTTAATTGAATGTAGGTTGCACTATCGTAGCACTTAAAATAAAGAAATTGTAAAAAGTCCCTTTTCCAGAGGGAGTATGTAAATTAGATGGAACAGCCATTTCAGAGGGAGTATGTAAATTAAACGGAACAGCCTTTTTGGGGACATTTCAGAGGGAGTATGTAAATTAAATGGAACATCCAATTGGTAATAGTCTCTCTTACTCACAGTGAGGCTATGCAATATGATTCAGGGGAAACTATTCCAGAGGGAGTATGTAAATTAAATGGAACAGCCATTTCAGAGGGAGTATGTAAATTATACGGAACAGCCTTTTGGGGGCCATTTCAGAGGGAGTATGTAAATTAAATGGAACAGCCAATTGGTATGTAATTTAACTGGAACAGCCTTAACGCTTCACGCTGGTATTTCCAATTATGATAATACGATCTGTCTGTTTAGTCCTACGTGTGTGGGGTGGATGGGTGTGTGGGTGTTAGTAACAATATACTTCTCAGGTGCTATCTGTGTACATATTCTGAGCACGGAAGCTGCTTTCTTTGATGAGAAACGGCCGGCCCTTTGTTTTAACATTTGGGGCCCTGGGGCCCAATATATATGACTTATGGGGCTCATGTACATATGTTAAAGTATGATTCTCAAGTGCTATCAGTAGACTCAAGCTGGGCATTGTAGCTGCTTTATTTACTGAGTAACGGCCGGCCCTATGTTTTAGCGTTTGGGGCCCTGGGGCCCATATTATGTGACATATGGGGATTATATATACATATGACAATATAATACTAAAGACCTATCTGTGTACCAAATCTGAACCATGTAGCTGCTTTATTTACTGAGTAATGGCTGGCCCTATGTTTTAGCATTTGGGGCCCTGGGGCCCATATTATGTGGTATATGGGGCTCATATGTACATATAAGAATGTAATTCTCAGGTGCAATCTGTGTACAAACTCTGAGCCCTAAAGCTGCTTTAATTGATGAGAAACGGCCGGCCCTTTGTTTTAACATGTGGGGCCCTGGGGCCCATATTTTTTTACTTATGAGGCTCATGTACATAATGTTGAAGTATAATTCTCAAGTGCTATCAGTAAACTCAAGCTGGGCATTGTAGCTGCTTTATTTACTGAGTAACGGCCGGCCATATGTTTTAGCGTTTGGGGCCTTGGGGCCCATATTATGTGACGTATGGGGGTTATACATACATTTGACAATATAATACTACAGACCTACCTGTGTACCAAATCTGAACCCTGTAGCTACTTTATTTGCTGAGAAACGGCCGGCCCTTTGTTTTAACATTTTGGCCCCTGGGGCCCCTAGCCTTGTAAATATGGGGCCAAAACGGGCAAAAGGCACATCTACAACTTAGGGCTCATACATATGCCATGTATGAGCCCTAGTGATCTTGTACTTTTAGAGCTAGGCTTGTCAATCTGTTGCACCATATTGTAACATTTGGGCCCCTGGGGCCCATAATATATAACATATGGGGCTCTTGTATATTTGTAAATATAGAGTGCCCCTAGGGCTATCAGTGTACCAACTGAGGGCCCTGAGGCTGCTTCATTTGATGAGAAACGGCGTGCTTTGTATTTTCACATTTGGGCCCCTGGGCCTGTGACCTTGACCCCTGGGGCCAAGATGGGCAAAAGGCACTTCTACGGGGTAGGGCCCATAAGTGTACCACATATGGGCCCCAGGGCCTTTGTAGTTTTAGCGCTAGCCTTGACAGAATGATGTGTTTGATGGAGGAGAAGAAGGAGAAGAAACCAAAGGATAACAATATACCCGTTCATGCTTCGCATGCGGGTATAACTAGAAGGCTATATATTTGTACACAAATACGGCTATACCCGCATGTTATTGGTGTACCCAAACTTACAGTCCTTTTTTGCTGAGGACTTAAAATAAAGAAACTAGAAGGCTATATATTTGTACACAAATACGGCTATACCCGCATGTTATCGGTGTACCCAAACTTACAGTCCTTATTTGCTGAGAACTTAAAATAAAGAAATTGTAAAAAGTCGTCCAAGTCACAAGCTTTAATTGAATGTAGGTTGTACTGTCGTAGCACTTAAAATAAAGAAATTGTAAAAAGTCCCCTCCCAGGGGAGACGTCTCTCTTACTCTCCATAGGTTGCTGTTGTCAGTCTCTCTTACTCACAGTGAGGCTATGCAATATGATTAGGTGGAAGCTATTCCAGAGGGAGTATGTAAATTAAATGGAACAGCCATTTCAGAGGGAGTATGTAAATTAAACGGAACAGCCTTTTTGGGGGATATTTCAGAGAGAGTATGTAAATCAAATGGAACAGCCAATGGGTATGTTATTTAACTGGAACAGCCTTAACGCTTCACGCTGGTATTTCCAATTATGATATAATACGATCTGTCTGTTTAGTCCTACGTGTGTGGGGTGGATGGGTGTGTGGGTGTTAGTAACAATATAATTCTCAGGTGCTATCTGTGTACAAATTCTGAGCCCGGAAGCTGCTTTATTTGATGAGAAACGGTCCGCCCTTTGTATTAACATTTGGGGCCCTGGGGCCCATAATATTTGACTTATGAGGCCCATGTACATAATTATGTTGAAGTATAATTCTCAAGTGCTATCAGTAGACTCAAGCTGGACACTGTAGCTGCTTTATTTACTGAGTAACGGCCGGCCCTATGTTTTAGCGTTTGGGGCCCTGAGCCCATATTATGTGACATATAGGGCTCATATGTACATATAACTATATAATTCTCAGGTGCAATCTGTGTACAAACTCTGAGCCCTGAAGCTGCTTTATTTGATGAGAAACGGTCGGCCCTTTGTTTTAACATTTGGGGCATGGGGCCCATAATATTTGACTTATGGGGCTCATGTACATATGTTGAAGTATAATTCTCAAGTACTATCAGAAAACTCAAGCTGGGCATTGTAGCTGCTTTATTTACTGAGTAACGGCCGGCCCTATGTTTTAGCTTTTGGGGCCCTGGGGCCCATATTATGTGACATATGGGGGTTATATATATACATATGACAATATAATACTAAAGACCTATCTGTGTACCAAATCTGAACCCTGTAGCTACTTTATTTGCTGAGAAACGGCCGGCCCTTTGTTTTAACATTTAGGCCCCTGGGGCCCCTAGCCTTGTACATATGGGGCAATAATGGGCAAAAGGCACATCTACAACTTAGGGCCCATACATATGCCACATATGAGCCCTAGTCATCTTATACTTATAGAGCTAGGCTTGTCAATCTTTTGCACCATATTTTAACATTTGGGCCCCTCAGGCCAATAATATATAACATATGGGGCTTTTTGTATATTTGTAAATATAGAGTACCCCTAGGGCTATCAGTGTACCAACTCAGGGCCCTGAGGCTGCTTCATTTGATGAGAAACGGCGTGCTTTGTATTTACACATTTGGGCCCCTGGGGCCCGTGACCTTTGACCTCTGGGGCCAAGATGGGCAAAAGGCACTTCTACGGGGTAGGGCCCATAAGTGTACCACATATGGGACCTGGGGCCCTTGTAGTTTTAGCGCTAGCCTTGACAGAATGTTGTGTTTGATGTGAGAAGGAGGAGGAGGAGGAGGAGAAGAAACCATAGGATGGCAATATACCCGTCCATGCTTCGCATGCGGGTATAATTGTATGTGTAAAAAGTGAAAGTCACAAGCTTTAATTGAATGTAGGTTGCACTGTTGTAGCACTTAAAATAAAGAAATTGTAAAAAGTCCCCTCCCAGGGGAGTCGTCTCTCTTACTCTCCATAGGTTGCTGTTGTCAGTCTCTCTTACTCAGGTAGTATGTAAATTAAATGGAACAGCCATTTCAGAGGGAGTATGTAAATTAAAGGGAACAGCCTTTTGGGGGCCATTTCAGAGGGAGTATGTAAATTAAATGGAACAGCCAATGGGTATGTAATTTAACTGGAACAGCCTTAACGCTTCACGCTGGTATTTCCAATTATGATATAATACGGTCTGTCTGTTTAGTCCTACGTGTGTGGGGTGGTTGGGTGCGTGCGTGGGTGTTAGTAACAATATAATTCTCAGGTGCTATCTGTGTACAAATTGCTGAGGACTTAAAATATAGAAATTGTAAAAAGTCGCCCAATTGGGTGGAAAATGTGTAAAAATTGAAAGTCCAAGTCACAAGCTTTAATTTAATGCAGGTTGCACTCTCGTAGCACTTAAAATAAAGAACATGTAAAAAGTCCCCTGCCAGGGGAGTTGTCTCTCCATAGATTGCTGTTGTCAGTCTCTCTTATTCACAGTGAGGCTATGCAGTGTGATTAGGGGAAAACTATTCCAGAGGGAGTATGTAAATTAAATGGAACAGCCATTTTAGAGGGAGTATGTAAATTAAACGGAACAGCCTATTTTGGGACCATTTCAGAGGGAGTATGTAAATTAAATAGAACAGCCAATGGGTATGTAATTTAAGTGGAACAGCCTTAACGCTTCACGCTGGTATTTCCAATTATTATATTAATAATTATAATACGGATATGTCTGTTTAGTCCTTATTCCTGCGTGTGTCGGGTGGGGGGGGGGGGTACGTGGGTGTTAATAACAATATAATTCTCAGGTGCTACTGTGTACACATTCTGAGCCCGGAAGCGGCTTTATTTGATGAGAAACGGCCGGCCCTTTGTTTTAACATTTGGGGCCATGGGGCCCATAATATTTGACTTATGAGGCCCATGGACATATGTTGAAGTTTAATTCTCTAGTGCTATCAGTAGACATCAGTAGACTCAAGCTGGGTACTGTAGCTGCTTTATTTACTGAATAACGGCCGGCCCTATGTTTTAGCGTTTGGGGCCCTGGGGCCCATATAATGTAATATATGGGGCTCACATGTACATATAACAATGTGATTTTCAGGTACAATCTGTGTACTAACTCTGAGCCATAAAGCTGCTTTATTTACAGAGTAACGGCCGGCCCTATATTTTAGCGTTTGGGGCCCTGGGGCCCATATAATGTAATATATGGGGCTCACATGTACATATAACAATGTGATTTTCAGGTGCAATCTGTGTACTAACTCTGAGCCCTAAAGCTGCTTTATTTACAGAGTAACGACCGGCCCTATGTTTTAGCGTTTGGGGCCCAGGGGCCCATACTATGTGACATATGGGGTACATATGTACATATGACAATATGATACTGAAAACCTATCTGTGTACCAAATCTGAGTCCTGTAGCTACTTTATTTGCTGAGAAACGGCCGGCCCTTTGTTTTAACATTTGGGCCCCTGGGGCCTCTAGCCTTGTACATATGGGGCCAAAATGGGCAAAAGGCACATCTACAATTTAGGGCTTATACATGTGCAACATATGAGCCCTAGTGCCCTTGTAGCTTTAGAGCTAGGCTTGTCAATCTGTTGCCCCATATTTTTAACATTTGGGGCCCTGGGGCCCATAATATATAACATATGGGGCTCATGTATACTTGTATTTATAGAGTATCCCTGGGGCTATCAGTGTACCAACTCAGGGCCCTGAGGCTGCTTCATCTGATGAGAAACGGTATGGTTTGTGTTTTTACATTTGGGCCCCTGGGGCCCGTGACCTTTGACCTCTGGGGCCGAGATGGGCAAAAGGCACATCTGCGGGGTAGTGCCCATAAGTGTACCACATATGGGCCCTGGGGCCCTAGTAGTTTTAGCGCCAGCCTTGACAGAATGATGTGTTTGATAGGAGAAGGAGAAGGAGGAGAAGGAGATGAAACCACAGGATGGCAATATACCCGTCCATGCTTCGCATGCGGGTATAACTAGAAGGCTATATATTTGTACACAAATACGGCTATACCCGCATGTTATCGGTGTACCCAAACTTAAAGTCCTTTTTTGCTGAGGACTTGAAATAAAGAAATTGCATGTGTAAAAAGTGAAAGTCCAAGTCACAAGCTTTAATTGAATGTAGGTTGCACTGTCGTAGCACTTAAAATAAAGAAATTTTAAAATTTCCCCTCCCAGGGGAGTCGTCTCTCTTACTCTCCATATGTTGCTGTTGTCAGTCTCTCTTACTCAGGTTGTATGTAAATTAAATGGAACAGCCATTTCTGAGGGAGTATGTAAATTAAACGGAACAGCCTTTTTGGGGCCATTTCAGAGGGAGTATGTAAATTAAATGGAACAGCCAATGGGTATGTAATTTAACTAGAACAGCCTTAACGCTTCACGCTGGTATTTCCAATTATGATATAATACGATCTGTCTGTTTATTCCTACGTGTGTAGGGTGGATGGGTGCGTGCGTGGGTGTTAGTAACAATATAATTCTCAGGTGCTATCTGTGTACAAATTGCTGAGGACTTAAAATATAGAAATTGTAAAAAGTCGCCCAATTGGGTGGAAAATGTGTAAAAATTGAAAATCCAAGTCACAAGCTTTAATTTAATGCAGGTTGCACTCTCGTAGCACTTAAAATAAAGAACTTGTAAAATGTAAAAAGTATGTAAAAATGTATTAGGGGAAAACTATTCCAGAGGGAGTATGTAAATTAAATGGAACAGCCATTTTAGAGGGAGCATGTAAATTAAACGGAACAGCCTATTTTGGGACCATTTCAGAGGGAGTATGTAAATTAAATAGAACAGCCAATGGGTATGTAATTTAACTGGAACAGCCTTAACGCTTCACGTTGGTATTTCCAGTTATTATATAATACGATCTGTATTATTATACGGATATGTCTGTTTAGTCCTACGTGTGTAGGGTGGGGAGGGGGGGTATGTGGGTGTTAATAACAATATAATTCTCAGGTGCTACTGTGTACAAATTCTGAGCCCGGAAGCTGCTATATTTGATGAGAAACGGCCGGCCCTTTGTTTTAACATTTGGGGCCATGGGGCCCATAATATTTGACTTATGAGGCCCATGGACATATGTTGAAGTTTAATTCTCTAGTGCTATCAGTAGACTCAAGCTGGGCACTGTAGCTGCTTTATTTACTGAGTAACGGCCGGCCCTATGTTTTAGCGTTTGGGGTCCTGGGGCCCATATAATGTAATATATATGGCTCACATGTACATATAACAATGTGATTTTCAGGTGCAATATGTGTATTAACTCTGAGCCCTAAAGCTGCTTTATTTACAGAGTAACGGCCGGCCCTATGTTTTAGCGTTTGGGGCCCAGGGGCCCATATTATGTGACATATGGGGTACATATATACATATGACAATATAATACTCAAAACATATCTGTGTACCAAATCTGAGCCCTGTAGCTACTTTATTTGCTGAGAAACGGCCGGCCCTTTGTTTTAACATTTTTACATAGTAACGGCCGGCCCTATGTTTTAGCGTTTGGGGCCCAGGGGCCCATATTATGTGACATATGGGGTTCATATATACATATGACAATATAATACTGAAGACATATCTGTGTACCAAATCTGAGCCCTGTAGCTACTTTATTTGCTGAGAAACGGCCGGCCCTTTGTTTTAACCTTTGGGCCCCTGTGGCCTTTAGCCTTGTACATCTGGGGCCAAAATGGGCAAAAGGCACATTTACAATTTAGGGCTTATACATGTGCAACATATGAGCCCTAGTGCCCTTGTAGCTTTAGAGCTAGGCTTGTCAATCTGTTGCCCCTTATTTTTAACATTTGGGCCCCTGGGGCCCATAATATATAACATATGGGGCTCATGTATACTTGTATTTATAGAGTACCCCTGGGGCTATCAGTGTACCAACTCACGGCCCTGAGGTTGCTCCATCTCATGAGAAACGGCATGGTTTGTGTTTTTACATTTGGACCCCTGGGGCCCGTGACCTTTGCCACACGGGGCCGCGATGGGCAGAAGGCACGTCCGCGGGGTAGGGACGATAGGGGTACCACATATGGGCCCTGGGGCCCTTGTAGTTTTAGCGCTAGCCTTGACAGAATGATGTGTTTGATAGGAGAAGGAGAAGGAGAAGGAGATGGAGAAGAAACCACAGAATGGGAAGATACCCTGCATGCGCTGCATGCGGGTATAACTAGAAGGCTATATATTTGTACACAAATACGGCTATACCCGCATGTTATCGATGTACCCAAACTTACAGTCCTTATTTGCTGAGGACTTAAAATAAAGAAATTGTAAAAAGTCGCCCAATTAGGCGGAAAATGTGTAAAAAGTGAAAGTCCAAGTCACAAGCTTTAATTTAATGTTTTTAAGTGCTACTCTCGTAGCACTTAAAATAAAGAAATTGTAAAAAGTCCCCTCCAAAGGGAGGCGTCTCTCTTACTCTCCATAGGTTGCTGTTGTCAGTCTTTCTTATTCACAGTGAGGCTATGCAATATGATTAGGGGAAAGTATTACAGAGGGAGTATGTAAATTAAATGGAACAGCCATTGCAGAGGGAGTATGTAAAATAAACGGAACAGCCTATTTTGGGGGTATTTCAGAGGGAGTATGTAAATTAAATGGAACAGCCAATGGATAATGTAATTTAACTGGAACAGCCTTAACGCTTCACGCTGGTATTTCCAATTGTTATATTATAATACGGATCTGTTTAGTCCTATGTGTGTGGGGTGGTGGGGTGTGGGTGTTAGTAACAATATAACTCTTAGGTGCTGTCTGTGTACAAATTCTGAGCCCGGAAGCTGCTTTATTTGATGAGAAACGACCGGCCCTTTGTTTTAACATTTGGGGCCCTGGGGCCCATTATATTTGACTTATGAGGTCCATGTACATATGTTGAAGTATAATTCTCTAGTGCTATCAGGCGACTCAAGCTGGGCACTGTAGTTGCTTTATTTACTGAGTAATGGCCGGCCCTATGTTTTAACGTTTGGGCCCTGGGCCCATATTATGTGATATATGGGGCTCATATGTACATATAACAATGTAATTCTCAGGTGAAATCTGTGTACAAACTCTGAGCCCTAAAGCTGCTTTATATGATGAGAAACGGTTGGCCCTTTGTTTTAACATTTGGGGCCTTGGGGCCCATTGTATTTGACTATGAGGCTCATGTACATATGTTGAAGTACAATTATCTAGTTCTATCAGTAGACTAAAGCTGGGCATTATAGCTCCTTTATTTACTGAGTAACGGCAGGCCCTATGTATTAGGGTTTGGGGCCCTGAGGCCCATATTGTGTGACACATGGGGCTCATATACACATATAACAATATAATGCTAAAGACCGTTTAGTGTACCAAATCTGAACCCTGTAGCTGCTTTATTTACTGAGTAAAGGTCGGCCATATGATTTAGCGTTTGGGGCCCTGGGGCCCATAAAATGTGATATATGGGGCTCACATGTACATATAACAATATAATTATCAGGTGCAATCTGTGTACAAACTCTGAGCCCTAAAGCTGCTTTATTTGATGAGAAACAGCCGGCCCTTTGTTTTAACATTTGGGGCCCTGGGGCCCATAATATTTGACTTATGAGACTCATGTACATATGTTGAAGTATGATTCTCTAGTTCTATCAGTAGACTCAAGCTGGGCATTGTAGCTGCTTTATTTACAGAGTAACAGCCGGCCCTATGTTTTTGTTTGGGGCCCTGGGGCCCATATTATGTGACACATGGGGCTCATATATACATATAACAGTATAATGCTGAAGACCTATTAGTGTACTAAATCTGAGCCCTTTAGCTATTTTATTTGCTGAGAAATGGCCGGCCCTATGTTTTAACATTTGGGCCTCTGGGGCCCCTAGCCTTGAACATCTGGGGCCAAAATGGGCAAAAGGCACATTGACAACTTAGGGCTCATACATGTACCACACATGAGCCCTAGTGCCCTTATAGTTTTAGAGCTAGCCTTGTCAATCTGTCGCCCCTTATTTTAACATTTGGGGCCCTGGGGCCCATAGTATATGTCATATGGGGCTCATGTAAACTTATATATATAGAGTACCCCTGGGGCTATCAGTGTACCAACTCAGGGCCCTGAGGCTGCTTCATCTGATGAGAAACGGCATGGTTTGTGTTTTTACATTTGGGCCCCTGGGGCCCGTGACCTTTGACCTCTGGGGCCGAGATGGGCAAAAGGCACATCTACGGGGTAGGGCCCATAAGTGTACCACATATGGGCCCTGGGGCCCTTGTAGTTTTAGCGCTAGCCTTGACAGAATGATGTGTTTGATAGGAGAAGGAGAAGGAGATGGAGAAGGAGAAGGAGATGGAGAAGAAACCACAGGATGGGAAGATACCCTGCATGCTATTGCATGCGGGTATAAGAAGGAGAAGAAACCAAACTAGAAGGCTATATATTTGTACACAAATACGGCTATACCCGCATGTTATCGGTGTACCCAAACTTAAAGTCCTTATTTGCTGAGGACGTAAAATAAAGAAATTGTAAAAAGTCGCCCAATCGGGCAGAAAACGTGTAAAAAGTGAAAGTCCAAGTCACAAGCTTTAATTGAATGTAGGTTGCACTGTCGTAGCACTTAAAATAAAGAAATTGTAAAGAGGCCCCACCCAGGGGAGTCGTCTTTCTTACTCTCCATAGGTTGCTGTTGTCAGTCTCTCTTACTCACAGTGAGGCTATGCAATACGATTCAGGGAAACTATTCCAGAGGGAGTATGTAAATTAAATGGAACAGCCATTTCAGAGGGAGTATGTAATTTAAACGGAACAGCCTTTTGGGGGACATTTCAGAGGGAGTATGTAAATTAAATGGAACAGCCAATGGGTATGTAATTTAACTGGAACAGCCTTAACGCTTCCCGCTGGTATTTCCAATAATGTAGCTGCTTTATTTACTGCCGGCCCTGTTTTAGCGTTTTGGGCCCTGGACCCATATTATGTGACATATGGGGCTCATATGTACATATAACTACATAATTCTCAGGTGCAATCTGTGTACAAACTCTGAACCCTGAAGCTGCTTTATTTGATAAGAAACGGCCGGCCCTTTGTTTTAACATTTGGGGCCCTGGGGCCCATAATATTTGACTTATGGGGCTCATGTACATATGTTGAAGTATAATTCTCAAGTACTATCAGAAAACTCAAGCTGGGCATTGTAGCTGCTTTATTTACTGAGTAACGGCCGGCCCTATGTTTTAGCTTTTGGGGCCCTGGGGCCCATATTATGAGACATATGGGGTTATATATACATATGACAATATAATACTAAAGACCTATCTATGTACCAAATCTGAACCCTGTAGCTACTTTATTTGCTGAGAAACGGCCGGCCCTTTGTTTTAACATTTAGGCCCCTGGGGCCCCTAGCCTTATACATATGGGGCCAAAATGGGCAAAAGGCACATCTACAACTTAGGGCCCATACATATGCCACATATGAGCCCTAGTCATCTTATACTTATAGAGCTAGGCTTGTCAATCTGTTGCACCATATTTTAACATTTGGGCCCCTGGGGCCCATAATATATAACATATGGGGCTCTTGTATAGCCGTAAATATAGAGTGCCCCAAGGGCTATCAGTGTACCAACTCAGGGCCTTGAGGCTGCTTCATTTGATGATAAACGGCGTGCTTTGTATTTTCACATTTGGGCCCCTGGGGCCCGTGACCTTGACCTCTGGGGCCAAGATGGGCAAAAGGCACTTCTACAGGGTAGGGCCCATAAGTGTACCACATATGGGCCCCAGGGCCTTTGTAGTTTTAGCGCTAGCCTTGACAGAATGATGTGTTTGATGGAGAAGGACGGCTATACCCGCATGTACCCAAACTTACAGTCCTTATTTGCTGAGGACTTAAAATAAAGAAATTGTAAAAAGTCGCCCAATTGGGCAGAAAATGTGTAAAAGTGAAAGTCCAAGTCACAAGCTTTAATTGAATGTAGGTTGCACTGTCGTAGCACTTAAAATAAAGAAATTGTAAAAAGTCCCCTCACAGGGGAGTCGTCTCTCTTATTCTCCATAGGGTGCTGTTGTCAGTCTCTCTTACTCACAGTGAGGCTATGCAATATGATTCAGGGAAACTATTCCAGAGGGAGTATGTAAATTAAATGGAACAGCCATTTCAGAGGGAGTATGTAAATTATACGGAACAGCCTTTTGGGGGCCATTTCAGAGGGAGTATGTAAATTAAATGGAACAGCCAATGGGTATGTAATTTAACTGGAACAGCCTTAACGCTTCACGCTGGTATTTCCAATTATGATAATACGATCTGTCTGTTTAGTCCTACGTGTGTGGGGTGGATGGGCGTGTGAGTGTTAGTAACAATATACTTCTCAGATGCTATCTGTGTACATATTCTGAGCCCGGAAGCTGCTTTCTTTGATGAGAAACGGCCCGCCCTTTGTTTTAACATTTGGGGCCCTGGGGCCCAATATATATGACTTATGGGGCTCATGTACATATGTTAAAGTATGATTCTCAAGTGCTATCAGTAGACTCAAGCTGGGCATTGTAGCTGCTTTATATACTGAGTAACGGCCGGCCCTATGTTTTAGCGTTTGGGGCCCTGGGGCCCATATTATGTGACATATGGGGATTATATATACATATGACAATATAATACTAAAGACCTATCTGTGTACCAAATCTGAACCCTGTAGCTGCTTTATTTACTGAGTAATGGCTGGCCCTATGTTTTAGCATTTGGGGCCCTGGGGCCCATATTATGTGGTATATGGGGCTCATATGTACATATAACAATGAAATTCTCAGGTGCAATCTGTGTACAAACTCTGAGCCCTAAAGCTGCTTTAACTGATGAGAAACGGCCGGCCCTTTGTTTTAACATGTGGGGCCCTGGGGCCCATATTTTTTTACTTATGAGGCTCATGTACATATGTTGAAGTATAATTCTCAAGTGCTATCAGTAAACTCAAGCTGGGCATTGTAGCTGCTTTATTTACTGAGTAACGGCCGGCCCTATGTTTTAGCGTTTGGGGCCTTGGGGCCCATATTATGTGACATATGGGGGTTATACATACATTTGACAATACAATACTAAAGACCTACCTGTGTACCAAATCTGAACCCTGTAGCTACTTTATTTGCTGAGAAACGGCCGGCCCTTTGTTTTAACATTTTGGCCCCTGGGGCCCCTAGCCTTGTAAATCTGGGGCCAAAACGGGCAAAAGGCACAGCTACAACTTAGGGCCCATACATATGCCATGTATGAGCCCTAGTGATCTTGTACTTTTAGAGCTAGGCTTGTCAATCTGTTGCACCATATTGTAACATTTGGGCCCCTGGGGCCCATAATATATAACATATGGGGCTCTTGTATATTTGTAAATATAGAGTGCCCCTAGGGCTATCAGTGTACCAACTGAGGGCCCCGAGGCTGCTTCATTTGATGAGAAACGGCGTGCTTTGTATTTTCACATTTGGGCCCCTGGGGCCCGTGACCTTGACCTCTGGGGCCAAGATGGGCAAAAGGCACTTCTGACGGGGTAGGGCCCATAAGTGTACCACATATGGGCCCCAGGGCCTTTGTAGTTTTAGCGCTAGCCTTGACAGAATGCTGTGTTTGATGGAGAAGGAGAAGGAGAAGGAGAAGGAGAAGGAGGAGAAGAAGAAGGAGAAGAAACCAAAGGATAACAATATACCCGTCCATGCTTCGCATGCGGGTATAAAGATGAAACCCAAGGATAAGAAGATACCCTCCATGCTCTGCATGCGGGTATAACTAGAAGGCTATATATTTGTACACAAATACGGCTATACCCGCATGTTATCGGTGTACCCAAACTTACAGTCCTTTTTTGCTGAGGACTTAAAATAAAGAAATTGTATGTGTAAAAGTGAAAGTCCAAGTCACAAGCTTTAATTGAATGTAGGTTGCACTGTCGTAGCACTTAAAATAAAGAAATTGTAAAAAGTCCCCTCCCAGGGGAGTCATCTCTCTTACTCTCCATAGGTTGCTGTTGTCACTCTCTCTTACTCAGGTAGTATTTAAATTAAATGGAACAGCCATTTCAGAGGGAGTATGTAAATTAAACGGAACAGCCTTTTTTGGGTGTTATTTCAGAGGGAGTATGTAAATTAAATGGAACAGCCAATGGGTATGTAATTTAACTGGAACAGCCTTAACGCTTCACGCTGGTATTTCCAATTATGATATAATACGGTCTGTCTGTTTAGTCCTACGTGTGTGGGGTGGAGGGGTGCGTGCGTGGGTGTTAGTAACAATATCATTCTCAGGTGCTATCTGTGTACAAATTGCTGAGGACTTAAAATATAGAAATTGTAAAAAGTCGCCCAATTGGGTGGAAAATGTGTAAAATTGAAAGTCCAAGTCACAAGCTTTAATTTAATGCAGGTTGCACTCTCGTAGCACTTAAAATAAAGAACTTGTAAAAAGTCCCCTGGCAGGGAGTTGTCTCTCCATAGATTGCTGTTGTCAGTCTCTCTTATTCACAGTGAGGCTATGCAATGTGATTAGGGGAAAACTATTCCAGAGGGAGTATGTAAATTAAATGGAAAAGCCATTTTAGAGGGAGTATGTAAATTAAACGGAACAGCCTATTTTGGGACCATTTCAGAGGGAGTATGTAAATTAAATAGAACAGCCAATGGGTATGTAATTTAACTGGAACAGCCTTAACGCTTCACGCTGGTATTTCCAATTATTATATTAATAATTATAATACGGATATGTCTGTTTAGTCCTACGTGTACAAATTCTGAGCCCGGAAGCTGCTTTATTTGATGAGAAACGGCCGGCCCTTTGTTTTAACATTTGGGGCCATGGGGCCCATAATATTTGACTTATGAGGCCCATGGACATATGTTGAAGTTTAATTCTCTAGTGCTATCAGTAGACTCAAGCTGGGCACTGTAGCTGCTTTATTTACTGAGTAACGGCCGGCCCTATGTTTTAGCGTTTGGGGCCCTGGGGCCCACATAATGTAATATATGGGGCTCACATGTACATAACAATGTGATTTTCAGGTGCAATCTGTGTACTAACTCTGAGCCCTAAAGCTGCTTTATTTACAGAGTAACGGCCGGCCCTATGTTTTAGCGTTTGGGGCCCTGGGGCCCATATAATGTAATATATTGGGCTCACATGTACATATAACAATGTGATTTTCAGGTGCAATCTGTGTACTAACTCTGAGCCCTAAAGCTGATTTATTTACAGAGTAACGACCGGCCCTATGTTTTAGCGTTTGGGGCCCTGGGGCCCATATTATGTGACATATGGGGATTATATATACATATGACAATATAATCCTAAAGACCTATCTGTGTACCAAATCTGAACCCTGTAGCTACTTTATTTGTTGAGAAACGGCTGGCCCTTTGTTTTAAAATTTGGGCCCCTGGGGCCCCCAGCCTTGTACATCTGGGGCCAACATGGGCAAAAGGCACATCTACAACTTAGGGCCCATACGTATGCCACATTATAGCCCTAGTGATCTTGTACTTTTAGAGCTAGGCTTGTCAATCTGTTGCACCATATTTTAACATTTGGGCCCCTGGGGCCCATAATATATAACATATGGGGCTCTTGTATATTGTAAATATAGAGTACCCCTAGGGCTATCAGTGTACCAACTCAGGGCCCTGAGGCTGCTTCATTTGTTGAGAAATGGCGTGCTTTGTATTTTCACATTTGGGCCCCTGGGGCCCGTGACCTTTGACCTCTGGGGCCAAGATGGGCAAAAGGCACTTCTAAGGGGTAAGGCCCATAAGTGTACCACATATGGGCCCCAGGGCCTTTGTAGTTTTAGCGCTAGCCTTGACAGAATAATGTGTTTGATGGAGAAGGAGGAGGAGGAAAAGGAGGAGGAGAAGAAACCACAGGATGGGAAGATACCCTGCATGCTATTGCATGCGGGTATAAGGAGAAGGAGGAGAACTAGAAGGCTATATATTTGTACACAAATACGGCTATACCCGCATGTTATCGGTGTACCCAAACTTACAGTCCTTATTTGCTGAGGACTTAAAATAAAGAAATTGTAAAAAGTCGCCCAATTGGGCAGAAAATGTGTAAAAAGTGAAAGTCCAAGTCACAAGCTTCAATTGAATGTAGGTTGCACTGTCGTAGCACTTAAAATAAAGAAATAGTAAAAGTCCCCTCCCAGGGGAGTCGTCTCTCTTACTCTCCATAGGTTGCTGTTGTCAGTCTCTCTTACTCACAGCGAGGCTATACAATATGATTAGGGGAAACTATTCCAGAGGGAGTATGTAAATTAAACGGAACAGCCATTTCAGAGGGAGTATGTAAATTAAACGGAACAGCCTTTTTGGGGGCCATTTCAGAGGGAGTATGTAAATTAAATGGAACAGCCAATGGGTATGTAATTTAACTGGAACAGCCTTAACGCTTCACGCTGGTATTTCCAATTATGATATAATACGGTCTGTCTGTTTAGTCCTACGTGTGTGGGGTGGATGGGTGCGTGCGTGGGTGTTAGTAACAATATAATTCTCAGGTGCTATCTGTGTACAAATTGCTGAGGACTTAAAATATAGAAATTGTAAAAAGTCGTAAAAAGTGTAACAATTGAAAGTCCAAGTCACAAGCTTTCATTTAATGCAGGTTGCACTCTCGTAGCACTTAAAATAAAGAACTTGTAAAAAGTCCCCTGCCAGCGGAGTTGTCTCTCCATAGATTGCTGTTGTCAGTCTCTCTTATTCACAGTGAGGCTATGCAATGTGATTAGGGGAAAACTATTCCAGAGGGAGTATGTAAATTAAATGGAACAGCCATTTTAGAGGGAGTATGTAAATTAAACGGAACAGCCTATTTTGGGACCATTTCAGAGGGAGTATGTAAACTAAATAGAACAGCCAATGGGTATGTAATTTAACTGGAACAGCCTTAACGCTTCACGCTGGTATTTCCAATTATATTAATAATTATAATACGGATATGTCTGTTTAGTCCTACATGTGTAGGGGGTTATGTGGGTGTTAATAACAATATAATTCTCAGGTGCTACTGTGTACAAATTCTGAGCCCGGAAGCTGCTTTATTTGATGAGAAACGGCCGGCCCTTTGTTTTAACATTTGGGGCCATGGGGCCCATAATATTTGACTTATGAGGCCCATGGACATATGTTGAAGTTTAATTCTCTAGTGCTATCAGTAGACTCAAGCTGGGCACTGTAGCTGCTTTATTTACTGAGTAACGGCCGGCCCTATGTTTTAGCGTTTTGGGGCCCTGGGGCCCATATAATGTAATATATGGGGCTCACATGTACATATAACAATGTGATTTTCAGGTGCAATCTGTGTACTAACTCTGAGCCCTAAAGCTGCTTTATTTACAGAGTAACGGCCGGCCCTATGTTTTAGAGTTTGGGGCCCTGGGGCCCATATAATGTAATATATGGGGCTCACATGTACATATAACAATGTGATTTTCAGGTGAAATCTGTGTACTAACTCTGAGCCCTAAAGCTGCTTTATTTACAGAGTAACGACCGGCCCTATGTTTTAGCGTTTGGGGCCCAGGGGCCCATATTACGTGATATATGGGGTACATATATACATATGACAATATAATACTGAAAACCTATCTGTGTACCAAATTTGAGCCCTGTAGCTACTTTATTTGCTGAGAAACGGCCGGCCCTTTGTTTTAACATTTGGGCCCTGGGACCTCTAGCCTTGTACATCTGGGGCCAAAATGGGCAAAAGGCACATCTACAATTTAGGGCTTATACATGTGCAACATATGAGCCCTAGTGCCCTTGTAGCTTTAGAGCTAGGCTTGTCAATCTGTTGCCCCATATTTTTAACATTTGGGGCCCTGGGGCCCATATTATATAACATATGGGGCTCATGTATACTTGTATTTATAGAGTACCCTTGGGACTATCAGTGTACCAACTTATGGCCCTGAGGCTGCTTCATCTGATGAGAATCGGCATGGTTTGTGTTTTTACATTTGGGCCCCTGGGGCCCGTGACCTTGACCTCTGGGGCCGAGATGGGCAAAAGGCACATCTACGGGGTAGGGCCCATAAGTGTACCACATATGGGCCCTGGGGCCCTTGTTGTTTTAGCGCTAGCCTTGACAGAATGATGTGTTTGATGGAGGAGGAGAAGGAGGAGGAGACTAGAAGGCTATATATTTGTACACAAATACGGCTATACCCGCATGTTATCGGTGTACCCAAACTTATAGTCCTTATTTGCTGAGGACTTAAAATAAAGAAATTGTAAAAACTCGCCCAATTGGGCAGAAAATTTGTAAAAAGTGAAAGCCCAAGTCACAAGCTTTAATTGAATGTAGGTTGCACTGTCGTAGCACGTACAATAAAGAAATTGTAAAAAGTCCCCTCGCAGGGGAGTCGTCTCTCTTACTCTCCATAGGTGGCTGTTGTCAGTCTCTCTTATTCACAGCGAAGCTATGCAATATGATTAGGGGAAAACTGTTCCGGAAGGAGTATGTAATTTAAATGGAACAGCCATTTCAGAGGGAGTATGTAAATTAAACGGAACAGCCTATTCTGGGGCCATTTCAGAGGGAGTATGTAAATTAAATGGAACAGCCAATGGGTATGTAATTTAACTGGAACAGCCTTAACGCTACACGCTGGTATTTCCAATTACCATCATATAATATTATAATACGGATCTGTCTTACGTGTTTGGGGTGGGTGGGTGTATGTTAGTAACAATATAATTCTCAGGTGCTATCTGTGTACAAATTCTGAGCCCGGAAGCTGCTTTATTTGATGAGAAACGGCCGGCCCTTTGTTTTAACATTTGGGGCCCTGGGGCCCATAATATTTGACTTCTGAGGCCCATGTACATATGTTAAAGTATAATTCTCTAGTGTTATCAGTAGACTCAAGCTGTGCGCTGTAGCTGCTTTATTTACTGAGTAATGGCCGGCCCTATGTTTTAGCGTTTGGGGCCCTGGGGCCCATATTATGTAATATGTGGGGCTCATATGTACATATAACAATGTAATTCTCAGGTGCAATCTGTGTACAAACTCTGAGCCCTAAAGCTGCTTTAATTGATGAGAAACGGCCGGCCCTTTGTTTTAACATGTGGGGCCCTGGGCCCATAATTTTTGACTTATGAGGCTCATGTATATATGTTTAAGTATAATTCTCTAGTTCTATCAGTAGACTCAAGCTGGGCATTGTAGCTGCTTTATTTACCGAGTAACGGCCGGCCCTATTTTTTAGCGTTTGGGGCCCTGGGGCCCATGTTGTGTGACACATGGGGCTCATATATACATATAACAATATAATGCTTAAGACCTATTAGTGTACAAAATCTGAACCCTGTAGCTACTTTATTTGCTGAGAAACGGCCGGCCCTTTGTTTTAACATTTGGGCCTCTAGGGCCCCTAGCCTTGAACATCTAGGGCCAAAATGGGCAAAAGGCACATCTACAATTTAGGGCTTATACATGTGCCACATATGAGCCCTAGTGCCATTATAGCTTTAGAGCTAGCCTTGTCAATCTGTTGCCCCTTATTTTTAACATTTGGGGCCCTGGGGCCCATAATATATAACGTATGGGGCTCAAGTATACCCTGGGGCTATCAGTGTACCAACTCACGGCCCTGAGGCTGCTTCATCTGATGAGAAACGGCATGGTTTGTGTTTTTACATTTGGGCCCCTGGGGCCCGTGACCTTTGACCTCTGGGGCCTTTGTAGTTTTAGCGCTAGCCTTGTCAGAATGATGTGTTTGATGGAGGAGGAGAAGGAGGAGGAGGAGAACTAGAAGGCTATATATTTGTACACAAATACGGCTATACCCGCATGTTATCGGTGTACCCAAACTTACAGACCTTTTTTTGCCGAGGACTTAAAATAAAGAAATTGTGAAAAGTCGCCCAATTGGGCAGAAAATGTGTAAAAAGTGAAAGTCCAAGTCACAAGCTTTAATTGAATGTAGGTTGCACTGTCGTAGCACTGAAAATAAAGAAATTGTAAAAGTCCCCTCCCAGGGGAGTCGTCTCTCTTACTCTCCATAGGTTGCTGTTGTCAGTCCCTCTTACTCACAGTGAGGCTATGCAATATGATTAGGGGGAAACTATTCCAGAGGGAGTATGTAAATTAAATGGAACAGCCATTTCAGAGGGAGTATGTAAATTAAACGGAACAGCCTTTTTTGGGCCATTTCAGAGGGAGTATGTAAGTTAAATGGAACAGCCAATGGGTATGTAATTTAACTGGAACAGCCTTAACGCTTCACGCTGGTATTTCCAATTATGGTATAATACAATCTGTCTGTTTAGTCCTACGTGTGTGGGGTGGATGGGTGTGTGAGTGTTAGTAACAATGTGATTCTCAGGTGCTATCTGTGTACAAATTTTGAGCCCCGAAGCTGCTTTCTTTGATGAGAAACGGCCCGTTTTAACATTTGGGGCCCTGGGACCCATATTTTTGACTTATCGAGGCCCATGTACATAATTATGTTGAAGAATAATTCTCTAGTGCTATTAGTAGACTCAAGCTGGCCACTGTAGCTACTTTATTTACTGAGTAACGGCCGGCCCTATGTTTTAGCGTTTGGGGCCCTGGGGCCAATATTATGTGATATATGGGGCTCATATGTACATATAACAATGTAATTCTCAGGTGCAATCTGTGTACAAACTCTGAGCCATAAAGCTGCTTTATATGATGAGAAACAGCCGGCCCTTTGTTTTAACATTTGGGGCCCTGGGGCCCAATATATATGACTTATGGGGCTCATGTACATATGTTGAAGTATGATTCTCAAGTGCTATCAGTAGACTCAAGCTGGGCATTGTAGCTGCTTTATTTACTGAGTAACGGCCGGCCCTTTGTTTTAACGTTTGGGCCCTGGGGCCCATATTATGTGACATATGGGGATTATATTTATATACATATGACAATATAATACTGAAGACCTATCTGTGTACCAAATCTGAACCATGTAGCTATTTTATTTGCTGAGAAACGGCCGGCCCTTTGTTTTAACATTTGTGCCCCTGGGGCCCCAGCCTTGTACATCTGGGGCCAAAATGGGCAAAAGGCACATCTACAACTTAGGGCCCATACATATGCCACATATGAGCCCTAGTGATCTTGTACTTTTAGAGCTAGGCTTGTCAATCTGTTGCACCATATTTTAACATTTGGGCCCCTGGGGCCCATAATATATAACATATGGGGTTCTTGTATATTTGTAAATATAGAGTACCACTAGGGCTATCAGTGTACCAACTCAGGGCCCTGAGGCTGCTTCATTTGATGAGAAATGGCGTGATTTGTATTTTCACATTTGGGCCCCTGGGGCCCGTGACCTTTGACCTCTGGGGCCAAGATGGGCAAAAGGCACTTCTATGGGGTAGGGCCCATAAGTGTACTACATATGGGCCCCAGGGCCTTTGTAGTTTTAGCGCTAGCCTTGACAGAATGATGTGTTTGATGGAGAAGAAGGAGATGGAGAAGGAGAAGAAACTAGAAGGCTATATATTTGTACACAAATACGGCTATACCCGCATGTTATCGGTGTACCCAAACTTACAGTCCTTTTTTGGCTGAGGACTTACAATAAAGAAATTGTATGTGTAAAAAGTGAAAGTCCAAGTCACAAGCTTTAATTGAATTGTAGGTTGCACTGTCGTAGCACTTAAAATAAAGAAATTGTAAAAAGTCCCCTCCCAGGGGAGTCGTCTCTCTTACTCTCCATAGGTTGCTGTTGTCAGTCTCTCTTACTCAGGTAGTATGTAAATTAAATGGAACAGCCATTTCAGAGGGAGTATGTAAACTAAACGGAACAGCCTTTTTGGGGGCCATTTCAGAGGGAGTATGTACATTAAATGGAACAGCCAATGGGTATGTAATTTAACTGGAACAGCCTTAACGCTTCACGCTGGTATTTCCAATTATGATATAATACGGTCTGTCTGTTTAGTCCTACGAGTGTGGGTGGATGGGTGCGTGCGTGGGTGTTAGTAACAATATAATTCTCAGGTGCTATCTGTGTTGCTGAGGACTTAAAATATAGAAATTGGGTGGAAAATGTGTAAAAAATTGAAAGTCCAAGTCACAAGCTTTAATTTAATGCAGGTTGCACACTCGTAGCACTTAAAATAAAGAACTTGTAAAAAGTCCCCTGCCAGGGGAGTTGTCTCTCCATAGATCGCTGTTGTCAGTCTCTCTTATTCACAGTGAGGCTATGCAATGTGATTAGGGGAAAACTATTCCAGAGGGAGTATGTAAATTAAATGGAACAGCCATTTTAGAGGGAGTATGTAAATTAAACGGAACAGCCTATTTTGGGACCATTTCAGAGGGAGTATGTAAATTAAAAAGAACAGCCAATGGGTATGTAATTTAACTGGAACAGCCTTAACGCTTCACGCTGGTATTTCCAATTATTATATTAGTAATTATAATACGGATATGTCTGTTTAGTCCTACGTGTGTAGGGTGGGGAGGTGGGGTGGGGGTATGTGGGTGTTAATAACAATATAATTCTCAGGTGCTACTGTGTACAAATTCTGAGCCCGGAAGCTGCTTTATTTGATGAGAAACGGCCGGCCCTTTGTTTTAACATTTGGGGCCATGGGGCCATAATATTTGACTTATGACGCCCATGGACATATGTTGATGTTTAATTCTCTTGTGCTATCAGTAGACTCAAGCTGGGCACTGTAGCTGCTTTATTTACTGAGTAACGGCCGGGCCTATGTTTTAGCGTTTGGGGCCCTGGGGCCCATATAATGTAATATATGGGGCTCACATGTACATATAACAATGTGATTTTCAGGTGCAATCTGTGTACTAACTCTGAGCCCTAAAGCTGCTTTATTTACAGAATAACGGCCGGCCCTATGTTTTAGCGTTTGGGGCCCTGTGGCCCATATAATGTAATATATGGGGCTCACATGTACATATAACAATGTGATTTGCAGGTGCAATCTGTGTACTAACTCTGAGCCCTAAAGCTGCTTTATTTACAGAGTAACGACCGGCCCTATGTTTTAGCGTTTGGGGCCCAGGGGCCCATATTATGTGACATATGGGGCTTATATATACATATGACACTATAATACTTAAGACATATCTGTGTACCAAATCTGAACCCTGTAGCTACTTTATTTGCTGAGAAACAGCCGGCCCTTTGTTTTAACATTTGGGCCCCTGGGGCCCCCAGCCTTGTACATCTGGGGCCAAAAGGCACATCTACAACTTAAGGCTCATACATGTACCACATATGAGCCCTACTGCCCTTGTAGTTTTTGAGCTAGCCTTGTCAATCTGTTGCCCCTTACTTTAACATTTGGGGCCCAGGGGCCCATAATATATGACATATGGGGCTCATGTAAACTTGTATTCATAGAGTACCAATGGGACTATCAGTGTACTAACTCAGGGCCCTGAGGCTGCTTCATTTGATGAGAAACGGCATGCTTTGTATTTTTACATTTGGGCCCCTGGGGCCCGTGACCTTTGACCTCTGGGGCCAAGATGGGCAA
This sequence comes from Amphiura filiformis, assembly GCF_039555335.1. Classification (NCBI taxonomy): domain Eukaryota; kingdom Metazoa; phylum Echinodermata; class Ophiuroidea; order Amphilepidida; family Amphiuridae; genus Amphiura; species Amphiura filiformis. Next base: position 64,181,309 of record NC_092640.1, on the reverse strand, counting down.
AAGGCACTTCTACGGGGTAGTGCCAATAAGTGTACCACATATGGGCCCTGGGGCCTTTGTAGTTTTAGCGCTAGCCTTGACAGAATGATGTGTTTGATAGGAAAAGAAGAAGAAGGAGAACTAGAAGGCTATATATTTGTACACAAATACGGCTATACCCGCATGTACCCAAACTTACAGTCCTTATTTGCTGAGGACTTAAAATAAAGAAATTGTAAAAAAGTCGCCCAATTGGGCAGAAAATGTGTAAAAAGTGAAAGTCAAAGTCACAAGCTTTAATTGAATGTAGGTTGCACTGTCGTAGCACTTAAAATAAAGAAATTGTAAAAAGTCCCCTCACAGGGGAGTCGTCTCTCTTATTCTCCATAGGGTGCTGTTGTCAGTCTCTCTTACTCACAGTGAGGCTATGCAATATGATTCAGGGGAAACTATTCCAGAGGGAGTATGTAAATTAAATGGAACAGCCATTTCAGAGGGAGTATGTAAATTATACGGAACAGCCTTTTGGGGGCCATTTCAGAGGGAGTATGTAAATTAAATGGAACAGCCAATGGGTATGTAATTTAACTGGAACAGCCTTAACGCTTCACGCTGGTATTTCCAATTATGATAATACGATCTGTCTGTTTAGTCCTACGTGTGTGGGGTGGATGGGTGTGTTTGTGTTAGTAACAATATACTTCTCAGGTGCTATCTGTGTACATATTCTGAACCCGGAAGCTGCTTTCTTTGATGAGAAACGGCCGGCCCTTTGTTTTAACATTTGGGGCCCTGGGGCCCAATATATATGACTTATGGGGCTCATCTACATATGTTAAAGTATGATTCTCAAGTGCTATCAGTAGACTCAAGCTGGGCATTGTAGCTGCTTTATTTACTGAGTAACGGCCGGCCCTATGTTTTAGCGTTTGGGGCCCTGGGGCCCATATTATGTGACATATGGGGATTATATATACATATGACAATATAATACTAAAGACCTATCTGTGTACCAAATCTGAACCCTGTAGCTGCTTTATTTACTGAGTAATGGCTGGCCCTATGTTTTAGCATTTGGGGCCCTGGGGCCCCTATTATGTGGTATATGGGGCTCATATGTACATATAACAATGTAATTCTCAGGTGCAATCTGTGTACAAACTCTGAGCCCTAAAGCTGCTTTAATTGATGAGAAACAGCCGGCCCTTTGTTTTTAACATGTGGGGCCCCAGAGGCCCATATTTTTTTTTACTTATGAGGCTCATGTACATATGTTGAAGTATAATTCTCAAGTGCTATCAGTAAACTCAAGCTGGGCATTGTAGCTGCTTTATTTACTGAGTAACGGCCGGCCCTATGTTTGAGCGTTTGGGGCCTTGGGGCCCATATTATGTGACATATGGGGGTTATACATACATTTGACAATATAATACTAAAGACCTATCTGTGTACCAAATCTGAACCATGTAGCTACTTTATTTGCAGAGAAACGGCCAGCCCTTTGTTTTAACATTTTGGCCCCTGGTGCCCCTAGCCTTGTACATCTGGGGCCAAAACGGGCAAAAGGCACATCTACAACTTAGGGCCCATACATATGAATATATATGACTTATGGGGCTCATCTACATATGTTAAAGTATGATTCTCAAGTGCTATCAGTAGACTCAAGCTGGGCATTGTAGCTGCTTTATTTACTGAGTAACGGCCGGCCCCATGTTTTAGCGTTTGGGGCCCTGGGGCCCATATTATGTGACATATGGGGATTATATATACATATGACAATATAATACTAAAGACCTATCTGTGTACCAAATCTGAACCCTGTAGCTGCTTTATTTACTGAGTAATGGCTGGCCCTATGTTTTTTAGCATTTGGGGCCCTGGGGCCCATATTATGTAGGTATATGGGGCTCATATGTACATATAACAATGTAATTCTCAGGTGCAATCTGTGTACAAACTCTGAGCCCTAAAGCTGCTTTAATTGATGAGAAACGGCCGGCCCTTTGTTTTAACATGTGGGGCCCTGGGGCCCATATTTTTTTACTTATGAGGCTCATGTACATATGTTGAAGTATAATTCTCAAGTGCTATCAGTAAACTCAAGCTGGGCATTGTAGCTGCTTTATTTACTGAGTAACGGCCGGCCCTATGTTTTAGCGTTTGGGGCCTTGGGGCCCATATTATGTGACATATGGGGGTTATACATACATTTGACAATATAATACTAAAGACCTATCTGTGTACCAAATCTGAACCATGTAGCTACTTTATTTGCAGAGAAACGGCCGGCCCTTTGTTTTAACATTTTGGCCCCTGGTGCCCCTAGCCTTGTACATCTGGGGCCAAAACGGGCAAAAGGCACATCTACAACTTAGGGCCCATACATATGCCATGTATGAGCCCTAGTGATCTTGTACTTTTAGAGCTAGGCTTGTCAATCTGTTGCACCATATTGTAACATTTGGGCCCCTGGGGCCCATAATATATAACATATGGGGCTCTTGTGGATTTGTGACTATAGAACGCCCCAAGGGCTATCAGTGTACCAACTCAGGGCCCTGAGGCTGCTTCATTTGATGAGAAACGGCGTGCTTTGTATTTTTCACATTTGGGCCCCTGGGGCCCGTGACCTTGACCTCTGGGGCCAAGATGGGCAAAAGGCACTTCTACGGGGGAGGGCCCATAAGTGTACCACATATGGGCCCCAGGGCCTTTGTAGTTTTAGCGCTAGCCTTGACAGAATGATGTGTTTGATGGAGAAGGAGAAGGAGAAGAAGGAGGAGAAGAAACCAAAGGATAACAATATACCCGTCCATGCTTCGCATGCGGGTATAAGAACTAGAAGGCTATATATTTGTACACAAATACGGCTATACCCACATGTACCCAAACTTACAGTCCTTATTTGCTGAGGACTTAAAATAAAAAATTGTAAAAAGTCGCCCAATTGGGCAGAAAATATGTAAGAAGTGAAAGTCCAAGTCACAAGCTTTAATTGAATGTAGGTTGCACTGTCGTAGCACTTAAAATAAAGAAATTGTAAAAAGTCCCCTCACAGGAAATTGATAAAAGTCCCCCCCCCCGGAATCGTCTCTCTTACTCTCCATAGGTAGCTGTTGTCAGTATCTCTTACTCACAGTGAGGCTATGCAATATGATTCAGGGGAAACTATTCCAGAGGGAGTATGTAAATTAAATGGAACAGCCATTTCAGAGGGAGTATGTAAATTATACGGAACAGCCTTTTGGGGGCCAATTCAGAGGGAGTATGTAAATTAAATGGAACAGCCAATGGGTATGTAATTTAACTGGAACAGCCTTAACGCTTCACGCTGGTATTTCCAATTATGATAATACGATCTGTCTGTTTAGTCCTACGTGTGTGGGGTGGATGGGCGTGTGGGTGTTAGTAACAATATACTTCTCAGGTGCTATCTGTGTACATATTCTGAGCCCGGAAGCTGCTTTCTTTGATGAGAAACGGCCGGCCCTTTGTTTTAACATTTGGGGCCCTGGGGCCCAATATATATGACTTATGGGGCTCATGTACATATGTTAAAGTATGATTCTCAAGTGCTATCAGTAGACTCAAGCTGGGCATTGTAGCTGCTTTATATACTGAGTAACGGCCGGCCCTATGTTTTAGCGTTTGGGGCCCTGGGGCCCATATTATGTGACATATGGGGATTATATATACATATGACAATATAATACTAAAGACCTATCTGTGTACCAAATCTGAACCATGTAGCTCTGCTTTATTTACTGAGTAATGGCTGGCCCTATGTTTTAGCATTTGGGGCCCTGGGCCCATATTATGTGGTATATGGGGCTCATATGTACATATAACAATGAAATTCTCAGGTGCAATCTGTGTACAAACTCTGAGCCCTAAAGCTGCTTTAACTGATGAGAAACGGCCGGCCCTTTGTTTTTAACATGTGGGGCCCTGGGGCCCATATTTTTTTTTACTTATGAGGCTCATGTACATATGTTGAAGTATAATTCTCAAGTGCTATCAGTAAACTCAAGCTGGGCATTGTAGCTGCTTTATTTACTGAGTAACGGCCGGCCCTATGTTTTAGCGTTTGGGGCCTTGGGGCCCATATTATGTGACATATGGGGTTATACATACATTTGACAATACAATACTAAAGACCTACCTGTGTACCAAATCTGAACCCTGTAGCTACTTTATTTGCTGAGAAACGGCCGGCCCTTTGTTTTAACATTTTGGCCCCTGGGGCCCCTAGCCTTGTAAATCTGGGGCCAAAACGGGCAAAAGGCACATCTACAACTTAGGGCCCATACATATGCCATGTATGAGCCCTAGTGATCTTGTACTTTTAGAGCTAGGCTTGTCAATCTGTTGCACCATATTGTAACATTTGGGCCCCTGGGGCCCATAATATATAACATATGGGGCTCTTGTATATTTGTAAATATAGAGTGCCCCTAGGGCTATCAGTGTACCAACTGAGGGCCCCGAGGCTGCTTCATTTGATGAGAAACGGCGTGCTTTGTATTTTCACATTTGGGCCCCTGGGGCCCGTGACCTTTGACCTCTGGGGCCAAGATGGGCAAAAGGCACTTCTACAGGGGTAGGGCCCATAAGTGTACCACATATGGGCCCCAGGGCCTTTGTAGTTTTAGCGCTAGCCTTGACAGAATGATGTGTTTGATGGAGAAGGAGAAGGAGAACTAGAAGGCTATATATTTGTACACAAATACGGCTATACCCGCATGTTATCGGTGTACCCAAACTTACAGTCCTTATTTGCTGAGGACTTAAAATAAAGAAATTGTAAAAAGGCGTCCAATTGGGCTGAAAATGTGTAAAAAGTGAAAGTCACAAGCTTTAATTGAATGTAGTTTGCACTGTCGTAGCACTTAAAATAAAGAAATTGTAAAAAGTCCCCTCCTAGGGGAGTCGTCTCTCTAACTCTCCATAGGTTGCTGTTGTCAGTCTCTCTTACTCACAGTGAAGCTATGCAATATGAATAGGGGAAACTATTGCAGAGGGAGTATGTAAATGGAACATCCATTTCAGAGGGAGTATGTAAATTAAACGGAACAGCCTTTTTTGGGACATTTCAGAGGGAGTATGTAAATTAAATGGAACAGCCAATGGGTATGTAATTTAACTGGAACAGCCTTAATGCTTCACGCTGGTATTTCCAATAATGATATGATACGATCTGCCTGTTTAGTCCTACGTGTGTGGGGTGGATGGGTGTGTGGGTGTTAGTAACAATATAATTCTCAGGTGCTATCTGTGTACAAATTCTAAACCAGGAAGCTGCTTTCTTTGATGAGAAACGGCCCGCCCTTTGTTTTAACATTTGGGGCCCTGGGGCCCATAATATTTGACTTATGAGGCCCATGTACATAATTATGTTGAAGTATAATTCTCAAGTGCTATCAGTAGACTCAAGCTGGGCACTGTAGCTGCTTTATTTACTGAGTAACGGCCGGCCCTATGTTTTAGCGTTTGGGGTCCTGGGCCCATATTATGTGACATATGGGGCTCATATGTACATATAACTATATAATTCTCAGGTGCAATCTGTGTACAAACTCTGAGCCCTGAAGCTGCTTTATTTGATGAGAAACAGCCGGCCCTTTGTTTTAACATTTGGGGCCCTGGGGCCCATAATATTTGACTTATGGGGCTCATGTACATATGTTGAAGTATAATTCTCAAGTACTATCAGAAAACTCAAGCTGGGCATTGTAGCTGCTTTATTTACTGAGTAACGCCGGCCCTATGTTTTAGCGTTTGGGGCCCTAGGGCCCATATTATGTGACATATGGGGTTTATATATACATATGACAATATAATACTAAAGACCTATCTGTGTACCAAATCTGAACCCTGTAGCTACTTTATTTGCTTAGAAACGGCCGGCCCTTTGTTTTAACATTTATGCACCTGGGGCCCCTAGCCTTGTACATATGGGGCCAAAATGGGCAAAAGGCACATCTACAACTTAGGGCTCATACATATGCCACATATGAGCCCTAGTCATCTTATACTTATAGAGCTAGGCTTGTCAATCTGTTGCACCATATTTTAACATTTGGGCCCCTGGGGCCCATAATATATAACATATGGGGCTCTTGTATATTTGCAAATATAGAGTACCCCTAGGGCTATCAGTGTACCAACTCAGGGCCCTGAGGCTGCTTCATTTGATGAGAAACGGCGTGCTTTGTATTTTCACATTTGGGCCCCTTGGGCCCGTGACCTTTGACCTCTGGGGCCAAGATGAGCAAAAGGCACTTCTATGGGGTAGGGCCCATAAGTGTACCACATATGGGACCTGGGGCCCTTGTAGTTTTAGCGCTAGCCTTGACAGAATGTTGTGTTTGATGGGAGAAGGAGGAGGAGGAGGAGGAGAAGAAACCACAGGATGGCAATATACCCGTCCATGCTTCGCATGCGGGTATAAGGAGAAGGAGAAGGAGGAGAAGAAGAAGGAGAAGAAACCAAAGGATAACAATATACCCGTCCATGCTTCGCATGCGGGTATAAGAAGAAGAAACCATAGGATGGCAATATACCCGTCCATGCTTCGCATGCGGGTATAACCACAGGATGGGAAGATACCCTGCATGCTATTGCATGCGGGTATAACTAGAAGGCTATATATTTGTACACAAATACGGCTATACCCCCATGTACCCAAACTTACAGTCCTTATTTGCTGAGGACTTAAAATAAAAAAAAAAAAAAAAGTCGCCCAATTGGGCAGAAAATGTGTAAAAAGTGAAAGTCCAAGTCACAAGCTTTAATTGAATGTAGGTTGCACTGTCGTAGCACTTAAAATAAAGAAATTGTAAAAAGTCCCCTCACAGGGGAGTCGTCTCTCTTATTCTCCATAGGGTGCTGTTGTCAGTCTCTCTTACTCACAGTGAGGCTATGCAATATGATTCAGGGGAAACTATTCCAGAGGGAGTATGTAAATTAAATGGAACATCCATTTCAGAGGGAGTATGTAAATTATACGGAACAGCCTTTTGGGGGCCATTTCAGAGGGAGTATGTAAATTAAATGGAACAGCCAATGGGTATGTAATTTAACTGGAACAGCCTTAACGCTTCACGCTGGTATTTCCAATTATGATAATACGATCTGTCTGTTTAGTCCTACGTGTGTGGGGTGGATGGGCGTGTGGGTGTTAGTAACAATATACTTCTCAGGTGCTATCTGTGTACATATTCTGAGCCCGGAAGCTGCTTTCTTTGATGAGAAACGGCCGGCCCTTTGTTTTAACATTTGGGGCCCTGGGGCCCAATATATATGACTTATGGGGCTCATGTACATATGTTAAAGTATGATTCTCAAGTGCTATCAGTAGACTCAAGCTGGGCATTGTAGCTGCTTTATATACTGAGTAACGGCCGGCCCTATGTTTTAGCGTTTGGGGCCCTGGGGCCCATATTATGTGACATATGGGGATTATATATACATATGACAATATAATACTAAAGACCTATCTGTGTACCAAATCTGAACCCTGTAGCTGCTTTATTTACTGAGTAATGGCTGGCCCTATGTTTTAGCATTTGGGGCCCTGGGGCCCATATTATGTGGTATATGGGGCTCATATGTACATATAACAATGAAATTCTCAGGTGCAATCTGTGTACAAACTCTGAGCCCTAAAGCTGCTTTAACTGATGAGAAACGGCCGGCCCTTTGTTTTAACATGTGGGGCCCTGGGGCCCATATTTTTTTACTTATGAGGCTCATGTACATTATGTTGAAGTATAATTCTCAAGTGCTATCAGTAAACTCAAGCTGGGCATTGTAGCTGCTTTATTTACTGAGTAACGGCCGGCCCTATGTTTTAGCGTTTGGGGCCTTGGGGCCCATATTATGTGACGTATGGGGTTATACATACATTTGACAATACAATACTAAAGACCTACCTGTGTACCAAATCTGAACCCTGTAGCTACTTTATTTGCTGAGAAACGGCCGGCCCTTTGTTTTAACATTTTGGCCCCTGGGGCCCCTAGCCTTGTAAATCTGGGGCCAAAACGGGCAAAAGGCACATCTACAACTTAGGGCCCATACATATGCCATGTATGAGCCCTAGTGATCTTGTACTTTTAGAGCTAGGCTTGTCAATCTGTTGCACCATATTGTAACATTTGGGCCCCTGGGGCCCATAATATATAACATATGGGGCTCTTGTATATTTGTAAATATAGAGTGCCCCTAGGGCTATCAGTGTACCAACTGATTGGCCCCGAGGCTGCTTCATTTGATGAGAAACGGCGTGCTTTGTATTTTCACATTTGGGCCCCTGGGGCCCGTGACCTTCAACCTCTGGGGCCAAGATGGGCAAAAGGCACTTCTGACAGGGGTAGGGCCCATAAGTGTACCACATATGGGCCCCAGGGCCTTTGTAGTTTTAGCGCTAGCCTTGACAGAATGATGTGTTTGATGGAGAAGGAGAAGGAGAAGGAGAAGGAGAAGAAACCAAACTAGAAGGCTATATATTTGTACACAAATACGGCTATACCCGCATGTTATCGGTGTACCCAAACTTACAGTCCTTATTTGCTGAGGACTTAAAATAAAGAAATTGTAAAAACTCGCCCAATTGGGCAGAAAATGTGTAAAACGTGAAAGCCCAAGTCACAAGCTTTAATTGAATGTAGGTTGCACTGTCGTAGCACGTACAATAAAGAAATTGTAAAAAGTCCCCTCGCAGAGGAGTCGTCTCTCTTACTCTCCATAGGTGGCTGTTGTCAGTCTCTCTTATTCACAGTGAAGCTATGCAATATGCTTAGGGGGAAACTGTTCCGGAAGGAGTATGTCATTTAAATGGAACAGCCATTTCAGCGGAGTATGTAAATTAAAAGGAACAGCTTATTCTGGGGCCATTTCAGAGGGAGTATGTAAATTAAATGGAACAGCCAATGGGTATGTAATTTAACTGGAACAGCCTTAACGCTTCACGCTGGTATTTCCATTACCATCATTATAATATTATAATACGGATCTGTCTTACGTGTTTGGGGTGGGTGGGTGTATGTTAGTAACAATATAATTCTCAGGTGCTATCTGTGTACAAATTCTGAGCCCGAAGCTGCTTTATTTGATGAGAAACGGCCGGCCCTTTGTTTTAACATTTGGGGCCCTGGGGCCCATAATATTTGACTTCTGAGGCCCACGTACATATGTTAAAGTATAATTCTCTAGTGTTATCAGTAGACTCAAGCTGGGCGCTGTAGCTGCTTTATTTACTGAGTAATGGCCGGCCCTATGTTTTAGCGTTTGGGGCCCTGGGGCCCATATTATGTAATATGTGGGGCTCATATGTACATATAACAATGTAATTCTCAGGTGCAATCTGGGTACAAACTCTGAGCCCTAAAGCTGCTTTAATGGATGAGAAACGGCCGGCCCTTTGTTTTAACATGTGGGGCCTTGGGGCTCATAATTTTTGACTTATGAGGCTCATGTATATATGTTTAAGTATAATTCTCTAGTTCTATCAGTAGACTCAAGCTGGGCATTGTAGCTGCTTTATTTACCGAGTAACGGCCGGCCCTATTTTTTTTTAGCGTTTGGGGCCCTGGGGCCCATGTTGTGTGACACATGGGACTCATATATACATATAACAATATAATGCTTAAGACCTATTAGTGTACCAAATCTGAACCCTGTAGCTACTTTATTTGCTGAGAAACGGCCGGCCCTTTGTTTTAACATTTGGGCCTCTGGGGCCTCTAGCCTTGAACATCTAGGGCCAAAATGGGCAAAAGGCACATCTACAATTTAGGGCTTATACATGTGCCACATATGAGCCCTAGTGCCATTATAGCTTTACAGCTAGCCTTGTCAATCTGTTGCCCCTTATTTTTAACATTTGGGGCTCTGGGGCCCATAATATATAACATATGGGCTCAAGTATACTTGTTTTATAGAGTACCCCTGGGGCTATCAGTGTACCAACTCACGGCCCTGAGGCTGCTTCATCTGATGAGAAACGGCATGGTTTGTGTTTTTACATTTGGGCCCCTGGGGCCCGTGACCTTGACCTCTGGGGCCGAGATGGGCAAAGGCACATCTGCAGGGGTAGGGCCCATAAGTGTACCACATATGGGCCCTGGGGCCTTTGTAGTTTTAGCGCTAGCCTTGTCAGAATGATGTGTTTGATGGAGGAGGAGAAGGAGGAGAAGAAGACTAGATGGCACTGTTGTGTTTGATCAAACACGAATATCTATGCCTGTGATTCCCACCCTAACCCCCAACTCCTCACCACCCCACCACCATGATACTCTTAACTCACCCTGACACCCCGTAATATGTTTAATGCTGAAACAGCTATCAGTATACCAACCTAGAGCATTGTAGCTGCTTTATTTACTAAGTAACGGCCGGCCCTATGTTTTATGATTTGGGGCCCTGGGGCCCATATTATGTGACATATGGGGCTCTTATATTCATATAACAATATAATGCTAATGATCAATTAGTGTACCAAATCTGAGCGCTGTAGCTACTTTATTTGCTGAGAAACGGCCGGCCCTTCATTTTAACATTTGGGCCTCTGGGGCCCCTAGCCTTAAAGATCTGGGGCCAAAATGCATATCTACAAGTTCGGGCCCATACGTGTGCCACATATGAGCCATAGTGCCCTTGTAGTTTTACAGCTAACCCTGTCAATCTGTTGCTCCTTATTTTAACATTTGGGGCCCTGGGGCCCATAATATATGACATATGGGGCTCGTGTATACATGTATATATAGAGTACTCCTGGGGCTATCAGTGCACCAACTCAGGGCCCTGAGGCTGCTTTATTTGATGAGAAGTGGCATGCTTTGTATTTTTACATTTGGGCCCCTGGGGCCCGTGACCTTTGACCTATGGGGCCAAAATGGGCAAAAGGCACATCTACGGGGTAGGGCCACTAAGTGTGCCAATAATGAGCCCTGGGGCCCTTGTAGTTTTGGAGATAGCCCTGTCAATATGAAGCGTGAGGAGGAGAAGAAGAAGGAAAAGGAGAAGACTAAAGAGCATAAGCAGAATATCTATGCCCTGTTGCACAGGCATAGATAATGAAACCCAAGGATAAGAAGATACCCTGCATGCGCTGCATGCGGGTATAAGGATAACAATATACCCGTCCATGCTTCGCATGCGGGTATAAGAAGATGAAACCCAAGGATAAGAAGATACCCTACATGCGCTGCATGCGGGTATAAAGAAGAAGAAACCACAGGATGGGAAGATACCCTGCATGCTATTGCATGCGGGTATAAGAAGGAGAAGAAACCACAGGATAACAATATACCCGTCCATGCTTCGCATGCGGGTATAATGAAACCCAAGGATGGCAATATACCCGTCCATGCTTCGCATGCGGGTATAACAATGGGGAACGATCGCTCGCTACAAGATGAAACTGAATATAATTGATAAGAAAGAATACTGAGTTTACCAACCCAAAGTGTTACAATTAAACAAAACAACAAATAAACACAATTTCTCTTATAACAAAGTAATACTCTCCATAAGTGGCACCTTCACTTATACAAATGCCGAGTCTACAGTTCAGTCTTGATTCGGACAGAAAAGTGCGGATTCGTACATAATGTATTATCTTCAGTTTTTTGAATGGAATTACGCCCATAGACAATGTCTGTAGGGAAAAGAACACCATCATACCTTTTTTAAATACGGATGTCGAATTAATCATATTGAAATACAATATTATTTGCGCAGATGTATAATACCAAATAATAGAAGGAATTCCGCAGGGTTCGGTTTTTGCCGGCAAAAAATGGCAAAAACCATTTTTGCCAGTTTTTGCCCGGTTTAAGGGGTGGGGTATGAGCGTTTGGACAGTATTTATTGTGGGACATTAGATCACATCAGACCTATCGAATTGCATTCTGAATACGAAGAATGTCCTTCTGATATCAAATAATTTTGATTTTTTGAAATTCGCAATGTAATACACATTTTATGGCAAATCATTAAAATTGATATTTTGATATTTAACAGTACTCGAAGTAAACTTTATAAATATGATCATATGTACTTAAAGTGTATGTATGTGGGATGAAAAGCCGACGATCAATTAAAATTTTGACCTTTCGTATTGAAGATATGGATTTTTTTCCAAAACACTAAAAAAATTAGGTCTTTTTGGGAAAAAATCTATATCTTCAATATGAAAGGTCAAAATTTTCAATTGATCGTCGGCTTTTCCTTCCAGCTACATACACTTTAAGAATATATCATTAGATTTATAAAATTTACTTCGAGGACTGTTATATTTCAAAAATGTGAAAAATATCAAATTTTAATAATTTGTCATAAAATTTGAATTATATCGTGAATTTCAAAAAATGAAAATTATTTGATATCAGAAAGACATTCTTCGTATTCAGAATGCAATTCGATATGTCTGATGTGCTCTCATGTCCCATAAAAAATACTGTCGAAACGCTCAAAACGCTCATTCCAGATCCCTTAAACCGGCAAAAATGGTAAAACCGGCAAAAAGAATTTGATATACAACATTTCGGTTAAATGCACTTGAGCAATGAAAACGCATTTCGTGATCCACAGCATCATCCCCCACTTTTCTCAACAGAAGCTGAGACTTTCATATCACTGGGAACGCCTGGCTACATAATGTTTATGTACAGAAAATTCCTTGCAGATTAATTCGTTTAGCAAAGATATCGTGAAATTTGAACACATTGTCTATGGAGCAGAGTAATACACATAATCATGCATAACTCGCAAACGCAAAATCGGAATCAACTGAAATTTTGGGAATAAGTTTTGTTGTACATAAATTGTTGTACACACTTATTGGTTTGTTTATCAATAAAACATGTTTATTTCGTTATTCTTTTGTCAAAGTGTTCCTTAAAATTTAAATATCAAATTTTGCCTGGAAATAATTATTACAAACCGGAAACTTTATAGTTACATCCTTGATATATGATACGATATTATTACTTATATAAAAGCTTATAAAGATGTAACAGGATACAATATTATCTTGGAATCTTTATGTATAAGCATTTCGTTAATTTATTACCAAGTTTTTTTTAAATGTTATTGCTCGACATAAATAAAAGGACCTTGTTCAACCAACAATTCTCCCAGATTTCTTTTGCTGGGTGCCAATTATTGGGGCTGTGAATGTCGTTCCATATCAGTGCATTTGCTGTTATGTCAGTTGGACAACTGCTTGGTTACTGACATGTTTTTAGAGTAGAGTATTGAGGCTTATGAGGCTCATGTATATATGTTTAAGTATAATTCTCTAGTTCTATCAGTAGACTCAAGCTGGGCATTGTAGCTGCTTTATTTACCGAGTAACGGCCGGCCCTATTTTTTAGCGTTTGGGGCCCTGGGGCCCATGTTGTGTGACACATGGGACTCATATATACATATAACAATATAATGCTTAAGACCTATTAGTGTACCAAATCTGAACCCTGTAGCTACTTTATTTGCTGAGAAACGGCCGGCCCTTTGTTTTAACATTTGGGCCTCTGGGGCCCCTAGCCTTGAACATCTAGGGCCAAAATGGGCAAAAGGCACATCTACAATTTAGGGCTTATACATGTGCCACATATGAGCCCTAGTGCCATTATAGCTTTACAGCTAGCCTTGTCAATCTGTTGCCCCTTATTTTTAACATTTGGGGCTCTGGGGCCCATAATATATAACATATGGGCTCAAGTATACTTGTTTTATAGAGTACCCCTGGGGCTATCAGTGTACCAACTCACGGCCCTGAGGCTGCTTCATCTGATGAGAAACGGCATGGTTTGTGTTTTTTACATTTGGGCCCCTGGGGCCCGTGACCTTGACCTCTGGGGCCGAGATGGGCAAAAGGCACATCTGCGGGGTAGGGCCCATAAGTGTACCACATATGGGCCCTGGGGCCTTTGTAGTTTTAGCGCTAGCCTTGTCAGAATGATGTGTTTGATGGAGGAGGAGAAGGAGGAGAAGAAGATGAAACCCAAGGATAAGACTAGATGGCACTGTTGTGTTTGAGCAAACACGAATATATATGACTGTGATTCCCACCCTAACCCCCAATGACCTTGACATGACCTTGACCATTATTGGCACTCGATGGTGATATCATCCACCAAGTTTGGTTACAATCTAACAATCTTTACTCTGATGACCTTGACATGACCTTGACCATTTTTGGCATTCGATTATGATCCCATGCACCAAGTTTGGTGGGAATCCAATAATCTTTATTCTGATGACCTTGACATGACCTTGACCATTTTTGGCATTCGATGATGATCCCATGCACCAAGTTTGGTGGTAATCCAATAATCTATACTCGTATGACCTTGATATGACCTTGACCATTTTCGGCACTCGATGGTGATCTCATGAACCAATTTTGATGACAATCCAACAATTTTTGCTCTAATGACCTTGACATGACCTTGACAATAATTGGCACTCGATGGTGATCTCATACACCAAGTTTGATGATAATCCAACAAACTATACTCGGATGACCTTGACATGACCTTGACCCTTTTCGGCATTCGATTGTGATCACATCCACCAAATATGATGACAATCCAACAATATATACTTAGACGACCTTGACATGACCTTGACCCTAAAAGGCACATCTTTGGGGTGGGGGCATTAAGTGTACCAAGTATGAACCCTGGGGCCCTTGTAGTTTTGGAGCTAGCCCTGTTAATGTGAAGGGTGAGGAGGAAAAGGAGAAGAAGGAGAAGAAGGAGAAGAAGGAGAAGACTAACTAGATGGCACTGTTGTGTTTGAGCAAACACGAATATATATGCCTGTGATTCCCTCCCTAACCCCCAATGACCTTGATATGACCTTGACCATTATTAGCACTCAATGGTGATATCATCCACCAAGTTTGGTTACAATCCAACAATCTGAACTCTGATGACCTTGACATGACCTTATCCATTTTTGGCATTCGATGGTGATGCCATGCACTAAGTTTGGTGACAATCTAACAATCTAACTCGGATGACCTTGACATGACCTTGACCAATATTGGCGCTCGATTGTGATCTCATTCACCAAGTTTGGTTACAATCTAACAATCTTTACTCTGATGACCTTGACATGACCTTGACCATTTTTCGCATTCGATTATGATCCCATGTACCAAGATTGGTGGCAATCCAATAATCTTTGCTCTGATGACCTTGACATGACCTTGACCATTTTTGGCATTCGATGGTGATCCCATGTACCAAGTTTGGTGGCAATTCAATAATATATACTCGGATGACCTTGATATGACCTTGACCATTTTCGGCACTCGATGGTGATCTCATCAACCAAGTTTGATGACAACCCAACAATTTTTGCTCTGATGACCTTGACATGACCTTGACCATAATTGGCACTCGATGGAGATCTCATCCACCAAGTTTGATGATAATCCATCAAACTATACTCGGATGACCTTGACATGACCTTGACCCTTTTCGGCATTCGATTGTGATCACATTCACCAAATATGATGACAATCCAACAATATATACTTAGACGACCTTGACATGACCTTGACCCCTAAAAGGCACATCTTTGGGGTGGGGCCATTAAGTGTGCCAAGTATGAGCCCTGAGGCCCTTGTAGTTTTGGAGCTAGCCCTGTTAATATGAAGCGTGAGAAGGAGAAGAAGAAGGAGAAGAAGAAGAAGAAGAAGAAGGAGAAGACTAAAGAGCATAAGGAGAATATATATGCCCTGTTACACAGGCATATATAAAGAGCATAAGGAGAATATATATGCCCTGTTACACAGGCATATATAAAGATACCCTGCATGCGCTGCATGCGGGTATAAGGATAACAATATACCCGTCCATGCTTCGCATGCGGGTATAAGAAGATGAAACCCAAGGATAAGAAGATACCCTACATGCGCTGCATGCGGGTATAAAGAAGAAGAAACCACAGGATGGGAAGATACCCTGCATGCTATTGCATGCGGGTATAAGAAGGAGAAGAAACCACAGGATAACAATATACCCGTCCATGCTTCGCATGCGGGTATAATGAACCCAAGGATGGCAATATACCCGTCCATGCTTCGCATGCGGGTATAACAATGGGGAACGATCGCTCGCTACAAGATGAAACTGAATATAATTGATAAGAAAGAATACTGAGTTTACCAACCCAAAGTGTTACAATTAAACAAAACAACAAATAAACACAATTTCTCTTATAACAAAGTAATACTCTCCATAAGTGGCACCTTCACTTATACAAATGCCGAGTCTACAGTTCAGTCTTGATTCGGACAGAAAAGTGCGGATTCGTACATAATGTATTATCTTCAGTTTTTTGAATGGAATTACGCCCATAGACAATGTCTGTAGGGAAAAGAACACCATCATACCTTTTTTAAATACGGATGTCGAATTAATCATATTGAAATACAATATTATTTGCGCAGATGTATAATACCAAATAATAGAAGGAATTCCGCAGGGTTCGGTTTTTGCCGGCAAAAATGGCAAAAACCATTTTTGCCAGTTTTGCCCGGTTTAAGGGGTGGGGTATGAGCGTTTGGACAGTATTTATTGTGGGACATTAGATCACATCAGACCTATCGAATTGCATTCTGAATACGAAGAATGTCCTTCTGATATCAAATAATTTTGATTTTTTGAAATTCGCAATGTAATACACATTTTATGGCAAATCATTAAAATTGATATTTTGATATTTAACAGTACTCGAAGTAAACTTTATAAATATGATCATATGTACTTAAAGTGTATGTATGTGGGATGAAAAGCCGACGATCAATTAAAAATTTTGACCTTTCGTATTGAAGATATGGATTTTTTTTCCAAAACACTAAAAAAAATTAGGTCTTTTTGGGAAAAAAATCTATATCTTCAATATGAAAGGTCAAAATTTTCAATTGATCGTCGGCTTTTCCTTCCAGCTACATACACTTTAAGAATATATCATTAGATTTATAAAATTTACTTCGAGGACTGTTATATTTCAAAAATGTGAAAAATATCAAATTTTAATAATTTGTCATAAAATTTGAATTATATCGTGAATTTCAAAAATGAAAATTATTTGATATCAGAAAGACATTCTTCGTATTCAGAATGCAATTCGATATGTCTGATGTGCTCTCATGTCCCATAAAAAAATACTGTCGAAACGCTCAAAACGCTCATTCAGATCCCTTAAACCGGCAAAAATGGTAAAACCGGCAAAAAGAATTTGATATACAACATTTCGGTTAAATGCACTTGAGCAATGAAAACGCATTTCGTGATCCACAGCATCATCCCCCCCCCCCACACTTTTCTCAAAAAAGTTGAGATTTTTATATCACTGGAAACCTCTGGCTACATAATGTTTATGTACAGAAAATTCCTTGCAGATTAATTCGTTTAGCAAAGATATCGTGAAATTTGAACACATTGTCTATGGAGCAGAGTAATACACATAATCATGCATAACTCGCAAACGCAAAATCGGAATCAACTGAAATTTTGGGAATAAGTTTTGTTGTACATAAATTGTTGTACACACTTATTGGTTTGTTTATCAATAAAACATGTTTATTTCGTTATTCTTTTGTCAAAGTGTTCCTTAAAATTTAAATATCAAATTTTGCCTGGAAATAATTATTACAAACCGGAAACTTTATAGTTACATCCTTGATATATGATACGATATTATTACTTATATAAAAGCTTATAAAGATGTAACAGGATAAAATATTATCTTGGAATCTTTATGTATAAGCATTTCGTTAATTTATTACCAAGTTTTTTTTAAATGTTATTGCTCGACATAAATAAACGGACCTTGTTCAACCAACAATTCTCCCAGATTTCTTTTGCTGGGTGCCAATTATTGGGGCTGTGAATGTCGTTCCATATCAGTGCATTTGCTGTTATGTCAGTTGGACAACTGCTTGGTTACTGACATGTTTTTAGAGTAGAGTATTGAGGCAACCCTGTGTGTAATTTTGGTTAATTTTGATGGACAGGATTTTAAGATATGACCTTGTGAAATATTATAAGTTTCTTTTTTGGCTTAGTGTATTATTATCATAGACGAACCAATTTACGTTTGAGCCTGACTAAATGTTTTTGTTGTATAATAGTCTGTAAAAGACACCCCCAACAACATATCCAAACATTCAAAAATGGGAATAAGCTAATTTGCATGAAACAAAAATGGCCGCTTATGCAGGGCTCTGGGCTCATTGGTCGATTCTGGGTAAAACCCACGTATTCCTCTCATTATGATTCAGATGCAGAAAAAGCATAGTTTGACCTATGTCCGATGTACAGTTCTTGAGTTATACAGTGATGTGATTCAAAGTTTAATATCCTATAGAAAATCCGGAAAACAGCGTGAAATTGGGCTAAATACCGTGACCCCAAAATAGGCTGAAAATCAATAAAATTGCGTTTGGCCACAAAAATCCTGAAATTTTAGTCTCCACCATTGTGCACAGGGCACACCGACATCGCCCGGTTAATAATTACATTATACAGCAGAGACACTGAAATGAATACCCGGGATCGATACAGGTGAATGTGCTATGCACGATTTGATATTCAGACGATAAATCTTTGGATACCTGGGTCGAAAATGATGAATATCTCCCGTAATTTATTTAGTCTAAAGAAGCCAGATTTTGTTCCTTGCACTTGAATATATGTGTTGAACGGATATGATAGTCGTTAGCTTGCGTCTTGAGAAAGAAGGTTGCGTCTTGAACTCAACAAAAATTCTGATTTTATATGTGCCGAACTATAGCGCAGCGTAGGCTAGCTCCACTCACTCGTGGCCAAATCAGATGACCATTGACCTCATCATGGCGTATACATGCTCACTCACACACAGAGAGGTCGATTACCAGGCTATTGTCAGTAGCCTTAGTCGGATGTCCCTCGGCTCATTATGCGTCTCAAAGGTCGGAACAAAATGGCCATGCGTGGCTGTGGATTCAACCTACCATGGCGATTTCTGCCATGAAGATATCGGGGCGATGACACTGTGTAGGGGCAAAAAAAAAAAATAATGCTCTGATTGTGGTATCATTGTTCCGCTTGGAACAACATTTTAAACAAAGAGTAGTTCGACATATCTTGCAGCTTCTCGGCGTGGGTTTTGTTGCCTGGATTCAATGAGCTTTGAATACTATTAATAGATTTTTTAAAATCAATATTCGCCCAATTTTGAAATTTGATTTGATGTATTAGCGGCCACTTTTGGTTTATGCAAATTAGCATTTTTTCTATATTCCTTTTTTGTCCTTTTTGGATATGTTGTTTAGGAGGGTGTTTTATAGCAAAAGCATTGGTGTTGCAATTTTGTCTAGGTGCACCCATTATTTTACTAAAATTGACTAATCTATCAGCATCAAATTCACGGTAAAATTCGTTTTATTAAACATCATACACTAGGATCCACAACATGCTCATCTATCAGGGGCACAGTTCTTAAACCCCAATACATTTGTACATTCATTGAATGACCTTTGAAAATGTGGGTACAAAAACAAACTCTGCAACTTGAAGTCAAATTTATTTTGCACTATATGATTATGTAATTGAGGTTATTGGACTATGCCATTGGGATGAGGCTATTGTGGTCCATAGTGATAAGTTTGGATACGTTTGCCCTTTTGGCCCAAAATAATGCTCATGAAAACGTCTTTATTGACAAAAATTACCGGCTCCCTATCACTTCTTAACATAAAACTAAATATTTGGGTTAAAATCAGTTTGTTGATTGTTTGTTCTGAAAGATAGTAAACAAAACAAAAATGCGAAAAGATTTTTTGGTATGTCGAAAGGGGGCAAGCGATTTTTGTCAGATCATTTTGAGAATTCAACCCCTGAGGGAACACACAATTAATGTATAGCCCAGTGGGGTTCAAAAAAGTTTTGACCTTCCAAAAAAAAAGGGGGGTCAAAAAGTTATTGACGTGGCAAAAGGGAGGGGGTCAAGAAAGTTTTATGTATTTTGTCATCAAACATTAATTTTCACTTGTTTTGAGATTTATCTCCATTTGTTTCTACATGGAATATTTATGCTAATGATTAAAGTGATCAAGAAAGTCATATCTAGTAATGTCAGAGTGCCCCCCTGACAAAAAATGAAAGAAAAAAGTGCCCCTCTGATAAAAAAATAAAAGAGAAAATCAAGAGGGCAAAGGAAAAGAAAAAGGGCAAGGAGCCCTTTTCTACCAAAATTCAGCCCGAAAATACAAAATTTTTGCGCGCGCGCACATTGTAAAAATAAAGCCCGTTCTAGCCTGATAATGGGCAAAAATAGTGTAAAATACCAAATTTTTACGCGCGCACATCATCCCAATAAAGCCTTTTGTCTCTATGTATTGTATGATGCAACTGTAATTTTTTTCGTCTGTGCCCCCGAAATTTTATTTTGCCCCCCCGACCAAAAAAAGGCTGGCTACGCCCCTGGTCATCCTACCTACGCATGCGCAGATTGTTGTTTGATTTGCACCAGTTATCATCACACCGAGTACCAGCTCTCACACGTGACCAGTCATTAATATTTTAGTCTGTTTCATTTTGGAGATAATTAATGTCATTTGTAATAACTGCTTTTTCATTTTTGCAGAATAATTTTGCTTCCATTCAAGCCCTAAAGTTGTTGAAGTTTCCAGACGTCCCATTTCCACCAAAGTTTAATGGCAAGTCTCATATTTTAACAAATGCAAACTGAGGATCTAGTGTTTATTCCTGCCCAAAACTAGCCATATGCACCTTGTACTTTTGCTGTTCTTGGACATTTTAAACACGTGTCGTGTCTTTGCTGTAATTTAAAAGGCCCGCCTTTTTGCGTGATTTGGCAGTGTCCCTAGTATATTGATTTTATGCTAATGCTGTTACGTAATCATGTGTATGATATAATTTTTACATGTGTTGTTTGAAAGACAAAGGTACAGTGTTTATGTAATCATTGAGAAATGCCATGAAAACAATGCACATGTGACGTCACGAGTCAACTCTTAAAACATACTGACTGTAGTCATCACCCAGTGGGCACAATTGGTTGCTACTATGTTGTGTCAACGTCAATATCTAACGTTGGACGACGGTTGCCTGGAGGATGGATATGAAAGTTTTTTTGACGCCAAAATAGAACGTTGGTGCGACGTCCACATTCAGCGTTGTGCAGACGTTAGCCAACGTCGATCCAATATTGACCCAACCCTAATAAAGATGTAATTTGTGACGTTGGGCTAACATAATATCTTTGATGTTGGGCCAATGTTATTAATCCATCCATTGACCAACGTTAAACCAACCATTGTCCAACGTTGATCCAACCATTGGCAAGTAAGCCCAATGAGACGAAAAATCATGAAAAAAAGAAAGAATAATATTATTTAGAAGCATATACTCTGCTTATATAGAGTCTTACACTTAATACTGTCTATATTACAACGGAAGCAAATTTCCTAGCTTAATTTTATACATAACACTTACCTTGATGTACCTTCCGGGATTCGAACCAATGGCCTTTGGTTTATGAGACTGATGCCCTACTGACTGAGCTAACGGGGTTTACATATTCGATGAAGTGTTTTAAGTTAATATAAGCAATATTTTGATGGCTAAACCTACTAAAGTGAATTATTTAAAGGATATTGATCAAATTTACTGTAAATATTGATAACATTTACTAAATTTGTTGATTTTTTTCTTTCTTTTTTTTTTAAATAAAAAATCTTACTGACGATTGAATTTCAAAGTTTTATTGTTATTATAAATATAATTATATATTTATTAGGTTTATATATTACATTATCACTAAGCATTATATTCATCACCCATCATCATCATCATCATCATCATCATCATCATCATCATCATCATCATCATCATCATCATCATCATCATCATCACCATCATCATCATCAACATCATCATCATCATCATCATCATCATGAGTTGCAACATCATCATCATCCTCATCATTATTATTATTATCATTAGTTTATCTAGTGGGCTTTTATAGTCTTTATTTAATGTTAGGCCTACACTTTAATACGCCTAGTAAATAGAAAATTTTGGACCAACTTGACCATTCCGATGACTTGGAAACAGTAGGCCTGTCAACTGTCATGCTGTTTACCAACGTTGGTCCGATATCGCGGACGGCATTCTGACCGTCATATTAAGGTTTGTGCGACGACGTTTCCCCAATCTCGGCGTAAGAAACTGTCACTTTAAGACAATATAAGCGAAATGCAACATATTTATCGTCGGTCGTACCGATGTCGTCAATGAAGTGTTACCGTACTTCAACGTTAGTATTGAGGTCATACGACAACCAGCGTATGGCAGACGATGTCGTCAAAGAAGTGTTACCTCAACGTTATATTGAGATCGTACAACAACCATTGCACGGCAGTCATTATGTGACCTTAATACAACATCTTTATCGCAGTTGTACCGATGTCGTCAACAAAGTGTTGCTTCAACGTTAGTATTGAGGTCATACGACAACCATCGTACGGCAGACGTTGTTGCGACGTCTTCAATCATTGGTGTACCGATGTCGTCAATGAAGTGTTACCTCAACGTTATATTGAAGTCGTACGACAACTGTCGCAGGGTAGTCAACAGGTGACGTTAATGCAACATCTTTATTGTGACAGTTGTACTGATGTCGGCAATGAAGTGTTGCCTCAACGTTGTATTGAAGTCGTACGACGATCGTCTTACGGCCGCATTACCACAACGTTTGTGCGACGTCGTCACTAATAGGTGTACTGACGTCCTAGATTATTACTTGCGTTAACGTTATAATTTGGTTGCCCGACGTCCGATCTTATTACAACGTCCATACAACGTAGTTTTTCCCGATTGTGCCCACTGGGCAGGACTTAAGACTGAGATTGTGGTAAACCAGGGGTTTACCTTGGATAGACAGGATCTCGGACATTGCCGGATCTTGGATCCGCAGAACTGAGACCATATCATCAAAGGAATCTCATCAGATCTTCAGCTAATCAAGATCACCAGGCTTAGATAAGTAATTGTAGGCCTAGGGGAGAGCGGGGAGTGTTCGCCCTATTTTTTTCTGACCAGCCTAGCGATGTCAATTTTAAGGTTAGAGATGACCTGATTAGCCCATGTGAAAGCCCTATGTCTTAGCTATATACGGCCACAATCCCAGGACTATAGGACTTACAATAGCAACAGGATAGAGCAAACAAAAACATTTTGCAAAGTGGCGAACTTGCCCCATGTTGGGGCAGGTTCGCCCATATGGTGGGGTAAGTTCACCCTAATCACAAAAAAGGTTTAAACATTGCATAACAATAACATATTCAATGCAAACATTTAGCAAGAGTATACAGGGCATTCATTCTCTTCTGGGGAGTCACTAAATTTGTTGCAGGGGTCGGGTCAGGGTAAAATGTAGGGGTCCAAACTGAGCTTAAACGTACATGTTTACAACTTCGGGGAGAAATGGATTAGGATATAAACGGTGGTATGAGTAAGACTGACACCTCATAACTTTAAAAAAACACGTTTTTCAGTAGTTTTACCTTGTTTAATGGTTTAATTATCAATATTTTGCATAATACGCTGATGGGGCAGGTCCGCCCTCCAGTTTGGGGTAAGTCCGCCCGGGGAAGATATAGGGCGAACATGCCCCATCCTCAAAAGGGCGAACAAGCCCCTTGTGCACATTTTTGTATTTTCTTCAGGGTATGCAAAACACAAATCAAATAAGGAGTTTATAACTGCATTAAATCTTTGACAAATCCCATATGTTCCCAATACAGATTTCCATTAAAACCATCTGTATTTATGTATCAATGATAAAACAACATTATGAATGCAAGAAAAAATTACGTTTTGGTGTAATTTTTTGTTTTGGCTGCAGTTCGATGAACACGTCCCTATATGTCGCGTAGCTAATATGAGAAGTTTATAATGACCTATGTCACCTAATTTTGCCATCACCAAATTCCCTGATAGCCGTAGTGCTGAGAAACAAGGGGTGGGCGAACCTGCCCCTAGGGCGAACACTCCCCGCTCTCCCCTACTGTAGTTAAAAGACATCTCTGGAATATTGCTAAGTTTAATCATTGCATGATTCTGTATTGTTAGTTGATTGACAGCCATACTGCACTAATCAATAAATAATTATTAAGTTGTTGTTTATAATAAACAGTGTGTTTGCTGATGCGTGAACTCGGAAGCAGGTGATTTTGGCCTGGGTTATTTTAATGACCACAACAACACCCATTGGAGGGGGAGGGGGTCAAAAAAGTTTTTGTTTTTTAAATATCATGCAATTCATGGGCCAAAATATTGTAAAATACAAAATTTTGGGCGCTACACGCGCACATCGTCCAGTAGATAGACCTATGTAGGCCTATGTTTAAGCAACAGCAATTTTTT
The DNA here is from genome assembly GCF_039555335.1 of Amphiura filiformis. Lineage (NCBI taxonomy): Eukaryota > Metazoa > Echinodermata > Ophiuroidea > Amphilepidida > Amphiuridae > Amphiura > Amphiura filiformis. The sequence goes on along the minus strand of NC_092640.1, from coordinate 64,156,869 downwards.
TTCGCCTGTGCCCCCGAAATTTTATTTTGCCTCCTCCCCCTCCGACCAAAACTTGTGAGACCTGGTTTGGAAGCAATATAAGGGGCCTATTCTATGATGTCACGAACTTATGGACAATTTAGGCCTATTATAGACATAATTATGTCCTATTAATTTATCATTAGGGACCGTTCACAACTTCAACACTCGTTAGGGGCCGGCCCTTATGCAAAATGGGGGAAGGGCCCTTAAAAGTTTGAATGACCCTCCCTGAAAACATTGACCACAAATTTTCCCGGGAAAATTGAGTTTATATGCTTTTCTATGGGGTGACCCATAATTTTCTTTTCAAAAAGGGGGGCCCTGGAATTTTTGAGATCTGAAAAGGGGGGGGGGGGGCTGAAAAATTTTCGCGATGACAAGTGTTTGTGAACGGTCCCTTATATTAAAAAAAAAGTTAATAGAAATACTAAACATAAGTCTCAGCTGCGGCAATCATGAATAAATAAACACGTAGGTGGACGTATGCGTTGAACTACCGTACACATTGCGCGTCGTGTAAGTTACTTCGCCCCTGCAGTCGAGAGTATTAATAAGTACACAAAATGGCGACACCCATGCCACGGTGGAGATGTTGATTTTACGTGTAGTATGTGTGTTGTAACATCGAAATTTGAACTCTTTCCTATTTATTAATCACATTCAAAGTCGCACCATGTTTAAACTAGTACAAAAGCAGACGTACACCGTCTTGTCTCACCGATATAGTGTGCTATTAATTTTTACGGGGATTGTATTTGTTCTCGTATCGGCATTTCAATTTGGAGAGGTAAGCTTAAATTTAAAATCACAACACATTCTGTCGGCCGGAGTGTGTGTGAGAGAGAAATGAACATTGATTCAGGAGTCAGGGCAAGAGTTCATAATAAATGTACCGTTAAACAAAGCCCCAATCATCAATACTGACAATAGTTACAATATTTGTCATGTGTGATAATGTAAAAATTAACAGATTGCTCGAGAGAAGTTCTAGCCAAGAATGATATACTATAGGCATGATAGGTATGCTAGGTGAATTCAAATTTGCCATCAAACTGCATCATTTTATATATCAAATTAAAGCCCTTAATTGAGTAAACAAAGCCAAAAATGAAAACCTTTTTTTCATAGCACTTTCCGTAGAAAGTTACATCTTGTCAAAGATTGACTTTCATCAAACAATGTCAAAAAGATTTCAGCTAGCAAAATTCCCCAAAACGGCATTTCGGGGGTGTTTCTAGATCTTAGTCTCATGATGATAGCAGCTTTTTTAATGGAACTGCTATCAAAATCCTCTAAAATTCCATGTCGCGAGTGACTTATCACCATAAAAAATCATATATTTGGGTCAAGTGAAGTATAGAAAACATATTTATGTAGGTTTCTTTCTTGACCAGTTGTTTTAAATTTCTATGTAGAAATGCATTGACATTGTCGGCGAATTTGGCTGACCAGCAAATGTGTTTGCCTGGCATACCTAAATTATATTTGCTCATCGATAGCTTCACATTCTAAGCTAGTAGAGACCATAAGTCCGTTCGCAATTCCAGAATTCAGCAGACGCGTAATGCATTACATGCATTAGGCGCGTGAAAGTCGATTCCGAGTTTATCGTCCCCCGCCCGCGTCACTTTTTGGACACCAAAAACACCAGCGTCAAATTTTCAAAAATGCCAAAATAATTCATTATTTTCAAAGTATCAGTGTTTTCACCAGTTTTAGCAATTGGAAACATATATTTTTGTTTGTAAAACATATAAATTTATAACTTGGAACCAAAACCAGGCTCTTTTCTAACTTTTCTAGTCCCTACCCATATAAAAACATGTTTATAAATAACATGTATGAGTGTGGCTTTAAATCAACACGCACTTTAGGCCAATAATGAAATCTGATGAAATAATGAAAAATGAAAAATGAAAAAGTCACCTCACCAACCTGGGAAAAAAAAGGGACGATAAACTTGGAATTGACTTTCATGGGCCTTATGGGGAAAAAATGTACATTTCCTATATATGCGGTGAACTGTGCCGTTTGCAGAAAAACATCTTGTACTAGCATTTTGCTGATTATTTTGTCTTTATTTCTTCATGATACATTGTATTTGATATTTGATTTAGATATATTGGTATCATGAAGAAATAAGGCCCTTCGCACTTGATTAGTTTCCTGTTTACCGCCCGCGTCCAAAATTGAAAATCTCAAAATAATTAATTATTTTATTTTTATTTCTAATTTTCTCCTTTAAAATAACTTTCAACTACTTCTACTTGCCATTTTCTGACTTTCATAATATCAACCAGGGTTCGATTTATAGGGGTTTTACATGCACAAATGCATGTAACTTTGGCTCTGTGCATGTAGAATTTTGCCTGTGCATGCAAAATTTTGTGTTATTCAGCCAATTTTGAGGAAAAAACAGAGTTGTGCATGTAAATTTCATTTTCTAAATCGACCCCTGATATCAACAATAATGATGAATAAACAAGGAGTACAACTCCACCTTCACTTATTTATAAAATCAAATATTGTTGTGAAATAATTAAATGCCTGCTCTAGTCAAAATGAGTCAATAGTTGCTTGTAATAGTTCAAACTAAATAAAGAAAATTCAAAATCTTTAACAGGAAACTAATAATCAAGTGCGAAGGGCCTAAAGACAAAATAATCGGCAAAATTCCAGTACAAGATGTTTTTATGCAAACGGCGCAGTTCACCACATTCAGACATTGGAATAGACTTCTCCGTAGTCCACTTGCCATTGTGCATATTCAGAATTACCTTTGCATTTTTAAAAACTCCGATTGTGTGCACAATTGATAGATTTTCCTGATCTATTCAGTCACCGTGCGCCCTCTGTTAGCTTGATACCCAAGTGGACTACTGACATTCGATTGCGGTCAAAATGCTTAACACAGGCCCCTATGGCAAGAATGTCGGATTTTTGGCCTACTAAGAATAGCATGATGTAATGCATTTCATATAAATTAACCAATTGTGATGCAGCATTTGTGTAGGCGGGGCCTTACCATTTTCCCGATAGTAATCAATTTCATTTGCATTATTGTGACCTCATTTTATGCTGTTCCCGTGGTGTTTGGCTCTCTTGCGGTAAAACTTCAAAGTTTGTTTATATGTGATGAACCAGTTGAAGAAATACGTTCATGCACGTGTCATGTGTGGTACAATGTACGTGTGTGGATAAATCCTGATCGGGTAAATAACTTCAAAAGTGTGTCTCTACCGGCTGTAAAATATACCTAAATTAATTTATAAACAAAATTATTTAGCTCCGCTGTTTAGAGACGGACCATGACATCAGTGGCGTAACCAGTGGGGTGGCGGGGGGCAAGCTGCCCCCGGACACAAAAAAAAACTGGGAAGAAGAGCAAAAAAAATTGGGAAGGGAAAAGGGGAAGGAGAGAAAAGAGGAAGAAAAAGGGAAGGAGAAGAGAAAAAAAGGGGAAAAAAGAGGGAAGAAGAGAAAGGGGAAAGAAGAAAAGAAAAAAGAGGGAAGAAAAAGGGGAAGGAGAAGAGAAAAGGAAGGAGAAGAGAAAAGGAAAAATAGAGGAATTTGAACTCTGAAACACTGATTTTTTAGCATCAAACATGCCAAAAAACAGGAGCTTCAGGGGGCTCCGCCCCCTTGACCCCGCCGGTGGACCCCACCAGGGCCCCTAAGGCGGGCCCCTGGACCCGTTTAACGCTCCGCGGCAAGCCGCTCGCGACTTTTGGTCAAGAATTGGGAAATTTTTCAATCTTGCCCCCGAAGAAGATCAGGTCTGGTTACGCCCCTGCATGACATGGCCAATATCACCCGAGACTTCTTCAGGGAATTCTGCTGATGAGGCCGGGTGCGATACAAAAAAACTGCGATTCATCATGCATTCTCACTAGGATGTGAAAATTGTAAACTGGTTCAGGAAGAAGTCCTTCATCATTCCATGGCTGGTAAAGACGTTTTCACCATTCTACCCAGATTGTTAGCAGGGGGGGGCTCACAAAATGGAATTTGTTGATGACCCATTCTTTAGGTCAGAAAATTTTGCCAAAAATACCTAGTTTCATGGATTTTAATGACATTTTTCACTTCACCTGAAATTATTGGGGGGTGAAGAGTATTCTAGCCCCCCCCCCCTTCCTAAGCTACCAACTAGGCCTAGATATAATATGGGAAATATATTTTCTACCAAAGCAGCACCGTTTGCTAGGACTTTTTGTCGGGTGGGAAATCCCAGACTAGAAGAAGCACACAATTTGAGTTTACCTTGGGAAGCAAAATATGAACGCATTTACATCGATAGTTCTAGCCAGGGACAATATTGTCTTCAAGGAAAGAAATTATTCGCGACACATGGAGAACGATTGTGCGGATTATTAAATTATTGTGGTAATCATTTTTTTAAAGATAAATATTTCATAATAACGGGAAAATTAGTTCATGCCTCTCTTAATCCGTCTATATTTGTAGCTATTTTAGAATTTCGGACATGAGGCTCTTTCCGTCTTTCGGCATGCCATTAAATATCAAAAGCACCTGAAGTAACTAGTGTTTATTAAGGGGGCCGGCATTTTCTTCCAAATTAACAAAACATCCGCGTCAATAAAATTGCGACCCCCCCCCCCCTATTTCGGCAACAAAATTTTATTCCTCCCCCCTCACCAATACACCTTAGCCCTTAAACAAACTAAAATTGTATTGAAATCAGTCTTTTTGAATTAAAAATAAACAAACTATCTCACCAAATATTTTATGACCCCCCGATTTTTCTTTCCAAAAATCTATGGCCCCCCCCCCCCTTCCCCTAAAATAACAGAAAAGTCAACATTGTGTTGTGATGTGATCTTGCCGGCCTATTTTTAAAAACAATGTCCTGTCTCATACCAATATTTTGCACTCAGTTGTGGGTTTGTCACCGTGTGTGCACTACACAAGTGAGGTTCGTGATACCTGTAAACAGGCCAAGATAGATGCTATATGCAAATTAGGGGTATTTTCTCCTGCTGATCGATTTTGGCAAATAAATTGCTGCACTTTCCCACGGGATGACAAATAGTTGGCGTTGTATAATTTGACTTTTCCATACAGGTATTTCTTATTTATTTGGGTTATTATTCGATATTTATCACAGTAAATACAAAATATAATCTTGATCGATTTGTACCACAGTTGATTTTTCTTTAAATAAATTGTATTATCTTTTGCCAAATACAAGAACCCCTGTACAATTATGGACGAGACGGAAACTATTCGCTGTTTCTGATTGGTCAAGGGGTGGAGCCAATTTTATTCTCATCGTAGCGTCACTGATTTAACCGCAATCGTTTGTCCATAGTCGTATTTTTAAAACAGACTGCTAGAAAATCACTGGTAGGCATGAAGGGAGCCCTCTTTCAAAAAATATTAAAAAACAAAAGTAAGGCAGGACACAAATGATCACTTAGAATGCCTACATCTTGGGCAACTAGATTTGTTTATAGACTCTTTATTACATTATAATATCGAGATTGATAACATAGGCCTATTTCTAAATTTCTCAAAATTCGACTATGGCATAGTCTAACATTGGAAATGTACCGTACATTTATAGCTTCCTTGTGTTTATCTCTGATTTTATTTGGCGACTTTTGTTTTTGCACATGCGCAGTTGTAATTGCAAAAGGGCTTATTGCATTCAAAATCTAGTCGGATTCGCTGAAGCATGACACTGTGTAAAGCAATTTAGCCCTTTCGCAATATCAGAATCATGATGCATTGTGGGTAATATTTGCCGATTTTGTTGTTGAGATAAACACAAAACTTTGCACTTCCTTCAAAAACATATTTTTGTAAAACATTTAATTATTCATTCATAATACATCATATACATGTTAATATTTCCTGTGAAATAAAAAAAATCAATATGTTTTTATGCAAACGTCAAAGTTCACCCCATTGAAAATGTAGGCCTACAGTAGCCTTGTCGTGTTTATCTCCAATTCATCGGCAAATATTACCCATGATGCATCATGATTCTGGAATTGCGAAAGGGCTTAAATGGAAGTTCATTTGAAGCAAATTTAACACCGCCGATCACGACAGGTGATTGCATCAAAAATGTTGCTAAAATTACACTTCAGCAAAATTTTAGACTGTCCAAAATAGGCATATCTTGCTCAAAAGATACAGCTGACTCATCGAAATAAGTTTCATCGAAATTTCAACATTAAACAGAATAAATAACCTCCAGTGCAAAAAATTGCATGGCTGTCCGACTGAAAAACGATACTTGGTACTTGGTGGTTGTACTGGCCAGCACTCCTGGCTGGAGTCAGACGGTCAGGGTAGTGTCTGCGCTTGTAGTTTTGCTTATTGGTCTTGCTTGGTTGCGTGATACCGTAGTGGTCCTGTAATGCCGATTTGAAGGCTTCTGGTTTTATTATGTTATTTAGTGATGGGTTCTGGCAAAGAGTTCCAGTCAGCTATTGTCTTAGGCACGTATGAATATTTATAACAGTCTTTGCGGGTTTGTAATTTAGAGTAGGAATTTGGATGTTGGTGCCGTGAGAGACGCTGGATAGGCTGCAGGAGATTTCCGATGGGCAGGGATAGGTGACCTTGTCTTGCTTGCTGGAAAATGCAACATACAATGTACTCTAGCATCGAATGCGTAACTATCGTACACATACAAATTCGTAGCTACTGCTAGAGTTCTTGAGTGTTAAAAAGTAACAGATTGTAATTTATTTGACATTGTTTGAACCTGAGACCATAATACTGGAAAAACTGATGCATTACCCGCAGCAGCCCCAGGCGCTTTTCTTGATGATGACTGACATTCTGCATGAACTACTTCGTAGTGATGACGGTCAGGGTGACGTGTGCACAAGGGAGGCGACTGAAAGTGTATTCAATTTAACCTTGTCGCCTTTTTTGGTATGTGTCATAGTGTCGAAAAAGGACAATTTATTTTGACATACATGTTGGATAATTAGGGTCATATTGATGATAATACGACACATCACATACGACAGTCGATAACAGGCCTAGGCCGTAGTGGTCAGCGGCAACCAGTAAAGTGTGCTGAGGCTTGTGGATCAATGTCTATAGGCATTGCGCTTGTGCGTAGCGCATAAACACCATCCATTGCTAGGAAGAACCATACAATTTTGAAGTTTAAAATGTCTCCTTTAAAATTCAATAAAATGAAAGATGACAATTTTCATAAAAAAATGATGGTTCAACCATGTCTGCAGGTTAAATAATTAGGCCTACAAATTTATGACCAAAAGTATGTTGCCTTAAAATTGCCCAAATTTGCAATTTTTTGATCACAAAATGTTTGTTCACCTCCAAAGAAGGTTGGGAGTGAGTCCCCGGAGTTCAAGTCCCGCCCTTGAAGGCTATTACCTGGGCAGAAAATTCCTGGCCGGGTACCAGAAATTCAAAAAGAAAAAAAAAAAGTTATTCATTTTTTTCAGTTTCAGAGTGTCCCTGGACCTAGAGGTAAATGCTAGGATCATTCATGGTTGAAAATATTAAAAACACTAACAATTTTCATGAGTGTGTATTGTATAAATATATGCCAAATGAAATAAATAGAAAACTGATCTTTAACTAAACTTTGTCTTCCATATCTTTCAGGTTGCAATGGAGTGGAGTAGGGACCAATATTCAGCACTATTTAATATTTATCACGATAACATTGCTGGAGTGGCATTTCAAAACAGGTAAGGAATTAATTACCGTAACCACCCGGGTATAAGCCCACCTTCAGGTATAAGCCCACCCCCTATTTTTCCAAACATTCTGGGAACAAGGGTGCACTCGGCTATAAGCCCAGTACTAAAATTTTGGCCAAGTTCTTATATCAAATCAATGCTTTTCTCTCACATTTAAGAACAAATATAAAAAAAAAAAATCAATTGATAATTAACATTCCACACTTAGAATTTTAAGAAATTGACATATGATAGTAATTACTGGTACATTGGGCATATACAAACGGGGAAGATTTTTCTTATTTCTAAATTCAAGTACTAGCCCCTCCCCGGTTATAAGCCCATCCCCATTATTGAAGTGAAATCTGCCATCTAGGGGGTTGGGCTTATACCCGAGTGGTTACGGTAATTAATGGGCTATTCCAGTTGAAATCCATACACCCTGAATGGGTGATTCCATTTGAAATCTACACTCCCTGGGTGTAAGATTGGAGGTCAAGAAAACACTAGATAACATTCAGACTTTTCGCACACACTTTTGCAGAAAATGTTCAGCACTCTGCTCCAAGTTCCTAGAAAGTCTGAATGTTATCTGGAGGCATGGTGTAGGTTTCCTCTTACGCTTTGTGCTTATTGCTTTGAATGCTTTCCGTACATGCTCATATAATTGTTGGGACATTATGATTAGGGGAACTTGTACCAGTTCTGTCTGTACATCAACATCATATAGATTGTGTGTAGAAGTTGGGTTGATCCTTCATGTAATTATTTCATGTAAGCTAATCCTAACCCTAATTCCGCGTAAAATTACATGAAGGAATAACTAGAAGTAGAAGATTACATATGAACCCTTAAGGGATCTAAAATGAGCGTTTATTGTGTTTCGACAGTATTTTTTGTGGGACATGAGAGCACCTCAGACCTATCGAATTGCATTCTGAATACGAAGCATGTCTTTCTGATATCAAATAATTTTCATTTTTTGAAAATCACAATATAATACCAATTTTATGACAAATTATAAAAATTTGATATTTTTCAAATTTTGATATATAACAGTCCTCGAAGTAAATTATATAAATCTAATGATATATTCTTAAAGTGTATGTAGCAGGGAGGAAAAGCCGACGGTCAATTGAAAATTTTGACCTTTCATATTGAAGATATGGATTTTTTTCCCAAAAAGACCTAATTTTTTGTGTGTTTTGGGAAAAAAAATCCATATCTTCAATACGAAAGGTCAAAATTTTCAATTGATCGTCGGCTTTTCATCCCACCTACATACACTTTTTAAGTATAAATCATCAGATTTATAAAGTTTACTTCAAGTACTGTTAAATATCAAAAATATCAATTTTAATGATTTGCCATAAAATGTGTATTAAATTGCAATTTCAAAAAATCAAAATTATTTGATATCAGAATGACATTCTTCGTATTCAGAATGCAATTCGATATGTCTGATGTGCTCTGATGTCCCAAAATAAATACTGTCCAAACGTTCATACCCCAGCCCTTAAAGGTAGAGACAAAAATATCTTTGTAATGTCTCAATTATTATGGAATTATTTAATTACATTCAACTTGAAATATGTATTTTCATGTATTCTTGTCATGAATGTATTAATTTTGTTTGGTTTTGAAACTTGTTGCTTGCAAAGTAGTCTACATGTATTTTACAATTGCATCCCATTTCAAAATTCTCACTCCATAAAAATGAATGAAAATAAAAGTTTCTGATTGAGGATTCTAGGCACCAGTGAAATTTATTAATAGTTGCACATTTCCTGGGCAAATTCAGTTTTTTTCAACCCCAGTAATATTATGACTTGTCAACACCACTGGTTTTGGTCAGCAGTGATCAGATGAGTCATCAGTGAAGTTTTGTATACAGTTGACAACATGTGCATTTAATTGAACATATGTGTTATTTAGTAGTATACAGTATATTGCAAACATAATTTTAATAATACAAAATGGTAAATGTAGCTGTATATATAATTTGTCACCAGGTGCCACTGTATTGGACTATTCCTGTTGAAATCCATACCCCCCCCCCCTATGAAAGACATAACCTTAGTCTTCCACACAAGGGGTGTGAATTTCAAATGGGGTTACCTGTGTGGGTGACTTCATTTGAAATTTGCACCCTTGTGTGGGAGATTAAGGTCATGTCTTCCATACGAGGGTGTATGGATTTCAACTGGAATAGCCCTTTAGTATTGTCTTATTAATTGCTTTGCACAAATTGTGTACTGATACAAAATTATTTTGTACCGGTACTGATATAAAATTGGACGGATTGAGTGTGATACCTGAATTTATCGGTCGAGCTAGAGTTTTCAAATATCATGCGAGACGAAGTCGAGCGTGATATTTGAAAACTCTAGCGAGACTGATAAATTCAGGTATCATGCGTAAATTATCCGTCCAATTTTATCATTATTATGTCTTCAGAATCTTTTTTTGGTCAAAAACATGATTTTTGGTCAAAATGCAACTTTTTTGACATGATTTTTAGTCAATTAAGGTGATTTTTTGTCAAAAATATGATTTTTGGTCGAAAATGTGATTTTTTGGTCAAAAATGCTACAGATATGAAAAAACCCTGTAGCTCCAGGTGACCGATACAAATTTATCAGACAGCAAGGTTATGTACAAAGGTATAGGATGCAAGATTCTGAAGACATAATAATGAATAATACCCTAAAAGTGGGCAAGTTATAGCAGATCAATGTAGTATTGAGACTCCTGATTACATTGTATATATGTACAATATAATGCACTTACTATATCCAATGTGCAATCAGGGCCTAGATTTCGTCTTGGTTTGCAAGAATCAAAATCTATCATAGTCACTGCACTTACTGTATGATGCAATGAGAGAAGTTGATTCTCGCAACCGAATCTTATGAGAATCATTACGAGAATCGATTCTGTGATTCTCATCGAAATCTAGGCCCTGGCCCTGGCAATGGTAAGATACAAAACAATATGTGTGAACCATTATTTTCTCATTTCATGTTTTGTTGTTGTTGGGTATGTGGGAGGGGTGTTTGTAAATAGTGGCAAATTAAACGGGGATACACATTTTAGAAAATCTGTACAACAGTGGACATACAGGAACCATGGATGTCCACGGTTTGTAGACAGTGTTTCTAAATGTCAAACGCATGGAATAGCTAATGACTGCAGAAGCTGGTATGGCAGTGGTCTCCTCACTCAGTTCTCACCATTGCAGCCTGGGTTCAATTCCCTGCATTGCCAATGTAAGTCTGGTTGCCAATTCATGCTCGTCCTCGCAAGATTTTCTCTGAGTGCTCCGGTTTTCCTCCTGCTTCTAAAATTAGTCCTCTTCCTATATCCCTGTCCCATCATTTTTGGTTGGCATCCCTTTAATTTAGTAGCCTCTGAGAACTAAACGGTTCCAAAAAAATAAGTCCTCCATAAGAATTTTTCGTATAAGGCCATGCGTTTTAAGTTGGGCCCATTTCGTGTGACACACTTTATGTTTGCGGAAATCGCATGTATTTTCGTTTCAATGGCTATAACTTTTTCAAACTATGCATTAACCCCACAAAAGTATACATTTTCTGGAAGCAAATTGCCTGAGGAGTTCAAAAATGCACTTAAAATTAACATAGGATGTACCCCTAAAAGGTTATGAATTTGAGAACCTCCAAAATTCATGAAAAAACATACTGTTGGAAATTTTTTTTTGAAGAAATGCTCCATACCCTACAAGATTCATTATTGCAGATTTGAATTCCTCACAGTCAGAGCTTTCCAAGCATATATAACTTTCTATACCTCAGTAATGTTTACCATATTTTGCGCGGGGCTAGAAAAATGACCCAACGGATTTCATTTTTTTAACAGAAAATTTTACCTTACCATGTTCTTACTGTAACTCACCCTTGAGGACACCAGACATGTATTAAATGGTCTAATTCAATTTGATAAGGCATACAGAAGCAGCAAACATACTAAAATAGGTATTTATACCTTGTACTAACTGAGTTATCTTGTTGTATACAAATGCGTTGACATCAGTAAATATTCTCCATTTTTTTGTACAACTTTGCTAACAACTTTACAGAAGAGTTATACTAGCTATACATACAAAACAGTTCAAACCATTGCTAAAAACAAAACTTACATTTTTTGTACTGAAACAGTGTTTTAAAAAGCAAGCAGTATTAAATGATGGTCATGTTCATTGTCCAGATTTATAATGCAATTGTACACATAATGTCTTCATGATCCTCTTTTTTCCTCGGTCTGCTTTTTGCTTTGTTTAAGACTGATAGTGATACCACAATATTTTAAAACAGACTCCAGGTGGTACAATGGTCTCCTCTCTTCCTTTAAACAAACATTCCCTTGTTGTCCTTTAAACAACATTTGATTTGTACCTGAGTGCTACATGTATATATTAATTATGACCATAATCTGACTGCATATTTTTTTCAAGAGGAACCACGCCATCTCATATGACATGTTCAAAAGCAAGAAATAGGAATATATAGCATCAGATGATGGCTGAATTGCAGTGACAGTGTCCTTAACAATCAAACCTGTATAACCTGTGTCACATTTGAATCTGTTTCTGCTTGATCTGCAGAGTCCTCTGACACACCTTATCCATATCATCACTTGGATTCACTCCATCGCGACAAATAGGCCTAGTTTTTCTTGTTTGTTTTTTTATTTGCTCAAGTCATAGTCAAGTTTGTCAGTAACATATGCAAATTCTTTTTAATTGGCTTGATTAGGCTAGATATACATGTATGAGGTTCAATTTCAGAATCTTTGAATCAATTTGAGGCCATGACTGCAAAACTATGACCGTCCTGGTCAAAGTACTTGACGTAGAGTCGTAGTTCTACCAATGCAACGTAGGCCTGTAATTTTAAAATAATTCTTTAATTAAGGTAATTAACACTCATTAACAAACATCCAAATGATCAAAATCAGATTAGTTTTAGTGATTAGCCACAGTTTATGTACTCAAATGCAATAAATCCTAATATCAACATGATTTAACTCAGTTACACCACAGATGCCAATTTTGCTGCGCCAGATCCTCCTGCGCCAGATCCTCCTCCACCCCGGAGCTTCGTTAATTAACAAGTAATTAACGGAACATGATAATTTTTTTACATGTGTTATCACTTCTATCCTCTTACAGACATGCCAACTAGTACGGTTTCACCGTATTTTGTACGGTAAAACGTGATAAATACGGTAGTACGGTCACCCCCAAAAAATACGGTATTCCAGAATTTTGACCAAAATAATAAAATGTTGTGTCTTAAAAAGATAAACAGCTGCAAGATTAGACTACCGACTAAATTACTGGTATCATTTGACCACTTTCTTGGTCTGTTAAAGTGGTTGCCTACATCGTTTTTCTCTCGACTTTCGGTGATGCATGCACATTAAAAAATTATTATTTAATAGGCCTACAAGATGCTTTCCGAAATAATTTTCTTCCGACTTGCAGATTTTTCATGCACATTAATGTTTTTATTAACTAATGCTATGTCTTCTGAAGGTATTTAGTTAACTATTTAGCTCTTTTGGTGCAAAAGAATAAGCATAAAAGAAGGTTTCCGACCTCCTTTTACTTCCGACTTTCGCACCATGCATGCACATTAAAGAAATATTTAATAGGCCTACAAGATGGTTTCCGAAATAATTTTCTTCTGACTTGCAGATTTTTCATGCACATTAATATTTTTTATTAACCACCTAATGCTATGTCTTCTGAAGGTATTTAGTTAACTATTTAGCTCTATTGGTGCAAAAGAATAAACCTACAAGAAGGTTTCGGACCTCCTTTTACTTCCCGACTTTTGCACCATGCATGCACATTAAAGAAATATGTATAGGCCTACAAGATGCTTTCCCACTTTGTTTATTCAGATTCAGATGATGATGATCAATGATTTTCTGAACTTGAAAGTTTTAACAAAGCATGCTTCTAACAACATTAGAAGTATTGTTTGGTCTACATACTTTATCCAATTTTGTGAGGTCAAAGGTCACATACAAGGTCAAAGGTCGACTGAGGTCACCAAATCTTTTAAAAATTAATTTTAACTGTGCATCATATATCCGAATTCAGCTTGATCAGTTATGTAATTAAGGAAATATGACGACTTTAAGATGGCCTCTTTCCATGTAAAGTATAGCAAAGTAGCACTTTCAATGAGTGATAACTCGTAAAGGAAGCATCTTTCTGTATTGATTTATTACTTTGATGGAATGGTTCTTTGGTATTGCCAAATTTGATTGCAAATTTGTAAAGTGGGCCCCTGGACCCGGGCCGTTACGTGCTCGGTCGCACAAGTGCCACTGCTCCCTCTCAATTATGTGTTCTACTTTTGGAGTTTCTGGGGTTGGCAGGTATGCAACTAAGGTACATGTTTAAAAAATACGGTTTTAGGGTGCAAAATACGGATTTTTGTTCTTCTGAGTACGGAAATCTGGATTTCAAAGTTGGCATGTCTGCTCTTACCCTGCATGAGTGCTTTAATTTAATACCAAATTTAGCTGTATATCTTGCATAATTATAGAGAAAATTTAATAGATGATGTCATTTGTGCGGCGCAGATGTCACAACTCCACCTATATATGGGCCCAGTTCAAAACGCATTGCCATAATCCAAAAACGGCTTGATCAATTCTCTTGTTTTAAAGTTTGGAACATTGTAGGCTGATTAGTTATGCATCAAGTGAACGGTGTTTTCTTGCTATCTGTTATCATCTTCACTGAGAAATATAGCCATTTATAAAATTTTCGGCCAAAAAAAAGCTGCACTTTTCTACATAGGCTTTTTATGCATGACTTTTGGTTTCAGACCTCTTTCACTTGAATAAAATTAATCAAAAAGGAATGTTTCTATATTTTTTTTGTTTTTAATTAAAATAACTTAATTAAGGGATGGGGTATGAACGTTTGGACAGTATTTACTGTGGGACATTAGAGCACATCAGACATATCGAATTACATTCTGAATACGAAGAATGTCCTTCTGATATCAAATAATTTTGATTTTTGAAATTAGCAATGTAATACACATTTTATGGCAAATGATTAAAAATTGATATTTTGATATTTAACAGTACTCAAGTAAACTTTATCAATCTGATGATTTATACTTAAAGTGTATGTAGGTGGGATGAAAAGCCGACGATCAATTGACAATTTTGACCTTTAGTATTGAAGATATGGATTTTTTTTCCCCAAAACACCAAAAAAATTAGGTCTTTTTTGGGAAAAAATCCATATCTTCAATATGAAATGTCAAAATTTTCAATTGATCGTCGGCTTTTCCTCCCAGCTACATACACTTTAAGAATATATCATTAGATTTATAAAATTTACTTGAGGACTATTATATATCAAAAATGTGAAAAATATTAAATTTTAATAATTTGTCATAAAATTTGTATTATATCGTGAATTTCAAAAATGTAAATTATTTGATATCAGAAAGACATTCTTCGTATTCAGAATGCAATTCGATATGTCTGATGTACTCTCATGTCTCACAAAAAATACTGTCGAAACGCTCAAAACGCTCATTCCAGATCCCTTAAGTTAAGATGTTTATGAATTAATTTTTACACTTTTCAAACATGTGTAACGGTTCAGTGAGTAATCATATAGCCATTTATGACATTTTATTCATCAACAAAAGTTGCACTTTTCTAAATTGGCTTTTTGTATGCATTAAAATGAGTAAATTTAACAAGTTTTTCATTCTAATTTAATTTATTGGGAAGGAACAACTGTAACTTCAATGATAAATCTTGTGTTCATTAATTAATTTAACCAATGGACCAACAAAATTTACAATGGACCAACAGATTCCTGGTTAGATCTTTTATGCTGGCCCTATACACTTGTTTCATTGGTCATTCCTTGAATGGTTCAAAAAACATTTATATGGGTGGCCTTTATCAAGACGCAACTTGTTACAAGCGGACAAGTGAGGGACCACATCACTTGTGCAGCAAAACTCTGCAGCATGCGGGGAACCAGCTTGACCAACAGCAGAGAAGAACGATGCTTGGAAGCCATCTCACATGACGGAAGGCCTATTCGTTATTGAAAGACATTAATAAGCTGCAGCATTCAATATAATTTATTCACTGAACCATAAAAACTGTTTTTGAATGTGTGATACCTAAATCAGGAAAGGCTTAAACTTAATTCAATTCAATTATGCTTCTTTTTGATTAAATTACTCACTTAAAGGGAAAAATTGTCAGACACAAATTCAAGCATAAAAAGCCTATGTCGAAAAATGCAACTTTTTTTTGGACGAAAATATCGTAAATGACTGTATTTTGAAATGAAGATGATAAAAAGTAGCAACAAAAACCCGTTCACTTGATGCATTTAGTTCCAAACTTTAAAACAAGAGAATTGATCAAGCCGTTTTTGGATTATACTAAAATGTCTTAGGGGGGGGACTTACTTTTTTGGAACCGTTTATTAGGCTTTGCCAGTTTTTGGCCGAATGATGTCAATAAAATATTAAATCCATGTTTTAGGCAAAAAATCCACTCAAACATGTGTGTTCACAATTGATAGAAACAATTTGACCATGTCCATGTTTGCAGGTAGTTTAAGGGGGTACTACACCCCTGGCCAATTTTGTGCCTATTTTTGCATTTTTCTCAAAAATTATAGCACATTGGTGACAAGTAAGATTATATTATAGGGGCAAGGACTACAACTACTGTACTGAAATTCAGCAACTCAAAGCAAGTAGTTATTGATTTATTGATCAAGTATTGGTTTTCCCTCATTTTTGACTGTAACTCCACAACTGTTGTCTGTGCTGAAATAAAATTTTCAGTGCAGTAGTCGTAGCCCTTGCCCCTATAATATACATATCTTACTTGCCCCCAATGCGCTAGAATTTTTGAGAAAAATGCAAAAATAGGCACAATATTGGGCAGGGGTGTAGTCCCCATTAAGGGTGTGTATATGTTTTTGAATATTTTTACTGCTGAATGTAGTAAAAAGTACTTCATACTCATAGTCTGCTTTGTAGACCAGATACTTGGTAAAATGGATTTAACATTATTTCTTGTAAATCTTTTTCCCAACAGAATGTGTCTACCTATACCAATTGATGCTGTATATACATGGGTCAATGGATCCGACCCAAAACTCATGGCAGATCTAAGAAAAGTCAAATGGGAGTTGGAACTGAAGCGGAACCATTCAAGGTATGATGATCATAAACAGTGTCAGGTTGATTGTCTGAAGGGTCATTTGTCTAAAACCCCAATAAAAGTATTATAAACCCTACATCTTACCATAACGATAACCCTAACCTAAGCCCTATTCCTAACCCTAAGGCCCCCCAAAAAATTGTTTGTTTGTCCACGTCCGACCGACCGTGTACCCTGGTCCCGACCGTTTTTTTGTTTTTTTTGGAATTTTTTTTTTTTTGGAATTTTGTTTTTAAAGTTTTTAATTTTTTCGGCTTTGGAATGCCCAAAGACATAAACATAAAAGCTAAAAAAATTCATAATTAAAATAAAAAAAAAAAAAAAATAAATATTTCAAGATGTTTTGTATTTTTAATATGCAAATTGATAATTTGTATTCATGTCATAGTCTATTAATGATTTCAAAATGCATTGAATTTGAATGCATTTTGAAATCATTAATAAGTATGACATGAATACAAATCAATTTTCATATTAAAAATACAAAACATCTTGAATTTTTTATTTATTTTTTATTTTAGATCAACCATGAATGATCCTAGCGTTTAGGTCTAGGTCCAGGGACACTACAAAACCGAAAAATAAAAAACTTTTTTTTTTTTTTGCAATTTCGGTTGATCATCATAACGATAACCCTAACCTAAGCCCTATTCCTAACCCTAAGGCCCCCAAAAAAAATTGTTTGTTTGTCCACGTCCGACCGACTGTGTACCCTGGTCCCGACCGTTTTTTTTTTTTTTTTTAAGGAATATTTTTTTTTTGGAATTTTGTTTTTAAAAGTTTTTTATTTTTTCGGTTTTGTAGTGTCCCTGGACCTAGACCTAAATGCTAGGATCATTCATGGTTGACCTAAAAAAAAAAAAAAAAAAAAAATTTCAAGATGTTTTGTATTTTTAATATGCAAATTGATAATTTGTATTCATGTCATAGTCTATTAATGATTTCAAAATGCATTGAATTTGAATGCATTTTGAAATCATTAATAGAGTATTACATGAATACAAATCAATTTTCATATTAAAAATACAAAACATCTTGAATTTTTTTATTTATTTTTATTTTTAGATCAACCATGAATGATCCTAGCGTTAGGTCTAGGTCCAGGACACTCAAAACCGAAAAAATAAAAAACTTTTTTTTTTTTTTTTTGCAATTTCGGTTGATCATCATAACGATAACCCTAACCTAAGCCCTATTCCTAACCCTAAGGCCCAAAAAAAAAATTGTTTGTTTGTCCACGTCCGACCGACTGTGTACCCTGGTCCCGACCGTTTTTTTTTTTTTTTGGAATATTTTTTTTTTGGAATTTTGTTTTTAAAAGTTTTTTATTTTTTCGGTTTGTAGTGTCCCTGGACCTAGACCTAAATGCTAGGATCATTCATGGTTGACCTAAAAAATTTAAAAAAAAAAAATTTCAAGATGTTTTGTATTTTTAATATGCAAATTGATAATTTGTATTCATGTCATAGTCTATTAATGATTTCAAAATGCATTGAATTTGAATGCATTTTGAAATCATTAATAGAGTATGACATGAATACAAATCAATTTTCATATTAAAAATACAAAACATCTTGAATTTTTTTTTTTAATTTTTTTTTTAGATCAACCATGAATGATCCTAGCGCTTAGGTCTAGGTCCAGGGACACTACAAAACCGAAAAATAAAAACTTTTTTTTTTTTTGTTGCAATTTGGTACCCGGTTACCCGCCCGAAAAATGCGCCGGGTACCCTGGTACAAAATTAATACCCGAAAATGCCAGGCCTATGCAGAACCATCTCAAGAGTTAAACCAGTGAAGTGCTGTGTGTTTGGACTTATTTACCAGTCTTGTCAGTTGTCAGTTTCAAGTGCAATATCTGTAAAAAAAAAAAAAAAAAAAAAATCCGACCTACCGACCCAACTATTTCATAAGCCTTTATGGACAAACAAACAATTTTTTTTTTTTCCTAACCATAAACCTAGCCCTAGCTATAATCCTAACTCTTGACTTTTTAATGGAAGGGGTAAAGACACAGGGCTAAAGATGCAGGGGAAGGGGGTTAAAGCGTTGCTTCATATCTCCACCCCCTCTCCTAGTGATTTTTGTACCCCCATCTGACTGAAAGTATGGCACGACACTGTGTCGTATTCTTTTATTATTGTATTAAGTTTATTATTTACTCGTTTTTAACATGATTTTTTTTCATATTTGTTCACAGTTCTACTGAATCTCCCAATAACAAAACAAAGTAAGTACAATCCCAAATACATCATATTTAATTTAATGTATCATATTCAGTGCAATAATACGTACAGCACAATAAATAAAGTACTGTAGCAGGTCATGAATCACTTTGGCTATATGGTCATGAAGTTCAAATTTCTCCATATTTTGGTCCTAAACAGTACCAAAGAATGTCTCACTAAAAACTGGTAATTTGAAAATTGAAATTTGAAAATGTTTATAAGATATTGTGATGTCTTCAACTCGGGGCTTATAATTATTGTTGGTGAGGAGATTTATGAGGAGATGAGGTATTATCACAGAATTAAAACCAGAGAACCAGGACTCGGCCGCCATCTTGATACAGGCACGGAGCAAAAATTGGGGGTATTCGGTTTCCCTCGGAATGCGATCGAGGCATTCGTTGTCATGATAGCGCGACATGGATGATGGGTGCATTTGAGAGACGCACTTCATGCGACCTGTACGCGAGTATCAAGACGTTTCAGATGAGACGCAGAATTGTTTTCGTTCCTCTTTGCGCACCGCCGGCAAGGACCCGAATACTCCCAATTTTCTCCCCATGGCTGACGGCGCGATTGTACGTGGCGGTATAGGGAGTCCCGGTTCTCCTTCTCTAATTCTGTGGGTATTATCCATTTAGTAGCCAATTAACCCAGTAAATTATAGAGTCAAGATGCAAGGAATACATTGTAGAGATTTCCAGATTATCTTCATAACAATATCAATATAATCGGCATTTATTCAATATATGTATGCATAAGTCTTCAACATTCAGCTCATAAAATAATGTCTGCCTTCTCCAAACCTGAATCAAAGAATGAATTGATTGCCTTTCCAAAAAAACAATTTATAATATTCCAATCACGCTTAGACACGCTGGAGATTGCATTCACGCTGAAAAGCCACGCAAAATATTGGCGCAATTATCGCGCAAACAAGCGCTTGATAAATAGAGCTTGACAAATTAAAGCCTGTTAAAATAAACGACAGATATTTATGTAGTGTCCTTTTAGGGCCATGGAAACCATGATGAAAATTGCTTGGGTCACATCTAAAGAAGTCAGTCTGAAGATGAAGATTCCATTTTGCCATGTTTGTATGTCACTTTCGGGGGACAATTGCACCCCTGGATTATAATTCCATGCAGGACCATATTAAACACAAAACAATGAGATTCATTAGCGTCTGTTACAAAGTTGACAAAGTGCACTGATTCAGTAGTTGTTGAGATAGCTCTTGATATTTTGAGAAAAAAGTTTTTATATGTTGAAGCCTATGGCCGGCATGCAAAGCATAAAAGACATCAATTATTGTGTAGAGATTTCCAGATTATCTTCATAACAATATCAATATAATCGGCATTTATTCAATATATGTATGCATAAGTCTTCAACATTCAGCTCATAAAATAATGTCTGCCTTCTCCAAACCTGAATCAAAGAATGAATTGATTGCCTTTCCAAAAAAACAATTTATAATATTCCAATCACGCTTAGACACGCTGGAGATTGCATTCACGCTGAAAAGCCACGCAAAATATTGGCGCAATTATCGCGCAAACAAGCGCTTGATAAATAGAGCTTGACAAATTAAAGCCTGTTAAAATAAACGACAGATATTTATGTAGTGTCCTTTTAGGGCCATGGAAACCATGATGAAAATTGCTTGGGTCACATCTAAAGAAGTCAGTCTGAAGATGAAGATTCCATTTTGCCATGTTTGTATGTCACTGGGGGGCAAACAATTGCACCCCTGGATTATAATTCCATGCAGGACCATATTAAACACAAAACAATGAGATTCATTAGCGTCTGTTACAAAGTTGACAAAGTGCACTGATTCAGTAGTTGTTGAGATAGCTCTTGATATTTTGAGAAAAAAGTTTTTATATGTTGAAGCCTATGGCCGGCATGCAAAGCATAAAAGACATCAATTATTGTGTATTGATTTTTATCTGCCAAAAATTTTTTTACCTGCCATGTTTTTTGTCATCAGTTCCATTCAGTGCAAGCTGCAGGATTGCCTTCCCATTCAGCTGGTCGTCTTGGATACAGCGTTACCAGCCTCTGTGAATTTACAACAACTAGGGGAGGCTCACCCGTCATTTGCACAAGCATCAAGGCTATTTAATGTCACAAAAGATGGCGGATTGGTCGTTAGTGTAGTGGAATTTAACAAACGTAATGAAGGTGAGATCTAGTGTGGAGTGTGGGCATGTCTGTGGGGATGGGTGTGGTGTGGGTTGTGTGTAATTGGGTGTTGTGGGTGTCATTAGGGTGGGTGTGTGTTGTGTTTGCCTGCAAATTAATGAGGACTTGCACAAAACTTCCCATTTAAATCACAGACTCCAATATCAAATTTATTTAGGTTTTTCCCCGATTAAAAATCTGTTGATCTTAGCGAAGCATGTGAAGGCAGCAGATTATATTTATTTAGGTTTTTCCCAGGTTAAAAATCTTTTAATCTTAGTAAAACACTTTTATTATATTTTGAAGGCAGCAAATTATATTAATTTAGGTTTTTTCTCAGGTTAAAAATCTTTTGATCTTTAGCAAAGCACAAGTTTGTCTATACATAATATATGAAGGCAGCGAAAATAACCACAACAGTAACAACACCCACAGGTTTTGTGTGTGAAACTTGGTCAAAAATTAAGGTGCCTTTCTTTCCCTCCAGTGTTTTTTTTAATAAGTTCAATATATAATAGAGAGAGAAAACACATGTCTTCATTCATGTCTATAAACTTTGGAAAAGACAGCACAGAATTTCCATAAAAATACATTGAAGCTGACCGAATGTCATATTATAAACCTAAGCACTTATTATAATATTTGACAACATATTTCTCTTGCATATCAATACTTGTTTTCATTGCAGTTGATACGTTATTGAGGGGTGAGCATATTGTTTACCTTGGCAACAAGAATATCTCCCTATCCAGAGGATATTTGGTGAGTTTTAATTGACACTTTAAAAGCTATAATGATCTGATTAGCTCCTCATGTCTGAGCTGAGTTCTGTTACACAGTAGAGTAGAGAAGGGTTTGATCAGATCTAATGTTTTCTCAGATTGGAAGTTGGTCTGTGGTTCATGACAAAGTCATCAACATATCACACAGATTTAATGGATTTGGCACACTGCCTGGCCATCCACCATCAAAAGGTACATTATTTGCAACTTTTGAATTGAAATAAAAGTATAACTATAAGAACACAACAATAATGTTTCTATCATATTAGAGAATAAAAGTACTGTTTTGTCACTATTAGAAGGAGATTATTTTAATTGGACAAGAAGAAGGAAATGCCAAATTGTTCCATATACATTTGATAAAAATACTGGTATCTCCTGTGTTCTATCAGGTGATAGCTAGACACTTGGCTTGGTGCCAAGGGAATACTTTTATTGTCACTCCTATAGTCCGTATATATACCTCGAGTCACCGGCACTAGCTTTGAAGTTTCGCTTGTTCTGCGTTACTTGATGTGTGTACATACTTTTACGCGCGCGATCAACGTGCCGCATATGTACATGCAAGAAACTATGCTAAGCCAATGCAGCACACATTGAATTTCAAAGCTAGTGCCAGTGACTCGAGGTATATATACAGACTATAAACATACTAACCATAAAATCGTGTTGGATGTAATTCACATCAACTTTTTATGGTCGTTTTTATCAAGTTCAATGGGTTTAAATGGATTTGCCAATGTCACGTATAGGGTTACTTTTGTAAAATGCATTAAACTATCTGTTGGGACCTTGATATAAAACATAATAAAATGTATTAATAATTGATAAAATGTATGCTTGTCTGATTTGTTTTATCATATGCATACTTATTTATATGTACACCTCACACAGACAAGCGATTGGACTGCAGAAAAGAGCATCTCAATGAAAGAGTTAATACTAGTCAGTGGGATTACCAAAGATGTAACAGAGGAAACTGTACGCAATGCAATACCTGAAGAACAGCGCCAACATGTCAGCAAGGTAAGAACGCATTGGGCTGTTCCAGTTGAAATACATACACCCCCTATTGCCTGAATGGGCACACCATTTGAATGCTACAGTCTACACTACTTTTGTGGGAGATTAAGCTGATCATATAGTATAGAATCAATAGAGTATCTATTTGCTTGTGACAAATACATGATACTTTGGTATTTTTCTACAGATTGAAATAGATGTAATAGCAGGAATGGCAGTACTAACCTTATCAAATACAGATGCTGCAAAGGGAATCATATCAGAAGTAAGTTGCATGAGTATAGCATTTTTTTTGATTGAATAAATAGACTAGGAATTAGCACCGTTACCTATGCATCCAGACTAACCCAAACCAACTTTTTAGGTTCCTTAGATGGTCTCAAAACACATTCAAAGGGTTTAAAGCTAAAAGTGCTCCGATATCAAGGAAAATGGTCTCAAATTGTTCAACGACAATGGTCTCAAATTGTTCAACGACAATGGTCTCAAATTGTTCAACGACAATGGTCTCAAATTGTTCAACGACAATGGTCTCAAATTGATCAACGACAATGGTCTCAAATTGTTCAACGACAATGGTCTCAAATTGTTCAACGACAATGGTCTCAAATTGTTCAACGACAATGGTCTCAAATTGTTCAATGAAAATGGTCTCAAATTGTTCAACGCAAAATTGGTCTTGCATTTTTCATCTAAAACTGCTTTGTCACACCAGACTTTGTGAAGGAAGAGACACAGATCTTAAAAAAATGTTGTATTGGCGTACGCTAACAGACCTGAAGACTGAAGTGCCGATAGTACACATGGGGTTAAAATGAACTCTCCCAAGCTAATGGTAAATGTTTTTGGAACATGTGTTATCAGAACCATGTTGTTAACGCTTTAGTTAATTGTTTGTATTTGACAGGGTGAAAAACAGAAGATGATGCACTACATTTTATGTCTTCCTACCTCATATGGGGACTAGAACATGTAAGTAGAGAGAACAATGCTTCGTTTGAATTTCATTGTTGTAAATGATTTGCAGCTCATAAAAAGATTGCAGAACATAGGCGTAGATCCGGGGGGGGGGGAAACCTCCCCCCAATCTTTTGCCAGGGGGATGGTCCATACAATCATCCCCCAATGTTGACGCCTGTATATGGGTTTCTGACCAAATTAACCTCATATTTGGTCATTTTAGCCCCAAAGTGCCCATTTTGTGCGCTTCACGAATATTTTCAACTTTTGCACCATATTTCATTATTTTAGCGTCAATATGGCAAAATTTTTCGTGCGCTTTGTGCGCATTTGTATCATAAACCTATTTGGTCGCCAAAAGGGGCTGGATTCACTATCCCCAATGTCAAAAAGAAATCTACGCCACTGTTGCAGAATATAATCCTCACCAACCCTAATCCTAACCCTAATTTTTGGGTGGACTAGATTCTACAAATGCAACAAAATATTTAAGGGACTATGTTATTTCATATGACAAAAAAGTTTGATTGATTTGATTGATTCAACAAGGTAAGCTTATGCATTACAAGTTCAGCAGTAATTCACAATCAGATATTTAAACATGTTAACTGTTGTTTCTATTTAGGATGTACCGGCTGCAGGTGGTGAGGTATCAGCTAGCAGATTTGAAGATAATGAGGTAAATATTTCATGATATCTGACGTAAAACAGATATTAGGTCTATCCTTCATGTAAGTTTGGATGAAATTAGCCTATTGTCAAGACGTCATTGAGGGATTAGACAGCTTTATTCTGTAAGCTGTATAATTCATGTCTTGATGATACTAGGCTAAGGCCCACAAAAAAAGATTGTTTGCTTGTCCTCTCTACCGACAGGCCCAAATCTGGAAATTCCGGAAAAAAGTTTTTTTTTGTTTTACTTGTACTGTACAAATGAATACCGACCCTAATTTTGGAAATTCCAGAAAAAAGTTCTTTTTTCTTTCAATATTTTTGACATCCGTAAAAGTTTTTCTTTACAGTTTCTACACACTTCTAAAACTGTTTTAAAAACATGAATGAAGTGGTATACAGTAGAGAAATATTCCAATTCACAACTATTTGGGCTATTTATTAAGCTAATTAAAGGCATACAGTCATGTTTTGGCTATGACCTTTAAAAAAATCCTGACCGACTGACCCAATTCTGAAAAAGTTAAGGAGGACAATCAAACAATCTTTTTTTTTTGCCTAACTCTGCATATGCTTACCTGAAGGTAATAACCAGATATGGATATTGGATATCATACAGATATGATATGAAAATTGTATCAAAACAACGGCTTAACCCAAATTCATGATCTGACAAAAGAAGTATATTTGAGTGATAAAAAGAATCATATTGACTACTGCATTGATAGTGGTTATCGGGTGGTTAAAAACCAGCTGGCAGCATATCATTGGCAAGCTTTGACTTTATGCATATCGACCATGTAGTGGACACCTCATTCAACATGCTGCGACAGGAATGAGCAACACAGTACATGATTGGTGTGAACAATCATACTGAACCATGTGCTCCTGGAATGCATTGTTACCAATTTTTGATTGGTTGTGGTGTTTTGTTTACAGCAACTAATTTCAAAAGAACAGCTGTTAAAAAGGTCTATGATTAAATTAGGGTTTTAATCATGTTTCACCGTTGTTCATCACCGATTAACAACGATGTGTCTGCGTCGTCTGAGTGGTTTACTTGGCGAGGGCAGCTTTAGCTGCCCGGCGCAGTAAACCACGCAGATGACGCAGACGCCAGTTGTTAATCGGTGATGAACAACGATGAAACATGATTGAATCCCTTTCAACAACGAAAAGAAGCTAAAAATCGTATAATTCACGATTATTTTACGAGGAATGTCAGTTCATCATTGCCACTCAGCCTTACAAAAACTTCTAAAAAATGATTTCTCTTTTGATATCAGCAATAAAACTACAGAATAAAAAAAGCGGCAATGTTTAGCCGCTTCCTGATAAATACTGAATTCAACGTGTAAGCTGGCATACGCACAAAGGTTCTAGGCACGGCGAATTTTACGCGCTCTCGCGTAACGCGTAGTCTCGCCCGCGTTCGCGTATACGCTACAGTTAAAGTGTTGGTTCATCACGGATTAACAACGGTTGGCTCCTGTACAAAGGTATAGGAAGAGTTGTTGAATAAGAAATTAACAATGGTTTTCTTTGTTTTACACTTACAGGAGTTACGCTATTCCTTGCGTTCATTAGAGAAGCATGCTCCTTGGATACGGCATGTCTATATCGTCACCAACGGCCAGATCCCTTCCTGGCTCAATTTAGACAACCCAAGGATGACCCTAGTTTCACATTCGGTAAGATGAACAAAAATATTCCAATAATTGGAAAGTAAACTGAATACTTAGAATTACATTTTGGTACTCAATTTGCTGCTCTATAGACCACTTGACATGTGACGTTATTGCCCTGCAGAATGTGCGCGAATTATGGCAATTTCCATTGTTCTTTGCCCTGCAGTGTGCATGCGCATCATAGTTTGCTCAGGGCACATGCAATTTAAATCGCCCACCACATTTCATATAGTACAAGTAAGCTATGGAACAGTGTATCAAGCATATCGATAGACCAGTCCCTTGCCTTTGTTGATAAACAATGATGTCAAGTAGTCTATAGTTTAGCTGCTAAGCTCACAAATTAGTTACATTTGTCCACTTAAAGGAGTATTTCGTGATCCTAGCATCCTCTACTTATGTCAGATATCCACGAAAAAAATCTATTCCCAAAATTTCAGTTGATTCCGATTTTATGCGTTCATGAGTTATGCATGATTATGTGTATTACACTGCTCCATAGACAATGCGTTGTAATTTCGTTCTGGTGCACCAGAACGAAATTCAAATTTCACGATATCTTTGCTAAACGAATTAATCTGCAAGAAATATTTTGTACATAAACATTATGTAGCCAGAGGTTTCCAGTGATATAAAAATCTCAACTTTTTTTGAGAAAAGTGGGGGATGAGGCTGTGGATCATGAAATGCCCTTTTAATAGCATGAGAGTTTCCACACATGAAGTACATGGTCCATAGTTTATTTTAAGATGTGGAGGCATTTCGGTTTGACTTCTAGTGACCTCTAAAAATGTTCCAATCTTGTCGAATTATTTAAGAGATCAAAAGGATTTCAAAAATGTGTAATGTGATCAGACTAATAATTTGGTTTATATGTTGATAAGATTGGAGCATTTTTACCCTGTGTGACCCCTAGTGACCTGTGTGACATTTAGTGACCTCTAGAGGTCACTAGGGGTCAAATTCGAAATGCCTCCACATCTTAAAATAAACTTTGGACCATGTACTTCATGTGTGGACCCTCTCATGGTTTTATCACAAAGTGCACAATGATTCAACTTTGCACCTGTACTGTTAAGTGTGTACTATGACAGGTTATTGAGCATTCCTTCTTGAAGCTGGATCTCCGTGGAGGGGGGGGGGGGGGTTGACATAACAACTTAACAACACACCATAAATGTTTGTGAAATGCATCCCTGATCAAATAACCTGACAAATTTATTCAATATATTATGTTCTTTCAATCTTTGCAGGAAATTTTTCCCAACAAGACCCATCTACCATCCTTCAGCTCACCGGCTATTGAGAGTCATCTTCATCGCATCCCGGGCTTGTCTAAGAAATTTATTTACCTCAATGATGACACTATGTTTGGGAAGGAGGTGTGGCCGGATGACTTCTACACTCATGCAAGAGGTCAAAAGGTAAATATATGCATTGTCAGCTAAAGCGACAAAAAATCACCATCCTGTTCTTTGGTGGAAAAACTTTCCAAGGAGGGTCAGTTGTGCAGATTTAAAGAAAAAATTTGTTTCCTGAAGGAGAATGACCATAAAAATCACAGAAAGCTTGTTAATCTGTAAAACTTATTTTGAAAATTTCCTGATTAAAAAAAAATCGCTAAAAATCGGTCCACTTTGCATTGGCATGCATACAGTTGAAATTTGTGCTATTTATCTCAGTTATGACCCTATACTCTGTAAGGAGGTGTGTGTTGCCAGGTAGTACATAAAAGAAGTCATTACTCCCAGCACTAGATAATGCTAAACCAAAAGAAAACAATTTTTATCATAGAAGACCACACACAGAACGTTTTCCATGGACAGTGCTTTTTAGGTTGTCAGACAGAGAGACCTCATGTAGCATGAGTCTTCAATTTGTGGGGTGGGGTGTGTCTGTGTGTCAACCATAATGTTAGACTTAAAGGTAAAATTTGGGCTCCTATTAACAGCAAGTCCTATTGCAACCATTATTATGTTTTGATGAATCCAATGTGTGAAAATATTGGCTCCAAAACATAATAATGATAAAATTGGAAATTTTACGCCCAGTTTCGCAATGAATTTTAAAATACCGTAAACGTTCGCCTAATGGCGCACCTGGGCTCCTTTGCCTTGGGGTATATTTCATGTACAATTAGAGAACTCCCTCCTCAAAAATCCTAAAAGAATTTTATTTGAGGGCACTTTTAGTTTGTGTCTAAAATTCCAGTTATGTCAAGGGAGCCCATAGCGCCGTTAGGCGAACGTGTTCAAAAGCCATAGCTCGACCAATAAATATGGGTCATAGATGCACCATGGGAGCCTTCATGGAATGGTGTGCTTAAGGTCACACACTGAGGTCAAATGTCATTTGAGTTACTGTCAAATATGCTGAAAATGAAAAATATGGTTTTATATGAACTTTCAAGGCCTGTTGCAACTATACTTAGCTGCACTATGTGTGGTGTTCAATACACCCATATCATCAGAAGACCTAGGGCCATCATCCCTATTTTTTATGTAAAATTTCAGGTATCAAAGAAAAGTAAACAAATAAATATATTGGGTAAGATAGGTTTTTATCATGCGTAATTAAAACATATCCAATGTTGTTGGTGTGCATATCACTTCTCAGTTAGTTATTTTAAGTTTCTCCCACATTTATTTCTTAAACAGGTGTATCTGACCTGGCCTGTTCCAAATTGTGCCGAGGGATGTCCGTCGTCATGGATCCGCGACAACTACTGTGACAAAGCATGCAATACATCAGAGTGTGACTGGGATGGGGGTGACTGTGATGGTAAGAAAAAAGAAATTGAAGACTTTACTTTGTCTTATCATGAGTTGAAGAGGTGCTTTTATGCGATTTTGCCACAGGTGTATCAACAAACCGCCCTCTTGGTCCAAAAGAGCTCAAACAAAAGCTAAGAAACCAAAACAAATAAATAATAAACAAGCAATTAAGAAGAAAGAAAGAATAGTCAACCCAAAGTGTTACAATTAAACAAGACAACAAATAAACATAAATATCAACCGGCATACAACCCCCATGGGATTCGAACCCACGATCTTCCGATCTCTAGACGAACGCCCTGTCCATTAGGCTACCAGCTCCCACTGATAAGCAGTGGTTAAAACTGGGTACCATGCAGGCAGTCGAGGTCATACAATACACACAAACAAATACACAAATTCACAAGTACATGAGATCATTACTGATGCTTAATTAACTAAGTAATTAACAAGATCAAAACCATAAACAATGAGTTTTAAGAGCATTATAGATCAAATGGTAGGTATGAATGTAAAATGTTGCTACCGATGAAGAAAAAGATTTATCAAAACAGAAATAGTAGTGTCACTATAAATGAATTTAAGGTGATTGTTTTCTTTTAAACTTTTTATCATAGCATCTCGTACTGGAGGAGACACGGCACAAGGTGGACAAGCAGGAGGGGCATATTTAGAACAAAGTAAGTCACAATGTAGGAAACAAATTTACCTTGCATGTTACATCGTTTAAGCTAAAATTGGGGGCTTCAGAGATGCAACTATTCAGTAGAAAAAGCTCTCCTTAACTTCAGAAGAGAGATATGTACATGTAACTCATGTGGAATTGTTTGAAACTCAGTTCAGTTCAAATCACTCCATTGACAGCTCGTCTAAACATTTTGAGGAGAGCCATTTGTAGCTCACCTGCCATTTTCAAAAGCCCAAGCTTGTAATGGGCTTTTCCAGTTGAAATCCATACACCCCCAATGGGAGACATGATCTTTTTATCCCACACAGGGGGTGTAGATTTCAAATGGAATCACCCATTCAGGTAACCCCATTTGAAATTCACACTCTCTCTGTGTGGAAGATTAAGGCAATGGCTTCCATAGGGGGGTGTGGATTTGAAATGGAATTGCCAAATGTAGGTAATTGAAAAGTTGATTAGATCATGATGTACTTTGTTCAGCTAAGAATATAGTTTTGTTTTTTGTTAATTTGGGCATAATCATTTCCGTGGTCTGGGCTATGCGTTCGCGTACACGAGCTTAAATACACAGACGATAGACAATCATGCTGATTAGCTGATCAGTGGTCTTGACAACTAGATGGTTGACCCATTGGTCATCAGCGCATTGAAGGGGAGGAGACTTTGCTACTTCTACGCGATTGCTGATCACCAGCGTGTACCTGGACCACAGAGAAATAAAAAAATAAATATTAAATTAATGTGTGCACCAGTCATGCAGTACACAAAGGATACAGCTGTCAACACTGCAACTCTGTCACACTAGCAAAAGGTAAATTAAGTAAACACATCTCATGGGAGAATAACACTTTAGTTATAAACAAAGTTAAAAACCCAAGTATATTAATGGAGATCAAATTGGAATGATCTTATTTTATCTACTTCAAACATTGAGATTGTTAACCTATAAAGTTGTGCTCTTTTACAGTGTATTGTAACTCAGGCTGCGCTAATGGTTGGGTAGCAGACAAGTACTGTGATCAGGTCAGTATATATCTCACTAGTTGGCACTATTGTGGTAGTATTAATGTAGTCTCTGTAGAGGAGAGAAGTGTAAGAAGGTTTAACCTAGAGTCCGAAGTTTTCCGTTTTTTTTTACGGAAAACGGAAGAAAATCACGGAATCGGAGGTACAACATGGAAAATGACATTTTTGTATGATGTGACAAAAATTGTTAAAAGATAAAAGAAATAAATGTTAAAAACAATCATGAGTTGTGTATCTCAATTTTTATGATAAAAATACTGTTTAATAATACCAAAATAACAGTATATTACCAAGGCATGAACCCCTATATCCTTCCAAACATCGTAATAGTCGGCCTATTATCTTGAGAATATTCCAATCAGAGCGTATTGATCGCGATATTGAACGCTTTATTGTGACATTAATATCATTGTTTATACATTTTAAGCTTTATTCATGACACAGATTTACAAATTTTACAACACGGATTACAACACAGAAAATAGATTTTGGAAAACGGTAAACTTCGGACTCTAGTTTAACCCCTCTGAACTTACGATGCATATTATGGCATTGAAATTTCTGCATTTCTGTCACTTTCTCTTTAAAAAAATTGGGATTTAATAGAAGGGGAGCGTTTAATGGAGTAAATACGGTATGTCTTGTTAGCAGTATATTTAACTCTAAGAACCTATGTTGTTCTTTTGTAGGCGTGCAACGTACAACAGTGTGGTTTTGATGCCGGTGATTGCGGAACTGTTAACTTCCATAGGCTTCATTCTGTCAAGATTGAAAGGCCTACAGAAGTAACCCTACCCAGAGGTAAGGGATAGGTGTTTTTTTTATCACACCATATTTGAGAAAAAATAATCATATTAGGCCAAAAAAAAAAAAAAAGGTTTGTCTAAAAGCTCACGAGTGGTTTGGAAACAAATGCGAAATGCAATTTTTTTTTGTATGGTATTTTGAGGAAAAAATCTGATTTTTGCTGAATTTTTCAAATCGCGCGATTTTACAAATTGAGAGCTTTGAGATAAACTTTTTTTGGCCATACTTTAACAGGTTATAATATGCTGGAAACTCCGGTGGGATTGAACTTGTAGTTCATATTCATAATAGATATTCAGATGAAGTTTTCCAATTTCCACTGTATCTCAAAGTCAGTTTGGGTGTAATATTGCTCATCTTTCTTGATGGTGTCACACATGTACCTTTTTTTCACCTCAAGTTTGGTAGTGACTTCAGTGCTTTCACGCAGTTGCGTTGCAAACATGCCAACAAATCGCCCTTGTATGTATGTGTATACGCTGTGTGGGATTAGGTTAGCGTACACAATTTAATATCACAAGCAGCGAAATATACACCTACTTAACTACCAAACTGGAGGTGAAAGAAGAAGGTATAAGAAGATTATCACAAATCTATTCAATACATTGGGCTATGTTGAAATCCATATACCCCTTATGGAAGGCATGATCTTAATCTGTAACATAGGGTGTGTACATTTCAATATACATTTCAATATACATTTCAATGGATCATTCGATCATATTGCAGCGAGCTCAGAACAAAGTTATCAGATTTATTCTGGGCAAAGATCACATGTATCATATTAATAAAGCTGACTTTCAGGATTTAGGCATTTCAAATATCAGGACAAGGGCTGAGCAGCTCCGTTTGAACCATGTTTTTAATATTTTTCATGATGTTTGCCCAAGCTATATGAAAGAAAACTTTGTCAAATTATCTCATCTTCATCGTTATAACACTAGGGGTAGCAATTTTAACTTCCAAGTTCCAAAAATCAAAACAGCAGATTCTGCTTCCTTTTTTACAATGCAATCCATGATTGGAACAAACTTCCTGAGAATGTCAAATTGTGCAATATAAAATCAAGGTTTAAAAAAGATGCTAAAATTATCCTCTTAGACCACATGGTTATATAGTTTTAAATATTGTAATTTAGGTGTTTCATGTTTTAAATAGTTGTAATATATATATATTTTCATTGTTAGTTATAAGGACCCCTTTGGAAATAAGTCGCTGACTTTAAGGGATATCCTTGGCATATTGTCGTGTCAATTTTTATGTTTTAATTTGTATTTTATAATAATTATGTTTTTGTATATATGTTCTGTGCAATATGTTATTTGACTCTTACGATGATATGCTTAATAAACTCAAATCAAATCAAATCAGAGTCACACATTCAGGTAACCCTGTTTGAAGTTCACACTCACTGTGTGGAGATTAAGGTCATGTCTTCCATAGATGGTGTGGATTTCAACTGGAAGAGGCCATTGTGTCACGTAAAGAAACAATGTAGTTTTGTTCCAATTGTGTTAAGAAGCATGTAATTGCTGAAAATTCTTTCCTTATATATTGTTCCTCTAGGGCTCACAGTAGCTTTCTTCAACGTTTCCACCATCTTCAGTCCAAATGGCTCAATCTCAGAAGGCAAATATATGAATAACAAAGCCGTACGCACAGCGACCGTGGCGCAGAAATTCTTCACCGTACATCTGTTGCTTTACAAGAATATATCGGAGACGACTGTGACGTTTACAATTGCGGGAAAGAAATCAGATGTTCCTGTTAATGTAAGTTAAATGATGCTTGAATCCACTTTATGCACTAGAGTGCTGCAATGTAAGTTTAAAATTTTGTGTGATATTTGTACAGCCATCTATGGCAGATCATTGCAACCTACTGTTTGCAGTGACCCATTTAAAACATGTGTTGACCTGCAGTAGTTTTGTAGAACTGCGGCCGATAAAACACAATGCACTGCAAATGTAATTCAACAAAATAACATACAAAACAACTCCAATGAAACTACTGAATTTCGTTTGGCAGTCTGGGCATGTGCACTTCCAAATTTGCTAGCAAGCGGCATAGCTATGACGACTTGTGCTACTGTTGAATTATTGGGTTTTTTTTTCATGCTGATTCCAAATATAGTCATGAATAATTCTGATATTTTTGATTTTCAAAAAAAAATTGAAACTTGTTGTCTGCAGTCGACACCTGCGGGTAGAGAGTTAAAGACCCATTCAGTGATCACAGCGAAAGTGTAAAAAAATTAAAATTGTTTATGAATTGCTTAAAAGTGAAGGATAAGTCATTCACATTGTCATTTGGTATTTTTGAAATGAAAAGTTTGGCAAAAAACAAAGAAAACGGCAGTATAAACGAAGTTGAAGCCCCATTCAAATACATGTAGCTAATTTAGATACTGTCAGTATCTAAATTATAGATTCATGTAAATTCCTTATTTTTGTTTTAAATACACAGCTTTCGGCTGAATCACTAGCAGTGCTATGTTTACATATTTATGACAATGACAAAGGTACCAAAATTTGAATTTTGATGATTTTACGATCAACCGGATGAGCAAATCACTGAATGGGCCTTTAATTCTTTTGTTGTCTGTATTTTGCTATGCAGGTGACCTTCAATGTTACCATTAACACTCTACCGGTGGAAGAGAGGGCTGTGTCAATAATAAGTGAAGATGCCGGTGATGCCAAGGACAAGGGGGCAAACAAGACCAGGGTGGCATCTGAGGAGGAGAACTTCTTGTTCCCGGATGTTGACCAGCAGCTTAGGTAAAATGATGAAATCTGTTGTTGAGTAACCCGAGTTATATCTAAACACACAGTCGTTGTCCAAAACACCAATATTCCTGGGAGCGGAAATACACAAAATTAGTGTTTAATGACCTTTGACATTCTATTATCGCGAGTGACAAGTCTTCCAATTGGTGTGTGAGTGTCCTTGACTATCCCAGCAAACACACAAATGTTCTTAAAACATTTATTCAAAATGTTTTAAGAACATTTAAATGTCGGGTTATATAAAAGTCATGAATATGTTTTTAAAACGTTATTGTAAAATATTTTAGGCAAACATTTTTGCAAAATATTTTGTCAGTAGTTAAATAACATTCTGTTGGAATGTTTTGCATCATGTTTTCAAAAATGTTTTATATTAAAACATTTTTATACCCTTTATATAACCCAACATATAAACCTTTTCTGTAAAACTTTTTTGCAGTGGTCATGAAAGGATTCAAAAGATAACCTATGCCCCAATAATCAGAAACTCCTCCACGAAAGATGTATCATAATAGCTCAGTCTTTAAATGATAGTCATATAACGACCAATAGATAAATGACTGACTATCATTGAGGACTGAGCTCCGCAGTCTACTGGACACAAGGTGCTTCACTACTCAAAATATTAGACCTGCCTGTCGTCTATAAACACTTGAGATGTCATGTGAATCACTACCATTTGAATTTACACTCCCTGTGTGGAAGATAAAGGTCATGTCTTCTATATGGGGTGCTTGGATTTTAACTTATTATATGTGCCCATCCATCACAAACTGGTCGTAAAGTCGGCATTTTCCATTTTGAGATACAATCAAAAACAGTATATGGATTTCTATGTAAAATATAGTAGGAATTTTGACCTTTGATGAACCATAATTTCACTTCCAGATGTCAGATGAAGCTGGTTGAGGTGTCATTTTAAAGCTGAAAGGGCATTCTTCCAAAATCTGCAATAAACAGAAAATGATCTAGAGCTGACTTTACTACCACTTCGTGGTGGATGGTCACATATACCTTGAGTCCGGGACATATTATTCACACACTTTGGCTTTCACATGGAATTATCGCCAAAGCGAGGAATTGACGTAATTATTCAAATTTCTGTTTGCCATACCCTGTATATTCACATATCATTATGATTCAATTTCATAATGTCCCTTTATTTATATCACCAGAGGTCCTCATAAACCTTTGAAGCCTGTAGGAGATTTCCCAGGAGATGTAGATATACCAGTTCCTGACTTACTTCCAGAGGATGTGGCCACAAAACTTAAACAACTCGATGAACAACTTGAGCAAGGTAAGTGATGGTGTAAGAATACAAGAACTTTGCAGATATGTGACATGATCAAGGGGAATGAGTCACATGTCGACCCTGGTTTCTAACAAGGACATTTAGAGCTTTCAGAAACTGAAAACCCCATATTGATACGACCTTTCTTTGCGAAGTTACATCAATTAATCAATCGCTAAAAACAATATAAAACAACAGAATTTAAACACTTTCTTTGTTAATATCTCAAAATCAATATTAGCGACATCCGACTCATTTCCCTTGATCGTGTCACATATGTATGTAGATAGATTAAGATTATTATCATCTTTTCACTTTAAACATGTAAATTTCTGTGTGTGTAAATTTTTGCGTTTTGCCAAATTTAAGCTCTTTCACCTGTTTTTATTTTAGCGATTTTGAGCTTCCTTACAAAGGCCTACATACAAAAATAGCATATTTGCATGTTTTTAAATTCGTTTTTAAAGTGCGCGAAAAGTGTGAAAACTAATGTAGCGCAAAAATGTCCATGTTAACAGTAAAGAATAATACATGATACAGTAATACATGATACAGTAATACATGATACAGTAAAGAATAATACATGATACAGTAATACATGATACAGTAAAGAATAATACATGATACAGTAATACATGATACAGTAAAGAATAATACATGATACAGTAATACATGATACAGTAAAGAATAATACATGATACAGTAATACATGATACAGTAAAGAATAATACATGATACAGTAATACATGATACAGTAAAGAATAATACATGATACAGTAATACATGATACAGTAAAGAATAATACATGATACAGTAATACATGATACAGTAAAGAATAATACATGATACAGTAATACATGATACAGTAAAGAATAATACATGATACAGTAATACATGATACAGTAAAGAATAATACATGATACAGTAATACATGATACAGTAAAGAATAATACATGATACAGTAATACATGATACAGTAAAGAATAATACATGATACAGTAATACATGATACAGTAAAGAATAATACATGATACAATAATACATGATACAGTAAAGAATAATACATGATACAGTAATACATGATACAGTAATACATGATACAGTAAAGAATAATACATGATACAGTAATACATGATACAATAATACATGATACAGTAAAGAATAATACATGATACAGTAATACATGATACAGTAAAGAATAATACATGATACAGTAATACATGATACAGTAAAGAATAATACATGATACAATAATACATGATACAGTAAAGAATAATACATGATACAGTAATACATGATACAGTAATACATGATACAGTAAAGAATAATACATGATACAGTAATACATGATACAGTAAAGAATAATACATGATACAATAATACATGATACAGTAAAGAATAATACATGATACAGTAATACATGATACAGTAAAGAATAATACATGATACAGTAATACATGATACAGTAAAGAATAATACATGATACAGTAATACATGATACAGTAAAGAATAATACATGATACAGTAATACATGATACAGTAAAGAATAATACATGATACAGTAATACATGATACAGTAAAGAATAATACATGATACAGTAATACATGATACAGTAAAGAATAATACATGATACAGTAATACATGATACAGTAAAGAATAATACATGATACAATAATACATGATACAGTAAAGAATAATACATGATACAGTAATACATGATACAGTAAAGAATAATACATGATACAGTAATACATGATACAGTAAAGAATAATACATGATACAGTAATACACGATACAGTAAAGAATAATACATGATACAGTAATACACGATACAGTAAAGAATAATACATGATACAGTAATACATGATACAGTAAAGAATAATACATGATACAGTAATACATGATACAGTAAAGAATAATACATGATACAGTAATACATGATACAGTAAAGAATAATACATGATACAGTAATACATGATACAGTAAAGAATAATACATGATACAGTAATACATGATACAGTAAAGAATAATACATGATACAGTAATACATGATACAGTAAAGAATAATACATGATACAGTAATACATGATACAGTAAAGAATAATACATGATACAGTAATACATGATACAGTAAAGAATAATACATGATACAGTAATACATGATACAGTAAAGAATAATACATGATACAGTAATACATGATACAGTAAAGAATAATACATGATACAGTAATACATGATACAGTAAAGAATAATACATGATACAGTAATACATGATACAGTAAAGAATAATACATGATACAGTAATACATGATACAGTAAAGAATAATACATGATACAGTAATACATGATACAGTAAAGAATAATACATGATACAGTAATACATGATACAGTAAAGAATAATACATGATACAGTAATACATGATACAGTAAAGAATAATACATGATACAGTAATACATGATACAGTAAAGAATAATACATGATACAGTAATACATGATACAGTAAAGAATAATACATGATACAGTAATACATGATACAGTAAAGAATAATACATGATAAGGATACAAAGAATAATATGTAATAACCAATGAAATGCATAATACAATGATGAGTGAAGGAATTACAGTTGAGGCCCAGAGGCCTGTAGTTCTGTAACTAACCCCTTGTTTGATTTAGCTGACATAGCAGCAGGTTGGTAGAAGAGAAATTTTACATTCAAGGTGATCTTAATTCATATTAATTCTTAATTGAATCTTAATTCTTCATTGATTATTTCAGGTGATCTGACAGAGAAAGGCTTCAAGAAACAGAAGACAAAGATACTCAAAGAATACAGACAATCACCTGATTATAAAACCAAGAGAGATGCCGCCTTGAAATCGCAATTGGTGAACAATGACAATCTGCAAGACAAAGCCATGCCAAACCAAGGGCATGGCATGGATGTAAAACCAAATGATCCAAATATGGAACAGCAAATTCCTAATATGGACCAACATGTTCCAAATATGGGTCAGGGACAACATCAGCAGATACCAAATATGGGCCAGCAGGCTCCAAATATGGAACAACATAAGCCCAAATTAGAGGACCATGTTGACCTTGACAGAATAATGTCGGCTAGAAAACGAGCGGAGGAAAGAGAAAAAGGGCTTCACAAACGACAACAAGCAAAGGACAATATGTTGGGTGGTGAGCAGAAATTAGGCATGGCAGTAGGTGGAGAGCAACCGTTACAGAATTTAGGGCAGCCCAAATGGAATCAGATGCAGAATATGGGAGAAGGGATGGGACAGATGGGAGTGGGACAACAGTTGCCTGGTATGGGACAGCAGGTGCTCAATGCAGGACAGCAACCAGGTTTTGGACAGCAAGGGGGATTGAGGCAACCTGGACCAGGACAGATTGGAGTGGGACAACAGGGACCTGGTATGGGACAACAAGTACCGAACATGGGACAGCAGATGCCTAATGCTGGACAACAACCAGTCTTCGGACAGCAGGGGGGATTGAGGCAACCTGTACCAGGACAGATGGGAGTGGGGCAACAGGGACCTGGTATGGGACAGCAAGTACCTAACATGGGACAGCAGTTTCCTAATGTAGGACTACAACCAGGTTTTGGACAGCAAGGGGGAGTGTTGCAACAGGCACCAGGTCAGATTGGAGTGGGACAACAGGGACCTGGTATGGGACAGCAAGTACCGCTTATGGGACAGCAGATACCCAATGTAGGACAACAAGTACCAGGCTTGCCACAGCAAGGGGGAGTAAGGCAACCTGCACCAGGACATATACCTGGTGGAGGCCAGCAAATGCCAAATCAACAAGTACCGGTTCTAAAACAGGGAGCACCAGCCAGGGGTCAAAATGTAGCTCATCAGCAAGGACAGTTTGTAGGGCAACAACCACTCCAAAATATGGGACAAGGACAACATGTAGGAGAGCAGCTACTTAATGCAGGACAACATCCTGTTGGAGGACAGCAAGTTCCACATGTGGATCCAAAATTACCTAATGTTGGCTTGCAAGATCAGAATAATCTAAACAACGCTATACCTGACCTTAATCAAGGACAGCTGAATCAGGCTCCCATTGGCGGTATACAACCACGGGGTGTTCCAAATAATGTCATTAATCCCAATCTTGAATTGGATAATAATGCAGGACCTAATCAGCAGGACCAAGCTGATAAAGAATTACAGGGGGAGGGCGATTTGAAAAGACAAAAGCGCGACGATGTTGTACAGATTGAAGATGATGAAGGTGCTGATGATATTGAGCCGAATCGGGAGCAGAGGGAAGACGGTCAAAAGGCGGACGATATTGATAATAACTTTGAAAACCAGCAAGCTCGATTGAGGGATATGAACATATTTTATGCTAAAAAAGATGCAGATGGCATCGACGATAAACAAGTACTAAACAGAAGACTTTTATCAGTTGTACAGAGTGACACTGACAATATTAGATACAATGTATCCAAAGCAGACTATGGGGAACCGTTCAGAGAACACTTTGACACCAAATCGCAAACTTCCAGCGATGAAATAGTAAAATATAATCCAAATAAACCTTCCAAAGATACTGTGAACGGTAAAATTGTACATAATGTAAAAGTCGGTAAATTTGAGACTATGAGAATAACCGAAGGGTACGAAGGAGGGAATATGAAGAAGAAAAAAGTATTTGGTGTAGCTAGTGTAAAGTCTTCCAAAACCAAGATGGATGAGACTTTGGATCAATCATCGTCAAGAAGAGATGCGTTGTTAGCGGATGATGTTGCAGAGGATGCAGAACAAGAATTGAGGAGGACGGAGGAGAAGAAAGAGAAGTTGTCGAGGATGACGAGTTTTCTTCCGTGGGAGAGGAATGATGTGCTGTATAATATAACACAGGTATGGATTTGTAAATGATTTGTAAATGTCTCCCATCATGCACTATTCCAGGTGTTTGCATATTCTCATCTCTGTACTGAAGTTTTAATGCGGAGAATGTCGCCAGCAGAAGTTTGCTCTGGAATATTGCATTGTGGTACATGTATAGGGAAAAGGTGGTGCGAAATTTAAATTGGAGGCTTAAACCAAAACTTGCTATGTTAAATTTTTAAACAACAGAGTTCATAAACGGAATTTGAGTCATATTTTATTGTGGATGCCTTAATGGGCTATTCCAGTTGAAATCTATACACTCTCTAGATGGAACATGTGACATTAGTCTTCTACACAGGGAGTGTGAATTTCCAATGGAATTACTTGAAAGGATGATGCCATTTGAAATCTACACCCCCTGGGTGCAAAGATTTCTTTCACTTTATCTCGTTATTCTTGCTTGACATAGGCAGAACCCCATTCTGACAGTTATTACTAATATTATTTCAACATTTTAGGTAAAGAATAATGAAACTAAAATTGGATGGAAATGATACTTTATGGTGTTAAAACAGTATATGGATTTCTATGTGAAACATATTAGGAATTTGATCTTTAATGAACCATAACTTCACTTCCAGATGTCTGATGAAGCTGGTTGAGGTGTCATTTTAAAGCTGAAATTGAATTCTTTCACAATCTGCAATAAACAGAAAATGACCTAGAGCCGATTTTACTACCACTTTGTGGTGGATGGTCACATATATCCAAGAATAGTATTCAACTTACTTTGTATTTTGTTGTTCTGAGCAACACTAATGTGACCATATCTCTGGAACTGTATGTCCAATTCTGTTTTCAGCAAATAAATCTCTGAAAATAGCACATCCTTTTAAATGAAAATTAACTGAATTTTTATCATGCTCTGCAAACAACTCATTTAGCTTGATCATGTCACATTTGTATTCTTTATCCAGTTGTTG
Source organism: Amphiura filiformis (assembly GCF_039555335.1). Lineage (NCBI taxonomy): Eukaryota > Metazoa > Echinodermata > Ophiuroidea > Amphilepidida > Amphiuridae > Amphiura > Amphiura filiformis. The sequence continues at coordinate 64,115,116 of NC_092640.1, read as the reverse complement.
TCAATGAAAAACGCAGACGCACAAAGCGCCTACGAAACGAAGAATCCCTTGCAACGTAAACTAATGGACGCCTTTAGCGACTCGCTACGATACGTCAATAAGATTTACAACATCAAATTCGGGTTCACGTCCCGTAAAGTGCCGGCGCACATGCCTCACATGATTGATGTGGATATCATGAATGAACTGCAAGATGAGTAAGTACTGTTATATTATTTACATAAATTATTTAAATTATTAAGTCAACATATATCCCAGTGAACACAAAACGTTTCACCCAAAACCTGTAAATGTTGGATTATTTAAAGCGTATACAAATTTTAAAATATTTTTGAAGATTTGCTGCAAAACATTCTAACATTATGCTATTTAAGCGTTAGCAAAATATTTTGTAAACATGTTTGCCAAAAAATATTTTGACATTTGAAAAATGTTGTAATTTTTAAAAATGTTCATGACCTTTACATAACCAGCATTTAAATGTTATATTCAAACTTTTTGATCAAAACCAAAAAAATAAATCCTATAAATGTCTCTTTTACGCTTAGGCAGAGAAACCCAAAAAGCACTAGGAACAAAAATATGCTATTCATGTTGGTAATCAAACAAGACAACCATTTATTTTTTTATTTCAACCCAACAGTTAATAAACACCAAAGAATCATGCTCCAAAATTCACGACACGCAATGACTCTCAAGACGGCACTCATTAGAGTTCCGAAAGCTCAGCCCTCTGAAAAGGACTTCTCTAGGGAAAGATTAAATCTTAATTTCTTACCGACCTAGAGTACCAAGTAATTTCAAATCGTAACAACTCTCATTGGTTCCCAGGTCAAGCAAAACAACACCAGCATAACCATACCGTGGAAACTTGGCATGTTGCCCATGGGGATCGACGCTAAGTCAGGTACCGCGTGAGCAAACTCAAAAATAGCGCAAATAGCATGAGCGTACACAAAAGAAACTTTGTGCAATGTTGCCAGGTCTGAACGCTGTACCGGCGTCAGCTGAATTAGAGTACGCTTAGAGGGCACAGGCATGGAAAATTTCAATCTGTTGACTTATTAATCTGAGAGCATAACAACAACCTCTGACCCGGTCAAGAATAAAACTGGAATTATGCATTTCTCAGCAAGAGTAAAATGAGTTTAACTTGCTTCACATTGTTTAACTTTAATTCGTACAGGTTTGCCAAGGAGTATGACCTGACTTCATCCCATCAAGTGCGGCATTCACAAGACATGCAGTTTGCATTCTCCTACATGTATTACATCATCGGTGCACCTAAGGAGGTCAATGTGACGGAGGTGTTTGATGAGTTTGACACAGATAGTTCAGGGTAGGTAGTAGGACATTGGAAGTACATTACAATACTGTTTATGAGAAGTTATATATACTATTACTGTAGTTTGTGCATAGTGTCTATTAAGGCTGGGATGTTTTGACAGGCTCTCTGGTAGTTGCCCATCCCTATATAAGATACCCAGTTTCAATTTCTTGTGCGGGTTACCCATAGGACATTATTTACTATGTTTATAAGCCTTGTTTTAGCCTAGTTTGCTTGAAACGTTTGGTGAAAAGTTCAACAGCACCAATGAGTTGATAAACTTGGTTTCAAGTCACAAAATTCAATTACAAGAGGCCCGAGTTCAATGTTAAACAAAGCTTTGGTTTACAATTGGACATTTTGCAGGTATATATTTTCACTAAATATCACTACTACTTGCACACAATTGTTTGAGACCATTTATAATATTTTCTAAGTGCAAATTTGCACTCCACTTTGACTTGATCTGTGGTAATACTGGTACCCAAAGTACCGTAGGTATCTGCCCATAAATCACACAGGGTACCCAGCCTTAGTGTGTGTATGGACAGACTAATCATGGACCAAAATCTGCAAGGATGTAAGTTTTGAGGCACTTGCCTGATTTCAGGCATTTTGTTACTCCGAATTTGCACACTTTTATTTATTTTCAGTATGTTTTGAGGCTTTATAACCCAGATTCATGCACTTATTCCTGCAGTCATTTCAAGCCACTTACATTTCTGAATGTGACATCCAAAACACTGCTATTTGGGCTGAAAAATATACATTTTTTGTAGGTTGCTATGTATTCATGTTTAAAAACCTCACAAAATGTTTGCTCACTATGACATGTATCAAATTGATCAGTTATATCTTGAGCGCTTGTCTAATTTACTTATTTATATTCATAAACAGGATTTTATCAGACCGTGAGATTCGAACCCTGGCCACTCGTCTCTATGACTTGCCCTTGGACCTCAAGACCCTCACCAATCTTGAAAATATCATCATCAACTGCTCCAAATATCAGCCATCAGATGCTGCAGGTGCAAGTTTGGTTACTGAAAAATATTATGAGCAAAATATGGTAAGTTATATAATGTTACAGCAAAATAGATTTGACCCAGAGAGTACCGACTCAGAATTGACCTGCACGTAATGTTGTGATAAATTTGCCATGGAGAGCAAAATAGTGTAGCTGGGGCATTTGTTGTCAAAATCCCAAAATTGAGTGTCTGTAAGTAAATCAAATCAAATCAAATCAAATGAACTTTGTTTCCATATAACTTATAACTACAAAAAAAGATCAAATCAAGTGAAATTGGGGAGGTGAGAAAAAAGCCTATAAGCTGAAGCCTTACAAAGGTGTGGTTATAACACCAAGATAAAAATAGAGCTAAAGAGAGTCCACCAGACTTTCCCTTAAGCAGTATTCAGACTTTTTATTGTACGTACAATATTGTATGTAACATATATACGTTATTTAATCAAAAAAAAATATAGACACAGATATTAATACATTTCACAACACTGTGTTTCACGCCAAAGCGATCATCAGGTGAATAAATTAAAATTGAAAAACACGATGATCAAAGGCCTTTCCAAAAACTCCGTAACCTAGCAACGCGTGCACGCGTGTCGAAAAACACACCTGGCGCGAGTATGACGCTTTACAACGGTAGGTGGTGACATAGGTTATGGAGAAAATGAATAGGCCTAAACATACCATATAAAACATTACTTTTTCTTAACACGGCTATGACGACATTTGCTTATCAGCTCACTTCTTAATACGTTATTTAATCTATTGCCTTTCTATTTCCAGTAATGTTTAAGTTCTAACGAATGTTTGATGACGAAAAATCGATAATATATTTCTGGTAGATATTGTATGTAACATATTATCGATTTTTCGTCATCAAACATTCGTTAGAACTTAAACATTACTGGAAATAGAATGGCAATAGATTAAATAACGATATATATGTTACATACAATATTGTACGTACAATACTCGGAGTCTGTGGAGCGCTTTATTGTACTTTCATGGTTATACTGTATAAGTGGAAATTTTCGCGAGGGTTTTATTTTCGTGAATTTCGCGGTTAGAGCTCCAACCGGGAAAATAACACCTCGCGAATATATGCTATAATGTATTACAAGTATAGGGAAGCAGTGTTCGAAATAGGGCCGGTCAGCCGGCCATTGGCTTGTAACTTTTTGGCCTGGCCGGTAACTTTTCTGACTGGCATCTAGTTGCCGGCCCGGCTGGCCGGTAACTTTTTAAGGTCAAGCCTGGCTGGCCTGTAACTTTTTGAGGCATATTTCGAACACTGTAGGGAAGGACTGGGCAGTTGCGAAAATAACATTCGCGAAAATGTCTCTCTCACTGCAAATCGCAAAAATTGCCACTTATACAGTAATCAATGCAGAATGACATAAATTTGTTTGTGGCTGTGATCATAAAGAAAGGAAAACAATTTACTTCTGGCAATTTTATAATGCCAGTATATATTTCGTATTGCAAATCTTGGCTGATAGTAGAAATGACATTGCAAGTCTCGAAAAACCTTTCCAAATCATTTCCACTAGTTCAAAAGTCCGCAGACCCCCACAAGTATTACTAATTATGATCAGAAACAATGCATAAATTTGCTGTAACTTTGGAAGGAAATGAGGGAATTCGATCAGGTTTTCGCTAGTAATGATCCGATTCAAAAGGTCACAACAGTCTCTTATACTGTCCCTTTGCGGTACGGGTCACCCGGGGTTGATTTGTGTGACAATGTCATTGAATCGATGATCGATGAGCTGTAGCGGAGTTCGCACAACTATGATAAACATGAAAGGCAGTGTTGGATGAGTGACCACACTCATAAAATCCATTCATGTGATGACTTGCATGGAATAGTGTAAACGGCTTATCTCTCCCGAGTGGATTAAGAATTGTTTTGTGGACTCTCCTTTTATCTTGATGGTTATGACACTTTATGCACAATACATAATATAGGATCCTCAAGTTAAAGTTCCCCCTAATGCTTTTTGAAATAAATTTGAAGAATAGCATATGGAGCGTTAAGGGATCTGGAATGAAGCGTTTGGCAGTATTTTTGTGGGACATGAGAGCACATCAGACATATCGAATTGCATTCTGAATACGAAGAATGTCTTTCTGATATCAAATAATTTTCATTTTTTGACAAATTATTAAAATTTGATATTTTTCACATTTTTGATATATAACAGTCCTCGAAGTAAATTTGATAAATAATGATATATTCTTAAAGTGTATGTAGCTGGGAGGAAAAGCCGATGATCAATTGAAAATTTTGATCTTTCATATTGAAGATATGGATTTTTTTCCCAAAAAGACCTAATTTTTTTTGTGTTTTGGGAAAAAAAATCCATTTAATACGAAAGGTCAAAATTTTCAATTGACCGTCGGCTTTTCATCCCACCTACATACACTTTAAGTATAAATCATCAGATTTATAAAGTTTACTTAAAGTACTGTTAAATATCAAAAATATCAATTTTTAATCATTTGCCATAAAATGTGTATTACATTGCGAATTTCAAAAAATCAAAATTATTTGATATCAGAAGGACATTCTTCGTATTCAGAATGCAACTCGATAAGTCTGATGTGCTCTAATGTCCCACAATAAATACTGTCCAAACGTTCATACCCCACCCCTTAATGGCAACTCAATTTGTTGTAATATTTGTTTCTTCTTTTTTTTCCAGCCCCAGGTATCCAAGTGGCTAGTATCACATTGTGATCCTCTTATACAACTAATGGGCCAAAGTGTTGAAGGACAAACTAAATATAGGTAATTACTAAATGTTAGAGTATGTACTGTCAGGGTTGCCAAACCCGCGATTTGGTAGCCCAATTGGGCGACTTTTGAAGATTTTTCCCGCGACTTTTGACAATTTCCTGTCCCATAGAAACCAATGCTTAAGAAAAAAATTGGGCAACTTTTCAACATTGGCTCCTGCGATTTCCGGTATTTTCATGCCCCATAGAAACCAATGGTAAAGAGAGAAATTGGGTGACTTTTCGATTATTTGACCCGCGATTCGGGCTGAAATCTTTTGGCAACCCTGTGTACTGCAAACGAGGACACACACAAGATTTTTTACTCATAAACTGCGGACTAACCTGCAACCATGGACAGTCCCCGGTCTCAAACTGCTTTAATAGACCTCAAATGCATGCTAAATGCATTTGAGCAATACTTCCTAAAAACTGCAGATAAATGTGTGAAAAATATAGTCAGCGGTTGATGGCTAAAATTTTGCAAAAATCCGCCAATTTAGTCCAAGGTTAGGCGATGAAAAACATGATACATACGTCCGCGGTTATATAGCAATACACACTGGCCTCAATTGGCGGCAAACACACACAGGGGTGTCCTCAATTGGCAGCAATCACACACAGGGGCGTGTGGGGGGGGGGGGGGGGGGGGCAAATACTATCAATCAAAGACAAGCAAAAAAAGGTAATTACTAAATGTCAGTGTATGTACTATGTATTGGAGCAAAAGCTTCAAAAATATGTATACTTTTATAGGGTGAGATGTTTAGTTTTTGCAAGGCAAACGTTTGAATCAAAAAAGGCGTAAATTTCTTGAATTTTGTTGGTGTCACGCAAAAGGTTCCCAACTTAAGACACACGGCCATATAAATGTATAAACCTGGTGTGCATATAAATATATACATATGTAAGTTGTGTGCGGGTGTGAAGATAAAGGAGGATGGAAAGAAGAAGCCAAACTAGCTGGAATTTGTTATAGTTATTGAAAAACATGTCACAGAGTGTAATATATACTGTGAGAGGAGGCAGAGGATGAGACAAAGAAAATGCTGTAATTGTACTTAATTATGTGTTTTTATTTGAGTGTGTCAATATGTTATTCCTATAATCTGTTATTTTTTTTACAGACATGAACTAATGGGAGAAGATGAAATAGCTTTCAAAATGATTCGCACCAATGTCTCACAGGTCATAGGTCAACTAGATGATATAAGAAAAAATCCTAGGTGAGTATTTAGACTGCTGCCCTCAGTCGTCAACCTTTTGGATTGACGACTGAGAAAGCTATGTGGAAAAAATGTGACGGATTTTGCAACAGGATTCCTGTGGCATAGAGCATGCGCAGTTGTGTCCAAATTGACCTTTTGAACGAGTTTGTTGTTTGTAGAAGTTCCGAGCACGATCTTGTCACAGCGGCGCAGTACAGCGACGCTGTACACGGGCACCGCTAGTCAGTCGCGCTACGGCGCACAACCAATGTCGCATTGAATAGTTTTCAGAAGTCCGTCATGATATGGCCTGTAAGATAATCAGTCGTCACTACAAAGCATACACAGTACATGCGAAGTGTAGACGGCTGATTGGAATTAGTCTAGGTGAGTATTGCACAAAATAATGCAGGACGAAATACTGTATGAGCCGAAATTTTCATGGTGGTTTTACAGTCCAACCTCACTTATCCGGCCATGATGGGACCAATTCCATTGGCCGGATAAGTGAAAAATCCGGATAAGTGAATTACATGCAATTCTGCATTGACTGTCCCAAGTACTGAAATTGTGACAACAAAAGATTGTTTTAACATGGGGAAATAACACTAACAGATGGCTTTAGAGTGCTTTATGCAACATACATATGTCATTATAAGCATTCAGAGCATGGAATTAAGGTGTAAAATCATCAAAAACATGTTTTCCTGTGAAGATTTGACAGCCGGATAACAGAGAGATCCATATAAAAGAGGTCCGGATAAGAGAGGTTGGACTGTACTTTCATGTATTTAGCTGTTTTACACAGCCCAAAAATTAAACGCCCCTCAACTGCACAATAATGAAGCTCATTACTAAGAAATCTACAACCACAAATTTATCATCTCACGAAAATGTTAATGAACCTCGTAACCTCAAAAATATCCTTCAGCAAAAATGTACAGTATTTATGCGATGAAGAGTGGGCACTTCCATCTGTGACATTGTGTTTGGTGAATATTTGGCTCTTCCTGTGACTAGAGATTAATGACTATAATCAAATCAAGCATTTCTTGGCAAAACTGGAACACTGTGAACGCTAGTGGCTCCGCGATAAACACACACAAATATAGCACGATACAGAAGAAAGTATACACGCGCCGTACACTGCGTACAAGCTACATGTACGCAGTTTGGCCAAGAAATACTTAATTTGATTAAAGATAAAATTTTGTAATAGTTCAACTGATAACATTTGTTTAATATCAATGCTTGTTCTAAAATTGATCAAATCTTAAATTATTTTGACTAAATTTAGCATGTTCTGGTTTAGCAAGCCGCTAAGTTATCACTAGCATAAATTTTGCTTTTATTGATTAAATTTGAATCATAAAACCATTCAACTGGGCTTACATTTTTTGAGTGACTATGGTGTCGCACCTTATCCTACGCCCATCTTCAGGCCGAATGTTAATCTGGCGGCAATTGGTCATTGACCTGTGACAAGATGGTATTGCCATATGTCGTCGATTTTTGAGCCAAACTTATTTAGAATGTTTTTTATTACAGAGTTGTAGCCTTGTGCAATTATGCGAGGATTGCCGCCCCTGTTGAGTGAAGGCTGTTCTTTCTTGACAAATATCACTTCATTGACTCCCCTTTCGTACCACCTGTGATCTCTGTCTAAAATTACAACATCTTTATTGCCAAAGGTGTGATTTGTGCTGTCCAAATGCATATACATGGCAGAGTTCCCATGCGCAAGTCCTGGCAATCAGTGTGTCCTTGCATATTGTATATGGGATAGACAATATTGCTGGTTGTCCTTGGTTGGCATGTATTCTGGGTGAACCAGCTTTTGTCTCAAAGTATTATTTGGTTTGAACGAGACTGGTTCTGATGTTTGCTGAAAATCCTGCAGTTTTTCAGACAGATCTGACACATAGGGGATGGTGCAATACCAAAACCACTCAAAAACATGTGTCCAGTTGAATAGCTTTAAATGATTCCAATTTAATATTTATGTATATGTGATGTGACCAAGCAAAATCAGTTGGAACTCGGGAATATTGATTTTGAGATTTAGCCAAACAAAGGAAATATTTCCTTTTGTTTCCTGTTGTTTTGGAAACTCTTTTAATTGCTCTTATCTTTGGAACTGGTTGTTCAATTGTAATGGGTTTTTTGCAAAATGCAGCTTTGTAAATACTTTTTACTATCCTATAAGAAACTGAAAATGTACTATTTCCGAGTTCCGACTGATTTTGCTTAATCGCATCACATATGTGGATGATTGGCAACCTTCAGAAATGTATTACTTTTATTTTTGTATATTGGTTTTTCAGGAAATTTATATGTTTAAATGATAACATAGAGCATGAGACTGGAGACTCTAGCATGGTGAAGGCAGTGCTACAGGACTTCTATGAGTCGTTATTTCCTATTATATCACAATTTGAGCTTCCTAGAGAATATAGAAATAGATTTCTACATATAGATGAATTAAGGGAATGGTAAGTACGGACCATTGTGTCAAGTTATGTGGTACCCTATGATAGGGTGGCGTAGAAAAAGGGTTAAAAATATAGAAATAGATGTCTACTAGATGAATTCAGGAAATGGTAAGTAAAGTCACTTTGATACACAGACAAGAAAGAAACAGACCGCGTTCAACCAGTCAAAGTCCATGTGTATTGTATGCTCTGAGTTCTCGCATATTCATGAGGGCCAATTGTTCGATCATGCCATGTCTAACAATCACGCCAGTGTTGCGTGCCTTCGCGATTACGTGATAGACCGTGAAAATATGTGGTAATTGCGTTGCAGTCTCGCCTGTCGCATTTCATGGAACAATCGGCCCTCATCGGGTGATGCTGAGACTTTGACTGGTTGCACGCGGTCTGTTTTCTTTCTCGTCTCTCAAATTCATCTTGTACTCTTGTGTGATTGTGAAGTGGTTTCATTTGTTTTCAAAATCATTATTTAACGGTTCTTTACACATATACAATAAATTGCACATTGTTATTTGTGCAGTAGTTACAGTAGGTATACTTTCACTTTCAGGTTATGGGTGGGCTGTTTAGCATTTTAGGATTAGGCTTAATGATTAAATGGTTGTGAATTGGGATATTTTCGCTACAATCTCTTAAATGTTTGTAAAACAGTTTAGAAGTGTGCAGAAACATTTTTTTTTAAATTAAAAGAAAAAAAGTTCTGGAATTTCTAAAACTTGGGTCGCATTCTTTTGTGCAGTAAAACTTTTTTCCAGATTTTAAGATTAGGGTCGGCCTGATGAGGACAATCAAACAATTAAATTTTTTTTGGCCTAACCCTACAAGAATTCAAACTCATGTAATAACAAATATTACTCACAAGGTATTGTTTTCTGTGTGTTGCAGGCGGAGATATCGGGATTGGTTAAGATTCTGGACCCATCTATCATTAGGAGGCCTTATTGTATTCAGTATTGCATCATTTTGTTCAACACAGGTAGGTTGCTATACAGGGTGTCCCAGAATGATTTATACCGTGTTTGAACAAAATATCAAAAATATATAGTCAACAGTGTATCTAATTTTAATATGTGCAATACAATGCCCCACATGTCTCCTACTTATTCTGTGACTTTCATGGAAATAGCTTGATTCGTTTCGGCGTGACATTGCTATTACTGAAAATGGACGAAATTGCATGTGTGTAATTTACAGTGCAAATGTATCATAACACATGGATCCTTTATCACCATCGTCCAGTCGCACTGTGCAATATTTTGGAGAAATTCTACATTCTTTGATAGGAAATACACCAAATTTGGCACAGATGTAGAGCTACAATGCTTAATAATGCTTGATATGGGATTACGTGAAACATATCAATATGACATCAGATATTTAGGTTGAAAAACATACTTTTTATGTGATTTTTACCACAATTTTTACCCAAAAATGTCATTATTACAGAGAATATAACTTCCTCAAGGATCCTCCGCAGTAAATATTAATCTTCTTCGTTACGTTGCTGTGGGTTTGCCCATATACTGTGGACATAAATGCATGCATGCTGTGACACTAAGGACGAACCTTCTCTACACTTTTATGAAAAATTCATCTCTGCCGGCATTTCAAATGATGAAACTCACACACCTCAATAATTGTCTGCAAAACTGCCGCCAAAGAAAGAATAGTTTAAGGTCACTCAAGTGTAGCAAATCCTTTATTCCATACAATGATTGCTTCATTACATCATAAATAAACGATAGATATCAACTATTTAGTAGAAGTAAGAACATGACACAGCAATATACTGCATAACATTACTTTGTGCTGAACGGTTAGTAATTTTACTGATTTTCAATTATAGGTTGCTTTGTCAAAACTTGGAATTCACAATTTTTACGCAATCCTCTCTAACTTCTACTAGAAATGTCCAATTTTTAAAATCTAAAAAATCTGAGAAAGCTAAATATATGTTAAACTTAAAATGCAAAACAAAATGACCAATAGAAATGCTGCTCATACCTAAAAAATGCCATCTTTCTCGGTATAAATCATTCTGGGACACCCTGTATATGTACAGATATTAGTTTTTACAATTAAACCTGTCAGAATTGTTTGAATTTACAGTGCCAGAAGCAATGAGATAGAACCAAAAAGTATCAACTCCGTCATGTGTGTCACTCATGGAGGGCAAAAAAGTGTACTTTTGGCTCATTTTGCTAAGCCCCTGGCAAACATCAAACATTCTGCATGTAATCCATTGTGCCAAAAATGTGCACCAAGCGCTGCATACACAAACATTTGTAATAGTCGAGCTTAAAGAAACCAATTATCATTCCATTTTGGGATATCATGTAACTTTAAATGTAAAGAGTTATTTATGAGCATATATATATATACCTCCTATGGGAGACATGACCTTAATCTCCCACACAAGGAGTGTGCCCAGGGAGTATGAATTTCAAATGGGATTACCTGATTGGGTGACTACATTTGAATTCTACACCCCCTGTACATGGTCCCCGTTTGCCGACAATGAACAAGTTATCTTGAGAGCTATATGATGATGAAACTGGGGGTAGCATGGCCATAGGGTCTCGATCTGATTCGATTTTCAGCCCAAAATATGATAATTTAAAAGTAGAAAAAGTGATCCCGCCTGGGAATCGAACCCAGGACCTCAGGTTTACGAGATCTGCACCTTAACCACTGGGCCACGAGTTCGAATTTCAAGCAGCCTAATCATGAAGCTCCTGTGGCCCAATGGTTAAGGCGCAGGTCTCGTAAACCTGAGGTTCTGGGTTCGATTCCCAGACGGGATCACTTTTGCTACTTATCTACTTAACGCGACGCGACGGTGAACCTGGTGAAAAATTATGTCTATTTATACAATTCCTGTCGATCATGCCACTGTTTTTCCATGTTACCCAAGTACCCAATTTGAATAATTTATGCATATCAAGCAAAATAACCTTGTTCCTTATTTTTCAGCTTCGTGCTCTAAAAAGAAGGTGCTGCCCAAGAAGGAGAGTGCGTTCACATGACATCGCTGAGAAAGTGCAACATGTATGATAATTAGCTGTCATATGTGGCCTAGACTTGGACATCACATCAACACATGCGGACGTACAGCAAAATAGTAAACAAAATAACCTTTTTAATATGTGCTTCCTAAAGATTTACTGTAGGTTTAAATTCAGTAAGTGTGAAACTGAGGAACTAGTAATTATAAGAAGTTGTGACAGAAGTTAGTGTGGTTTGTTGCTTGTATAGAGCAGAGTTTCCCAACTATTTTTTGAAAACAATCCTATAGGTATATGAGTGGATATTCATACGTAGTGGTAAATTTTTAACTTCAACATTACACTATTTTTCGCTCACCTGGAACGATTTCACTAGCTCGACTAGCGTCTTCAGCAGTTGGTGATATCATCACTGCATCACCATCTGCTGAAGACACTAGTCGAGCTAGTGTAAATGTTTCAGGTTAGTGAAAATAGTGTAATGTTGAAGTTAAAACTTTGATTCATAAACCTATGTATCCTTCATGATAGCATACATGAAATTAGCCTATTGCTGTTGAAGTGTTGATGTAACAGGATTAATTACCATAGCAATAGATGAATACAATTTTTGAATAGATCGCCCTGCACTACAACGTTCATGCGGTACCTGTGCATTGAACCATAGAAGTCAAAGAATGATAATCACTCGCACCTGTAAGATTAGTATCTTTGAAAAGAGCGGTATTGTATTCAATCTTTGATTGCAGACATAAACAGGTGATGAGTGCAACATGCTTGTAGTGCAGGGCAATCTATTTAAAAATTGTATTCATCTATTGCTGTGGTAGTTAATCCGATTATTACATATCTTGTCAAGACTTCATTGAGGGATTATACAGCTTTATTCCATAAGCTTTATAATCCCTGTCTTGATACTAGGCTAACTCTGATTATATCCTTCATGTAAGCCTACACAGAGTTAGCCTGTTGTCAAGACTTCATTGAGGGATTTTACAGCTTTATTCCATAAGCTGTAAAATCCCTGCCTTGATACTAGGCTAACTCTGAGTACCGTATTGTTTGTAATAAACGCTCCCCTCTAATAAACGCCCCCCTCCAATTTTTCTGTGAAAAATTGACAAAAAATCCATGCTATATCGTGTGAGTAAGCTTAAAACTGGCATCAGTCAGTCAGTCTTAATGTCAGGGACGATCGGTAAATTGCATGGACAAAACCTGTTATGACTCACACTTCCATCCATTCCATTGCCTAATTATGGTAGAATTTCACTAGATTCTTGCTTGATGATGTACTTACGAGTGTAATTTTGATGCATTTACCACGAAAATGATATTTTCCATGGGCGTCGCCATTAGTATAGCCGTAAATCCCTCTTTTCTACAGGAGCACCATCGGGAAATTTAACCCGATTTTTAAGTTTTTTTCACTGACAATTCACCTTCAATAAACGCTCCCCTTTTGGAAAAACGCAACGCCCCCGGCGTTTATTACAAACAATACAGTATTCTGACAAAGGTATTGTTTCCTGGCTCTTCTCGGAACCCCCAGTTTTCAGTACCAGTGAAGGGTCTTGACCAAGTGATTTGTAAACCATGTTGTAGAGGTAGAGTGGTTTAAAGCCATGCATTGTGTATTTTTTTACTTCATGATCGTTACAAAGAAGGCTGATATTGGTCAATTCAATAGAAACATATTGATGCTGTAATTCTTTCAAGCGTGTACAATGAAAGAGCAAATTTAGACAAATTGAGCTCAAAAGTCGAGCTCAAAAGTATACGTAGCAAGTGAGATAAATTAATTTGTGCTTTTGTTTTTGCCTATGAACAAACACAGCAAATTCAGCTGTAGGCACAAAATCATTATAAGTTTATTTGAAGAAAAACTTACAAGAAAAAAATTCTGAATGTTTACATTATTGTTGTTCAGTTCTCATGTGATATGTCTATTTCCATTATATACATAGACTGCTCAGTGCCAGAAGTGGGTAAGTGCAATAGTTGCCCTGTGAACATTTGGCAATTTACATGCAGTATATTGTACTCATCTACACATGGCAGCTATTGTACTTACTCACTGCTGGCACCGAGCAGTCGACATGTGATGTATTTTGCCAAGTCTAGGCCACATATAACAGTGGTATATTATATTATTATTAGTAGTTAGCCATTTTGTACTATTTCAATTTCATACTTTGTACTATGTGTGGTTTGTGTAATATGGGGTCAGGGTGATCGATACTCCTGCTTTTTGGTCTGGTTTCTTTCTTTTCTGATGTTGTTTTTTTCTCTAAGGGCCCACACCTAAATACCAGTGTGCAGCTTTCCCCACCTTGGCTAGGGAACCCCTCATTCAATGAGAGCATAAGCATTTGTAGCTGCAGCTTGGCTGGGGAAGGTTGCACACTAGTAAAAAGGTATGGGCCCTAAATACTGTATTCTCTCGTATAATCAGGGTTGCCAAAAAATTTCAGCCCGAATCGCAGGTCAAAAAATCAAAAAGTCGCCCAATTTTTCTGTTTACCGTTGGTTTCTATGGGGCAGGAAACTATCGAAAGCCAATGTTGAAAAGTCGCCCAAATTTGTTCTTAGCCATTGGTTTCTATGGGACAGGAAATTGTCAAAAGTCGCATGGTAAAATCTTCATAAGTCGCCTAATTGGGCTACTGAAATCTCGGTTTGGCAACCCCATGATAATGCCCCCAATAAACATCCCCATCTTTTTTTGAAAGCATAAGCATGGTAAGATTAAAACTGGCATGACATTCTTGCATAAAAATGCACTTACAGATCTAATTTCGAAGTATTAACCGATAATAATTAGCCCTGTTTGGCACCACCATGTTGTATTTCAAACCAGCGAGTTTTTTTCATTGAAAATTCTTAGAAAATTCACTTCAAATAAATGTACCCTTCGGAGCATTTTTGTTTTGCCCCTGGGGCATTAATAAGAGAGAAAACAGGTAATGATTGAGACATCAAATGCTCTTATACCAGTGGAAATGTTTGTCTTTAAATATGCTATATTCACATTCCTATATGTTTTGCACCAGAATTGAGTCGCCAGTGCACACGCTTGATACTCAAAACATGGGTAGTGGTATATGAGCCCTTTCACAGTCTCAGTTCAAAGTGCATTGTGGGTCATATGCTCGGGAGATGAACATTGTGGACTCACCACAGTATTTAAATGAGGGTGAACTTTGCACGTTGAAAAGAGCATTACAATTGTTGCATATTATTTGGTCTTGATTTCTTCTGAACACTTGCAGAAGGCAAGGAAAGAATTGATGAGCTAGCTAGCGATTGCTAGTGAGAAAACAGGAAAGTTAAAATCCCTTTCAGGCGTGGTTCATCACACGCTTTGTCAGTGGAGGAGATTGGCTTGTTTGTCTCTCAATAAGACTCGAACAGTGATGCGCGGTTGATGTGAAGTCCGAGATTTCTGAAATTGCAAAAGGGCTTATTGTGTGACATGGTTTCAAGCGTGTGCAGTGGCCATGACCATGGTGAGTGTAATCTCAGTTTTAGTGAAAATTATTTTGGGATTCACTACCAGCCTTTTCTGCATAGACCTTGCAGCAGCAGATGGAATGTCTTCAAAAATTAGTTAAAAAGATGCTGTGTGCGGTAAACACCACAAGTGATCACACACTGGCGACATCATGCTCGATGTGCTTGAAAAATCAAAGTGATTTTTGCTATTTTTATAACAAAATTGGCAATAAGAAAGTTGGAAAATATGAACAAATATGAATGCACCTGCAAGAAAAATGAATAAATCCTGCACGACACAAAGGTGTGCGAAAGCACTGCGCGAAGTACACGGAGTGCCATTATACGCAATCAGTGCACTCCGCATACTTTTCTAACTGCTTTTTTGATTGGCTGATTTGATATAGGAGTGCAGGATTGTAGCTAGAGGATTTTTAGTGTCGGGTCGTATTTGAGGGATTTTTTTGAGAAATTGACAATTGTCTAAACTTGGCCAAATTTGATGTAATGTTGCAATTTTTGACACTTGAGTGCTGGGTGCTAGAGCTTAAATTGTTTATCAGTGGTGGGCTCTAAATCTAATTGCCAGGCTCTGCCGCCCGCCTTATAGCTACATCCCTGTAGGGGTGTATGAATAGGATTTAGTCCATAAGCAGCTTTTCTATAATACAGAAATTTTCTTCAGAAATCGCTATCTAAAACACTGAACAGTAGTATGTATAGACCACAGTGGTGGTTGAATATTATTATCAGTATAAACTGAACTAAAGTAAACTGATCTGATCTAATCTGTGTGGGTTATTGGTGTGTAATTATTTTTTATAACTTTGTACAGTTATTTATTTGTTGGGCTATTACAGCTGAAATGTATATCCTCTATGGAAGACATGACCTTATATCATCCACACAGGGAGTGTGAATTTCAAATGGGGTTACCCCTGAGTGGGCAACTCCCTTTGAAATCTACACCCCCTTTGTGGGTGATTAAGGCCACATCTTCCATAGGGGGTGTATGGATTTCAACGGGAACAGCCCATTTGTTGATAAACCAATGATATTTGTACTTATTGTTCTTTAATATACCTTGAAAAAAATAAGGTGCATGTCTATTTTCATGATTTGTATTGACCCAGTCTTACGCAGACTTTAATTCGCAATGTGTAGTAACATAAATTGGATTCCAATTATTTTGGGAAAGGTTAGAGGTCATTGGACTGCTGTATATGGTCCAAATTACATGTAGGGAACATATTAATGATCAGAATAATAGTAGTGCCATGTGTAGCGTAAATTTATGGCAATCGCATATATTATACGAAATGATGCAGGTTGTGATATACGAGGGGCAGTCAGTATGTTTTAAGAGTTGATTCGTGACGTCATATGTGGATTGTTTTCATGGCATTTCTCAATGATTACATAAACACTGTACCTTTGTCTTTCAAACAACACATGTAAAAATTATATCATACACATGATTACGTAACAGCATTAGCATAAAATCAATGTACTAGGGACACTGCCAAATCACGTAAAAAGGCGGGCCTTTTAAATTACAAAAAAAGCATGTGTTTATTACAATGTCCGAAAACAGCAAAAGTACAAGGTGCATATGGCTAGTTTTGGGCAGAAATAAACACTAGGTCCTCCGCTGGCATTTGGTAAAATATGAGACTTGCCATTAAACTTTGGTGAAAATGGGACGTCTGGA
The DNA here is from genome assembly GCF_039555335.1 of Amphiura filiformis. Taxonomy (NCBI): domain Eukaryota; kingdom Metazoa; phylum Echinodermata; class Ophiuroidea; order Amphilepidida; family Amphiuridae; genus Amphiura; species Amphiura filiformis. The sequence goes on along the minus strand of NC_092640.1, from coordinate 64,098,076 downwards.
AACTTCAACAACTTTAGGGCTTGAATGGAAGCAAAATTATTCTGCAAAAATTGCGAAAATGAAAAAGCAGTTATTACAAAGGACATTAATTATCTCCAAAATGAAACAGACTAAAATATAATGACTGGTCACGAGTGAGAGCTGGTACTCAGTGCGATGATAACTGGTGCAAATGAAACAACAATCTGTGCATGCGCAGGTGGGATGACCGATACAACATGGTGGGAATGCACGAAAATTGCTCAATTCCATGTAAATAGGACCTAAAATATTACAAAATGCTATGAAAATTGTAATTTAAATATTCATATGAATTTTTATGGATGATCTCAACCTGAAATGAACAGAAAAGTTTTAAAAATAAATTTCTCATTCAAACGATGGCCTCTCTCTTTGTACCACTACTTTTTGTATAAATGTAACAATGGTACAATAACAGTTATATTTTAATCACAGATTCAAATATTTTCTAGGAGACTCCCGCTTAAATGTTTGGAGATTAGTCAACAGAACTGGCAAGAAAAATTAAATTTCCACGTTTGCTATTTTTGGTAATATCAAGATTTTTAAAGAAAGAAAAGCCTCGTTTTTGTCAAAAATAAGACATATTTGACCACGCATTTTAAATGTACTAAAACCTTTACAGCCCAACAAACATGGTTTAATGAACTGGTAGTTTGTGTTCTATTACTCTGCCAAAATGCAGCATTCTCCATTGCTCAATTCCCGAGAAAATATAGAAAATACAACGATACCTCATTTCAGCCTCTTATTTCCCTTAACAAAAACGCCTCAATTTCACTAGGTGACTCTAGACCATTGATTTTATGCTAATGCTGTTACGTAATCATGTGTGTGATAGAATTTTTACATGGGTTGTTTGAAAGACAAAGGTACAGTGTTTATGTCATCATTGAGAAATGCCATGAAAACGATCCACAAATGACGTCACGAGTCAACTCTTAAAACATACTGACTGCCCCTCGTATGTGAATACTAAAGTATCTTAACTATTATTGCTACTATAGTACTTTCAAAAAGAAATTTTTCTTTTTATTATACTCTGATCAGCTGATTTTAGGCGGGACTCACAACATCGTGCATAGAATGGCGTACACCAGCTTGGCGCAGTACCTATGCCAACTACCCTTTGCGAATTGCTTGAGCTTGCGACTCGCGTAGTAACACTAACAAAACTGAATAATTGTCACCTATTAGGAGCTGATCATAGTATCAAATGTTTTTAAACACTGATAGAATATTTTGACATTAGGCATAACAGGATTTTCATTATTTGTTTTCTTCCTCCAGGAGACCAAGTAACACAACATGTACTAATATGTCTTCTGGGAATTGTAGCCTCTAATTGTAGACAATCTAATTTATGTGTAGTGTACACAGTAAGTATGGATTATCTCAGGGCCGTGGGAAAGTGGACAAAGTAGGACGGCCATATGGTGTGGGTGTACGTGGGGCTCGACTGGTGCTGTCACATGCACTACAAGGTTCCTATTGGGGCTGCATGCACAGGTACACCATTGGCTGGTACTGTGCAGTTCCAAGGGAGTAAGTAACACAGCATTTATAATGCGCCTAAGTGTAGTACCAGTGCAGAACCACGTCTGGTGGGTCCTGTGCAGTAACAGCATTGGTACTGTGTTGGTACTATGTGTGTACCAGGTGGCTGCAATAAGAATCTTGTAGTGTACATGTATAGGCATACATGATGTGCTGCTTAAAACTTGTTATTGGAAATTTAGAGAAAGCCAATGAAAGCCGCAGAAAGCCAAATTTAGAATTTTTAAAATGAATTTGGTATACATAAAGTTCTTAAAACTATTTTAAGTTCTTTACTGCCAATCATTGAGCAAGTCATTTTTTTTCTTAATAATAATTATTTTTATCATGATTTGTTTTTTTCCCATGCCAAAAAGTGGGGTGACCATGTACGCCCTGGTTACGACGGCCCTGGATGATCTTAGAATTGATATGGTACTTGTTTGCAAGTTGGACCAAAAAATGTTATTGAGGTGAAGCATACATTTTGTTCCAAATATAAAAATTGTTTGCATGGACTTGCTGGTGCTGTTGAAATATGCGAGTACCGTCTGTAACTTATGTGGTACAGGGACTATCTTTTGGGATTTGCAGGAGAGCATTAAGTAGCTCTTCTGAAGCCTTCAAGGCGAGCTATTTAGAGCATTTACAATAGAATGTAAGGAGAGAATGGTCAACTAAGGAGAGCTAAAAATCACTCTCCTATATCAGATTTAAGGAGAGCAGTAGAGAGCAATTGCTCTCGCGCTCACAAAAGAAAGTCCCTGGTGGTAGAAATTGGATATTCCAGTTGAAATCCATACCCCCTATGGAAGACATGACCTTCTTAATCTACCACATTGGGTGTAGATTTGAAATGGCGTAACCCATTCAGGAAATCCCATTTGAAATTCACATTCCCTGTGTGGAAGATTTTGGTCATGGCTTCCATATTGGGTGTAAGGATTCAACTGGAATAAGCCAATAAACAATTAGAGAATGATTTTTCAGATCATAATTTAATTTTTATTAACACAAAAGTGAACGAATTATTCATAATGTGGTTTGTGTGCTTTATAAAAAACCTTGAAAGTCGTCGAGCTCTTGAATAAGGATTACTTTGCGATTAAGCCAAACTTTAGTGAATTGAGTTGAATGGAAGAATGTGAATGGCAAATGCATGGAAGATTTTAATCTTAAAAGATCTTCCTGTGTGGAAGATTAAGATCATGTCTTCCATAGGGATATCAACTGTAATATCCCAATGCAAGTCTTACTGTTTTGCAATAAGAGAATGAGCATCAAAAGTAAACCTACTATAATGTGGTTTGTGTGCTCTATAAAAACCTTGAAAGTCTCTCTCTTGAATGAGGATTATGTTGCAATTAACACTCTCCGCGCGGGTGTCGACTGCGGACAAGTTTCTTGCTTTTTTTTTTAATTCAAGAATTTCAGAATTATTAGTCAGTTTACAAACAGCTTTACACCACTGATGTTAGAGAATGCAAATTCTATTCAAAAAGTGACTGTTGTTGACTATATAGTTTTAAAAACTATTGTAGATGTCTATTCCTAACGTTCCTCAACATTTACAAACTTGGTATTGTTTGCTCTTTTCACTTGCTTGTGTCAAAATTCACTTCTAGTATGTTTTAAGAAACATACTCCTGTTATGTACCTTACCCTTTTGTATATAAAAGACTTTAGTTTTTTGTAAAGGAAAACCATTATTATATTGATTTATATATCAGCATTCCTAGAGCATAATGTTTTTACTTTTGAAAATGCTAATTTTCTTGTTTTTCTATATACATATAATACATTTTGTTGTAAAAAGCTCATTACGCAGTTTTAATGTGATGTTTTATAACCTTACATCTCAACACACATCCCCACCTACCCACAGACAGACACACCCCTCTTCACCCCAACTTACAAAGGTGCACACACACACACACCCATAACAAAAATTTACAGCTTTAAAATTAAAAAAAAACCCTACCTACCTACCCTAATTTTCTTTTATGTTACGCCAATCAAACATTTTTTTAGGCCTAAGTGCGAACTGCACTTATGAGGGTATTGTGAAAAATATAAACATTTTGCCCGGATGAATAATGAAATATGAATTTATTCATGAGGTTACGGGTATACAAGGTATTGTTGGTCGAAGCAGCAAAAAAAAAACACCTGATTTTCATTATCTGAATCAATATATTATTGAAAAATAACACTTTGGTGTTTTGCAAAAGTTCATTCTACAAATCATACACTTTGAAAACTTGCTTAATTTATTGATGTTAATGAGTTATGTACGTTGTACAAATGTGTTGTTGTTTCAGCCCTCTCAGAACCACAGAACCTACCAAAGTATATCTGTGATATTTGAATTCTTCTACACGCTCGCTATGAATTGAGCAATAAATTTTGCTAAGCTCACTACCATTCGCAGAATGCTGTGAACTACGTTTTTTTCTGCTGCATCGATCAACGATACATTGTATACCCTTAAGAATACAAAATAATGCCTATTTTGTTGTATACAATGAGTATAATTTCCATACATTTAATTATCTCACGGGTCATTATTTATTAAATAAATATTATCATGTTTGGTTACATGGACCTTTTGCATGTAAATAATTGTTTCAATCATGTTGTAAATAATAAATTTTATCACTGATCATTGTGTGTGTTTGTTTGCTTTATATTTAGATGGTTGTGTATTGGTGATGTATAGTTGGTGCAACACATTTCAACTTAATGGCTCCGATAGTGACGTTTCCACATATTTTTTGTGGGCCCTGAGAGCACATCAGACATATAATACACATTTTATGGCAAAAGATTAAAAATTGATATTTTTAATTCCACGAGTCCTCGAAGTAAATTGTATAAATCTAATGATATGTACTTACAGTATATGTAGCTGGGATGAAAAGCCGTCCATCATGAATATTTCAACCTTTTGTATTGAAGATATAGATTTTTTTCCAAAAACACCAAAAACAATTTGGTCTTTGTATATCTTCAATATGATTGATAGGTCAAAATGTTCAATTGATGCTTGGCTTTTCATCCCAGCTACATACACTTTAAGTACATATCTTTAGATTTATAAAGTTTACTTTGAGGACCAAATACGTTAAATACCAAAAATTTTAAGAATATCAAATTAAAAAAATTTGCCATAAAATTTGTATGATATCCTGAATTACAAAAAAAAAATCATTTGATATCATCAGGACATTCCTCGTATTTAGAATGCAATTTGATATGCCTAATGTGCTCTCCGGACCCCCCCCCCCCAAATACTGTGCAAACGTTGCTATCCAATTCCAAAAGCTAAACAGTTAGTTATTTTGATAAGTTCTTCACAGTACCGGTGCAGCCGGTCCCTATGCGAGGGGTCAAGCTTTTGTCAGATATGTTTCCTTTCAGGATTCAGATGAAGCTAAAGTCAGTCCTGATGAAGTCAGAGACACACCTGACAAAAGCTGCATTCACACAGGGACCGGCTGCACAGGTTCTGTGATAACTTGGGCTGATTTAGAGAGTTTCAGTTTGGTTAGGATCAGAGGCCTAAATCTAGGAAAACATGTTAATTAATGAGTGAATGATATTGGTGCGATTCAAAAAGTAGTGACATCATTTACTGTGTAATGTGTTTTAATGGTTATTAACCACACAAAATGCTCTCCAGATTGAAAAGCCTACTGTCAGTAACCAAACTGCGTGCATACGCTGACCACCATCAACTTGTGTTATGATCTGTTTGAATTTGCAACTTCCAAATTGCACGAAACTTCAATCATTAATTTCTCGATCATTCAGATTAATAAATGCCACTACAAATTAGAGACAACTTATTTTTTAGATATTCACATGAGTTATTTTATTTTCTTCATATCTATTATTGAACAAAATGTGTACACGTAATCTTTTTTATACGAGAATTTCTTTCATAATTTACACTAACCACAATAATTAAGTACAAACCAAGATTTTACACTTTTACAGAATACTGTACAGACCGATACATCAAATACACAGCTTGCTTACGGGATCTGGAATGAGCGTTTTAAGCGTTTCGACAGTATTTTTGTGCGACATGAGAGCACATCAGACATATCGAATTGCATTATTACAATTTGATATTTTTCACATTTTTGATAACAGTCCTCGAAGTAAATTTTATAAATCTAATGATATATTCTGAAAGTGTATGTAGCTGGGTGGAAAAGCCGACGATCAATTGAAAATTTTGACCTTTCGGATTGAAGATATGGATTTTTCCCCCAAAAAAACCTATTAAGTACAAATCATCAGATTTATAAAGTTTACTTCAAGTACTGTTAAATATCAAAATATCAATTTTTAATGATTTGCCATAAAATGTGTATTACATTGCTAATTTCAAAAATCAAAATTAGTTGATATCACAAGGACATTCTTCGCATTCAGAATTCAATTCGATATGTCTGATGTGCTCTAATGTCCCACAATAAATACTGTCCAAACGTTCATACCCAAGCCCTTAATGTAAGCTTAATTGCAATTTTACACTTAGTGATTCCCAACTAGCTTGCAAACACAAATTGGGGTCACATGCTCAAAACTTGGGGTCGTGGACTTTCACATGAAACTTGCCACTTGAAACTGGTAATGGGCAAATCCAACTGAATCCATAAGACATGACTTAATCTTCTACTCAGGGAGTGTGAATTTCAAATGGGGTTACTTGAATGGGTGACTCCTGGGGTGACTCCATTCGAAATCTACACTCCCTGTGTGGGAGATAATAATGTCATGTCTTCCATAGGGGTGTATGGATTTCAAATGGAACAGTTCAATTAATATTGCATGGCTCATTCTCTGATCAAACAGGTCAAAGGTGGCAATTGTGTTTCAAGCATGCATTTATGAACATACTTATTCACAAATCGTTGGACAAGAACAAATGTGACCATCCACCACAAAGTGGTAGTAAAGTCGGCTCTAGACCATTTTCTGTTTATTGCAGAGTTTGAAAGAATGCATTTTTAGCTTTAAAATGACACCTCAACCAGCTTCATCGGACATCTGGAAGTGAAGTTGTGGTTCATCAAAGGTCAAATTCCTAATATATTTTACATAGAAATCCATATACTATTTTTGATTGTATCTCAAAATGGAAAATGCTGACTTTACGACCAGTTTGTGGTGGATGGGCACAAATGATAATGAGACAAATTACAAGCAATTATCAGAAAAGATTAGGGTGATTAATACATAACTGATGCACATGACTTTGATATGGCCTGTGACTTAGGCAAAAATTTAATAAATTACAAGGACAGACCGGGCATTGATGGCCGAACTCATGTTTTTTAGCCTAATGGAGATGCGTCTTTCTGCCGCTGAGTCATCCAAATAGAGGCCAGGTCAGCAACATGCAACTCTAAACCTGCCTGATTTGGCGCAGTTTATGGCGCAAACATGAAGTTGAGTTCTGATTGGCCAACTGAATTACATAGTCATCACATCAGCACCTTATATTTGGCAATCAGTCTGCGTATCATTGCGTGACGCAGACATCATTTTACGATCAGTCGGCCTGTGCGATAGGTCTTCGCAAAATACTGTAGAGCAGGGATTTTCAATTATTTGCTCATGGGCCATGGAGGGCCAAACAAAGATCTGTATTTGAGGTCAAATACATCCTGTTTTGCTATGTTTACTGTACATTTTGGAGCTGCTCATGGGCCAAACACCATTGGTCCGACTGCCGCCTATAAAGAAACCTTGACCTAGAGGTTTCATTTCATCCCATATCATTGTCACAAAATTTTTACGAAAATTTATGTCATTACTCTTGAAAATTTAATATAAATAACACATCACAGAAATGAGAATTGCATTCATCTCTTGTTTCTGTCACAAACTCACCCCCTATGGAAGACATGACTAAAATCTTCCACAGGGAGTGTGAATTTCAAATGGGATTACCTGAATAAGTGAGTCCATTTGAAATCTACACCCCCTTTGTGGGAGATTAAGGTCATGTCTTCCATAGGGGGTGTATGGATTTCAACTGAAATAGCCCAATGAGGATTCTTGTTTGTCACTATTCTAGTTGAAATCCATACACCCCCTATGGAAGACATGACCTTAATCTCCCACTCAGGGAGTGTAGATTTGAAATTGAGTCACCCATTCAGGTAATCCCATTTGAAATTGGGAAATGGGATTACCTGAATGGGTGACTCCCTATGTGAAATCCATTTGTTGGAGATTAAGGTCATGTCTACCATGTGGGCTGTATGGATTTCAACTGGAATAGACCAATACACAGCTTACCTGAAGTACAATAGTGCAGTGGCAGCACCAAGAGTGGGGGAGTGATTGTTTTGGGGAGAAAAATCTTAAATTTTGTCCAAAAAGTTGAACATTTTCAGACTTCTTATTTTGACTGGGAGGACTGTGTGGGGTGGGGGAAATTGGCGCTGCCACTGCCGAATTATGGAACTACAAATCCCCTAATAATATTACCTACGACAAGACTTTTGAGCCCATGAATTGCTTAAAATTAGTGGCTGTTCTACAGCTACAGCCATACACATTATAAATTGATATCAATTGTTCTAATCATTGATATCCATTGTTAATTGATGGGAAGGAACAAAGGATAATATATGTGACCAGCTCCAACAAAACCCCGAACAAGTCGCCAGGCATGTTTTTGAGTTATAGGCATTTAAAGATGACATTCCCATAAAAAAAATCAAATTTTGGAATTCTGAATTTCATGGTACTTGACCTTGGGACTGAGTGGACTTTCAAATCCTTGAAAGTACTTATTAAAAAGAGGTTTATTTAATCAATAATTGACAGTTGAACTATGATAATCCCTATTAAATCCTGTGTAAAGCAGGAAACTAATTAGCCCATTACTCAGATTACCAGTTTGGCAAATATATCAAGGTATCATTTACAAAATCATCCATATCTTGAAAAGTATTGATGCTATGTATATAATTTTGGTATCATTTTGAAACTTATCGTCCCATGCTTACATTTTTATTCAAATAAAATGTTAAAAAATTAATGTTAAAAATGTGACTTGTTCCTGGTTTTGTCAAAACGGGTCACATATGATAGAGGTCCATGGCAGTTAGGTATAATTCACTGGTCTAAACCTGATTGACATAATTAACTTGTACAAATCTCATTATTTCCAATATGCACTGGTACCTTGAAGATTTGGCCCAACACCACTTTTTATATACACACATCCAAAAGACAATGCAGACATTTTTTTGATTAATAAATACCTTACATTTTTGTAGTCAAGCAAAGACTCCATCGCCTTTGTGTGTCGACCATGGAGGACAAAATATATAGGCCCTATACCATTCGCATGATTTTAGCACATGCTAATGGGATCCTCCTGTAATGCATTTCACAAATGGCAATAATCCATTTGTAATCCATACACACCTTAATCTCCCACACAGGGAATGTGAATTTTAAATGGAGTCGCCCATTCAGGTAACCCCATTTGAAATTCACACTGCCTGGTGGAATATCATGGTCATATCTTCCATATGAGGTATGTGGATTCAACATATCTTCAAATCTCTTCTGTAGAACCTCTGGGTGTAATTGTCTCGGATGGCACCTCTCAAAAATACCCTCAAAAGACATGACCTTAATCTCCCACACAGGGAGTGTAGATTTTAAATGGAGTCGCCCATTCAGGTAACTTCATTTGAAATTCACACTCCCTGGTGGAATATTATGGTCAATGGAGGTATGTGGATTCCACATATCTTCAAATCTCTTCTGTCTCAGATGGCACCTCTCAATAGTACCCTCACATGACAAGTTGGGTTTGAAAATGGCCTAGCTGATGCGAGTTGAACGCTACCCACAGGTGAGTTCGTTTTATATCTGTGAGAATCGGATAATTCTCTAGTCATCTATCCGACACTTGTAATTGACTCTCATTACATATTTCTGCTTATATTCAGTTACAATGGATGCAAGCAATGATTTTTCAACTGCCACCCTAGTTGGCTGCTTCTTGCTGTACACCTGCTGCTACTATAGCATCTTGGAGTTGACTCTAAAATGAGACAGAAATGAAACATAAATGAATAACCCAACATGTATACAGGCTCAGGCCAGGGGAGAGATGAGCTGGGGTTGGGGGCAGAGGTACCTCAAGTAAGTGCAATGGAACAATTCACCTTTCACCTTGTGATTTAACGATATACAAATTATACAAATTTGACAATACAAAACAAGTTTTGCCATTATATAATTCACATTTCCAATTATTTCCCCACAAGTAAATTGACTAATCTAAGATACACCAGCAGTGTATATGTGTGTGGTATGACTGTGGTAGTGCAAAATCCCTGCAAAAAGTGGAAAAATTTTGAGTTTTTACTGGGGGCAACTGTGGGGAATAGTTCTGACCCCCCATGCGGTGCCACCACTGGACACCCGACCTGTTTCAACGATTTAACTGTTGATATTCCACGATCAATCCCGCCCGTAAATTTTGAATTTTGCTGTCAGTCCGAATCGGGCCGGGGTACTTTTTGGATTGCCGCGTAGAGCACTAATTGAGAGTAGTCAACATTTGAGCAAATCCTATGGCAGACTTACCTCTGATACAACCTGTAGAGATGTTTCCTCTGCAGCTGCTTTGATGGCCGCCATGGCTGCCTCCGTATCTACTGGTGTTACCATGGTGATGGTCTCGCCACTAACAACATGTGATGCATCCTGGATAGATTGAATTATTGCACAATGCAGTTAGTATGTATCGAGTAACAACAACAATGTGAAATTAGCTTGTTAATTATTAATATTAAAGAAACAGAGCTCAGACAAACTGGCATTATAAAAAAATCAGAACCGTTCGGATTCGAACCAGCGTGCACCAGTGCTGTACGGTGCAAAAACTGATTGAGGAGCCAATGGCTCCTAACTTTATAAATTTAGGCGCCCAAATTTTGCTCCCAAGTAAAAAAACTGAGGCGCCAACTCATCATATTCCAAGCACTACTCCATAGTCCATACACAACATGTACAGTGTAGGCCTATATGTTACCAGAAAGTCCGCATCAACACATCATGATAAATGCTATTTATAATAGCCATACATTTGTACTATTGAATGCTATGTTATGTACATGTTTTGCATTTGCTGGCGATTAGAAGCTTCAACAGTTGGTCGCCATTGGCGCCAGGGATTGAAGGTTTGGTCGCATCAGAAAAAATCTAGTCGCCAATGCGCCTAAAATGGTCGCACCGTACAGCACTGGCGTGCACTAACGATTACATGTCGTATAGCTCACCACCACACGCCACAACAGCTCATGGCGGATCTACCGGCGAATTGAACATGTAATGATTTTATTCTCTCGAAAATGTCTCACGGCCAATGTAATTTTAATTATAAATAGAGAGGGTGGCCTATCTGCTGTGTCCTGGCAGAACATCAGTCAATATGAGACATTAAATATTAAATGCGAGGATCCAGAGGATACATGCCTGAGAAAATATAATTATTAATATTATCAGTTTCAGCTTCATTTCCACCTGTGTCATATTTGAGGTAGACTACTGACTTTGCCTTGCGGTTAAGATTTCTTAACACGGGGCTCTATGGAGAGTTAGGCCAATTTCTGGCCTAACTAAAATTGGCCATGATGTAATGCATCTTTAAATGGATCTGCCGTGTGATTGGTCGCCCATATCTCGCTATGGTTTAAATCTTCTGGGCCCGCGCCATTACCATTAACTACACCGCATACAACTGTCTGTGGTATTTGCGGCGCTTTTGTGTTGACGCTGAAAGTTAATCTCTCATCAAACATCTAGCGCGTACTTTTGGTTAATGGACTGATAAACAAGTATGCTTGACAGTGTGTTTTTAGAGAGCAAAGTCCAGGGGGTAAAGTTCTGCTTACAATTCAAAGTCCATAGTCGAATTTTCGGGGTTCACTATCAATAAACTGGTAGATTCCAAAATCAGAATTGTTCAGTATTAAAGTGAGCCATTATAATTATGCAAGATAATGTTGCATTCAATTACTTTTATTGTCACTAATCATCTGATATTTTTAACTCTTTACCATTTTACTATTGAATACTTTAATTTTAATAAACATCAGTATAATTTTGAGTTCAATGAAATGGGTTCATCATGACTAATAATAACATATTTTAAATAAAATTCGACTATGGCATAGTCTATATTTGAGGAGGTATTATTAGATGCAGGGGGGGCACTCATATTTGAGGAGGTATTAAATCTGGTTTTGGTGCCGTATATAACAATCTCACCATGTTGAATTGAGAAACTGTTCACAAAAAGATTATAAACACATCCAAGATAGAGTTTGATTCCAAGCAAACCATAATCATGCAACAAGGGGATTTCAAGAAATATTAGAAATTTTTGAGTATTAAATCTTCCCCATGTCTGTTGCATAAGAAGTTCCTAACGTACATTAGAATATGACTTGATTTCTTAAAAGGGCATTTCATGATCCACAGCCTCATCCCCCTTATCTCCAAAAAGTTTAGATTTTTATACCACTGGAAACCTCTGGCTACATAATGTTTATGTACAAAAACATTATTGCAGATTCATTAGTTATGTAAAAATATCATCAAATTTGAATTTCCTAGTATACAGAACGAAATTACAACAGTGGCCTATGGAGCAGTGTAAAACACATAATCATGCATAACTCGCATATGCAAAATCGGAATCAACTGAAATTTTGGGAATAAGCTTTTTTCGTGGATATATACTGAAAGATGTCATAAAAAGAGGATGCATGAAATTTCTTTAAAAGTTAGACCACCTGGGGTGTATTTTACTAACTTTTAACCCTTCATAACTCTAGTAACCATTCGTAATTTACTAATAGCCTTTTACTAGACGTAACCTTACGAAGGGTCCATGTAGTGAATCCCTGTTCCTTTTGAAGGGTACCAATTGTAAGTCATTTTAGTGACTAGAATTATACAATGCGTTTTAAGTAACGATTGATTTTGAGACTATGAAGCTTTGTTGAGTGAAGTGGAGTTGAGTAAAATGGACCTGGGTCGTATGTCATATGTGACACGATCTGCTCCATGGGGGGCCAAAGGCGGCAAATTTGAAACTGAGATAAAGGTAAAAATATGGAATAAAAACAATAAAATACATAAGAAAATAGACATCAAAAAACTTCATAACTTTAGAACCAAGTATGCTAGACCTTTGGTGTTTTCAGTAAATGATAGCCTAGCTATTGTATGTATAATGTAATAATTACAGTAACTCAATTTTCAAAAATGCCTCCTTTGGCCCCCATGGACCACATCGTGTCACATATTCACTTCTAGGTAGTCTAGCAACCCCAAGTTTAAGCTTGCGATCCCATTTGGGTCATGACTACATAGGGTCATGACTAATGCTGGTTTCATACTTTCTGCCGCTTGCCACTGAGCAAGTTGACGGTTTATCATGCCACTTGTACTTTTCTGCAAGTGTATAGCGGCGTGCCACTGAGCGGCAGCAGCATGACTATGAAAGCCAATGTTGCCGCTTAGCACCGCCAAAAATTGTTTCCTGTTCTCACACGTCAGATCAGAGCGGCGCCACTCCCAAGTTGACTTGAATTCAACTCCTAGCATTCTGCTGCTTTGGGCAGAGTGGTGGACTGATCGATATATGTAACATGATCAAGAGGAATGAGTCGGATGTCGCTAATATTGATTTTGAGATATTGGCAAAACAGTGTTCAAATTCTTTTGTTTCAGCCATTGATAAATTGCTCATAACTCTATAACCAGATCTCCGATTTTGATGGGGTTTGTATCAAACTGTAGAATTCGTAAACTGCCAGAAATTGATGTATAAAACTTCTAATTGAAAATTGCCGACATGCGACTCATTACCCTTGATCATGTCACATATCAGATTGGTTACCGTTACCATTTCTGGTGTGACTGCGCAATCAAGCAAAATCATCATCAGAGTGGCAGGTAGTATGAAATTAGCATAAGGGGTCATGAACCCCTGCTGAACATAGTCATGAAATCTACACCAACCTGCAGTGTTGTTCCCGCAGTAGTCGTCTGCAATACCTGTGGCTGCAATACTGTGGTATTCTCATTACTAGGATCATTGATGGTGATTTGGAATGCTATGCGAGGCCGTTTATCTGGTGGACCTTCATTTGGGAGACCACTCACTAAAAATGAGGAAGGAGAAAATGATGTGATGAGTCACAGATCTACATGTAGTTGTGCAGGGCTGTGAGTGATTGCTCTAGAATTAAATATCATCCAAAAAGATTATACCCATGGAGTACCAACTCAAAAGTAACACTATGCCAAATCCCTCATTTTGGTTTATTGTTCATGAAGGGCAAACAATGTACATGTACCTCCAATATTTTAAGATTGTTGAAAGTTGTAAACTTGGAAAGAAAGATAGAGAACAGATATAGACACAAAATTGGATAATCATCTTAACATAGGCAAAAAAAACAACCTGGGCCTAACCAACCCAGATTTTGCATTTTGGGGATTTTTTTTTACGGTATGAAATTATAACCAGCTTTTTTGACTGTGGATTGACGTTGACTGAAATTTGTTGCAAATTTTTTTCAAGCTTTCGGTGAATATTTAGGCCTAAAAAAAATTATTTGATTGGCGTAACCCGACCTACCCTAAAATCCCCGACCCTAACTTTTTAAATTTTTTTTTGCAAAAAAACAATTAAATTTTAAAAAATAAATAAAAATAAATTAATTTAAAAAAAGAAGAAAAAAAGTTCCGAAGCCTTTATCAAACGAAATTTACAGCTTAAAAAGTAAAAAAAAAAAAAGAATCCCGACCTACCTACCCTATAAAATTTTTATGTTACGCCAATCAAACAATTTTTTTTTTTAGGCCTTAGGGTCACTTAGCCTCTCCAGAAAAAAACCCCAAACCAACCGATTGACCCTACTCGGCATGTCTGTCCGTCAGTAGAAAAGGTTTTTTTCTGTCGCCTTATAGTTCCCAAAAGATATGCAACACCCTTCACACTGTACATTTTACCATAATGTTTATGGAATAAAGTACATACACAGGGTGGAATTAAGGGTATTATGTATTAGGGAAAAATTTCAAAAAAATTACCGTGTGTCACAGAAAGGAGAGCTTCCGTCTCTGCGTTCGCATCCAGATCCCCATGAGCTGTGCGTTTATGCATGGCTAATGTAGACGTCTGACGGTAATTCTTGCCACAGTGTGAGCAGATGTATGGTTTGGAGTGAGTGTGCACAACATGGTGTTTATATAGACTAGAGTACTCGGTGAAACGCTTGCCACACCCGGCTACAGTACATACATACGGTTTTTCGCCTGGAAGTTGAAAGAAATTAAGAAACAATAAAAATAAAAATTGCAGGTTCATAAGATCGCAGTCGCAATGTATAATTGAGAGCTGTGCGAGTGTGCGTGTATACGCCATATATGATTATGGATATACGGGTATTACAGAAACATACTATAATTCCTTCATAAACATTTCAAACTTCCTCATACACATTTATGAAATGGGCTCTTCCATTTGAAATCCACACATCCCCTACGGAATACATGACCTTAGAATCCCATATAGGGAGTGTAGATTTCAAATGGAGTCACCTATTCAGGTAACCCCATTTGAAATTCACACTCCCTATGTGGAAGATTAAGGTCATGACTTCTATAGGGGTGTATGGATTTCAAACAGAATAGCCTAATTCACTCATAACTTGCACTGTGAATAATTTAATGCTATTCTCATGCCATAGCAGTAACTTGGATATGCAGGGATGGGAAATCCCCAGATGTGACCTGTGTGTAAGTGGTGTTAATCTATCAGTTGATCAATCCATCACTCAAGCACTTAATCCGGTAAGATAAGCTTGCAGCACTTAGCATGCATTATTCCCCTCATTATTCCACTATCAGGAATGAGAATTCTTTTGTTTCCCAAATGTCTACGCTTTTATTATTCTAGCCTGTTTTGGTGATTTTGCCAGCTTGTAAGCACTTTTTTTCCAGATTTGTGACCCGTTACAGCAAAAGGTACTTTAAGTCGGGTGGTACATATATCTCATTTGCTAGTGCCAAACACATCTTAAACCAATCAATAATCCTATTGTTGAAGAGAATAATAAGCTGGTACATATGTCTATAGAACTGTTTGTTATACAGCTCCAGTCTTTGTTCACTAAGTTGGCTAAACCCTATTCATGTGGTGGGTAACAAAAGCATTGTATTTGATCTAGGTATGTATTAGCCACCCATTCACAATGAGAGGGCATTCCTGAACCTCGTTGACTTGGGGATGATTTGAATTGGCCGCCACTTTAGATTGTTTGATATTTACTGCCAACATTGTGGAAAATAAGACACATGTAGCAGCTGACATAAGGTACCTTTCGCTGTAACGGGTCACATTTGTCCTATTTTTTCATTGAAATGTATTCTCATGCCTGCACTTAACAGGGCTATTCCCATATAGAGACTTCACAAAAAGTAATGCAGTCATTACAAATATGTCTATAGCTTCAGTACTATTAATAGTATTCACAGCATAAAAACACATGTGGTATATGTACGCACATTTTGATACTCAATTTGCCCAATATTAACAACATTGAATTTAAAAGTTGCAGCAAAGTGTATTGATTTAAATCCAAGATAATGGCAGGTTTAACATGCCACAATGCTTTATGTGTACAGCGCAACTTTCAAATCAGGATTTTTTTCCTTTAGAAATATTGCTGTTTTGTTAATATTGAACGAATTGGGTAACAAAATGTGTGTGCATAAACCACCTGTGTTTTTATGTTAAAATTTTGTGAATATCATAAAATATTTGTGAATAGTGTTGAATCAATAAACGTATTTATAACAGCTGCGTTACTTTTTGTGAAGTCTTTACAACTCACCTGTGTGTATTCTCATGTGGTTCTTATAGTTGGTAGCACTAGCGAATGCCCTGCCGCAGCTTTCCTCTGGACATATGTAAGGACGTTCCCCAGTGTGAGTCCTGATGTGTACCTTGCGGATGTTGGATGTGGTGAAGGTTTTATTGCAGCCCTCAAAAGGACACTTAAAAGGGCGCTCTCCTGTGAAGAAACAATGCATAGATACATAGTTTACTAAGGCGTGAGAAGGGAAATTCATCTCATCTTTAAGTGGGGTTAGACTATGTTGTCCCATCTTTGTTTCCCCCATGCTTGCCTTTTGGTTTGTTAGTTAAAAATGTTGAATTCAACATGGTGAGACTGTTATGTAAAACCTGGTTGTGATTTTCAGCTACGTTTGTTTAAAATTTGGAAGTTTTGATATTGAAAATTTTCCTCAAAATCACCTTTGAACAAATTAGGATTCCTGTAGGAACTTGTTGCCATGTGTAAACTGACACATATACCATAAATGTTCACCGAATGGCGCACTTGGGCTCCTTTGCCTTGGGGTCAATTTCACATACAAATAGAGAGCTCCCTCCTCTAAAAATCCCAATAAGAATTAAGGGTATGTGCCCTTATTTGCTGTGATGGTGGGATTTTTATGGGAGGGCATTTTTAGTTTGTGTCTAAAATTCCCGTTATGTCAAGGGAGCCCATTAGCACCATTAGGCGAACGTTTACGGTACCCCATGATCTTTTGGCATGGGATTGGGATGGAATCACCCTATGCAAAGATTGGACTGTTTAAAAGTAACTAAGTTGTGTTCTTTAAGATGCCAATTTCTGAGAAACTAAGGCTCAGAAGGAAGCAGCACCAAGGCCTAACCCTCACCTGTATGTGTTCTAACATGTTTCTGCAAATCACCAGATGTCTTGAAGGCTTTACTACACGTCTCCTCTGGACATTTATATGGTTTCTCTCCAGTGTGAACCCTAGTGTGACTCTTCAATCCGTAGCCGGTAGCAAAGGCTTTGTCACATCCTGGATGCTCACATATGTAGGGTTTATCACCTGTATGAGCCCTCTCATGAACCTGAAAAAAGACAAAATACCATTACATCATCATGTGCATTCATATAGTTTGTCACCTGTATGAGCCCTCTCATGAACCTGAAAAAGACAAAATACCATTACATCATCATGTGCATTCATATAGTTTGTCACCTGTATGAGCCCTCTCATGAACCTGAAAATAGACAAAATACCATTACATCATCATGTGCATTCATATAGTTTGTCACCTGTATGAGCCCTCTCATGAACCTGAAAATAGACAAAATACCATTACATCATCATGTGCATTCATATAGTTTGTCACCTGTATGAGCCCTCTCATGGACCTGAAAATAGACAAAATACCATTACATCATCATGTGCATTCATATAGTTTGTCACCTGTATGAGCCCTCTCATGGACCTGAAAATAGACAAAATACCATTACATCATCATGTGCATTCATATAGTTTGTCACCTGTATGAGCCCTCTCATGGACCTGAAAATAGACAAAATACCATTACATCATCATGTGCATTCATATAGTTTGTCACCTGTATGAGCCCTCTCATGGACCTGAAAAAGACAAAATACCATTACATCATCATGTGCATTCATATAGTTTGTCACCTGTATGAGCCCTCTCATGGACCTGAAAATAGACAAAATACCATTACATCATCATGTGCATTCATATAGTTTGTCACCTGTATGAGCCCTCTCATGAACCTGAAAATAGACAAAATACCATTACATCATCATGTGCATTCATATAGTTTGTCACCTGTATGAGCCCTCTCATGGACCTGAAAATAGACAAAATACCATTACATCATCATGTGCATTCATATAGTTTGTCACCTGTATGAGCCCTCTCATGGACCTGAAAATAGACAAAATACCATTACATCATCATGTGCATTCATATAGTTTGTCACCTGTATGAGCCCTCTCATGGACCTGAAGATAGACAAAATACCATTACATCATCATGTGCATTCATATAGTTTGTCACCTGTATGAGCCCTCTCATGGACCTGAAAATAGACAAAATACCATTACATCATCATGTGCATTCATATAGTTTGTCACCTGTATGAGCCCTCTCATGAACCTGAAAATAGACATAATACCATTACATCATCATGTGCATTCATATAGTTTGTCACCTGTATGAGCCCTCTCATGGACCTGAAAATAGACAAAATACCATTACATCATCATGTGCATTCATATAGTTTGTCACCTGTATGAGCCCTCTCATGGACCTGAAAATAGACAAAATACCATTACATCATCATGTGCATTCATATAGTTTGTCACCTGTATGAGCCCTCTCATGGACCTGAAAATAGACAAAATACCATTACATCATCATGTGCATTCATATAGTTTGTCACCTGTATGAGCCCTCTCATGGACCTGAAAATAGACAAAATACCATTACATCATCATGTGCATTCATATAGTTTGTCACCTGTATGAGCCCTCTCATGGACCTGAAAATAGACAAAATACCATTACATCATCATGTGCATTCATATAGTTTGTCACCTGTATGAGCCCTCTCATGAACCTGAAAAAAGACAAAATACCATTACATCATCATGTGCATTCATATAGTTTGTCACCTGTATGAGCCCTCTCATGAACCTGAAAAAAGACAAAATACCATTACATCATCATGTGCATTCATATAGTTTGTCACCTGTATGAGCCCTCTCATGAACCTGAAAAAAGACAAAATACCATTACATCATCATGTGCATTCATATAGTTTGTCACCTGTATGAGCCCTCTCATGGACCTGAAAATAGACAAAATACCATTACATCATCATGTGCATTCATATAGTTTGTCACCTGTATGAGCCCTCTCATGGACCTGAAAATAGACAAAATACCATTACATCATCATGTGCATTCATATAGTTTGTCACCTGTATGAGCCCTCTCATGGACCTGAAAATAGACAAAATACCATTACATCATCATGTGCATTCATATAGTTTGTCACCTGTATGAGCCCTCTCATGGACCTGAAAATAGACAAAATACCATTACATCATCATGTGCATTCATATAGTTTGTCACCTGTATGAGCCCTCTCATGGACCTGAAAATAGACAAAATACCATTACATCATCATGTGCATTCATATAGTTTGTCACCTGTATGAGCCCTCTCATGAACCTGAAAAAGACAAAATACCATTACATCATCATGTGCATTCATATAGTTTGTCACCTGTATGAGCCCTCTCATGAACCTGAAAAAGACAAAATACCATTACATCATCATGTGCATTCATATAGTTTGTCACCTGTATGAGCCCTCTCATGAACCTGAAAAAAGACAAAATACCATTACATCATCATGTGCATTCATATAGTTTGTCACCTGTATGAGCCCTCTCATGAACCTGAAAATAGACAAAATACCATTACATCATCATGTGCATTCATATAGTTTGTCACCTGTATGAGCCCTCTCATGAACCTGAAAAAGACAAAATACCATTACATCATCATGTGCATTCATATAGTTTGTCACCTGTATGAGCCCTCTCATGAACCTGAAAAAAGACAAAATACCATTACATCATCATGTGCATTCATATAGTTTGTCACCTGTATGAGCCCTCTCATGAACCTGAAAATAGACAAAATACCATTACATCATCATGTGCATTCATATAGTTTGTCACCTGTATGAGCCCTCTCATGAACCTGAAAAAAGACAAAATACCATTACATCATCATGTGCATTCATATAGTTTGTCACCTGTATGAGCCCTCTCATGAACCTGAAAAAAGACAAAATACCATTACATCATCATGTGCATTCATATAGTTTGTCAACCATGAGCCCTCTCATGAACCTGAAAAAAGACAAAATACCATTACATCATCATGTGCATTCATATAGTTTGTCAACCATGAGCCCTCTCATGGACCTGAAAAAAGACAAAATACCATTACATCATCATGTGCATTCATATAGTTTGTCAACCATGAGCCCTCTCATGAACCTGAAAAAGACAAAATACCATTACATCATCATGTGCATTCATATAGTTTGTCACCTGTATGAGCCCTCTCATGAACCTGAAAAAGACAAAATACCATTACATCATCATGTGCATTCATAGTGTTTATCACCTGTATGAGCCCTCTCATGAACCTGAAAAAAGACAAAATACCATTACATCATCATGTGCATTCATATAGTTTGTCACCTGTATGAGCCCTCTCATGAACCTGAAAAAAGACAAAATACCATTACATCATCATGTGCATTCATATAGTTTGTCAACCATGAGCCCTCTCATGAACCTGAAAAAAGACAAAATACCATTACATCATCATGTGCATTCATATAGTTTGTCACCTGTATGAGCCCTCTCATGGACCTGAAAAAAGACAAAATACCATTACATCATCATGTGCATTCATATAGTTTGTCAACCATGAGCCCTCTCATGGACCTGAAAAAGACAAAATACCATTACATCATCATGTGTATTCATAGTGTTTATCACCTGTATGAGCCCTCTCATGAACCTGAAAAAAGACAAAATACCATTACATCATCATGTGTATTCATAGTGTTTATCACCTGTATGAGCCCTCTCATGAACCTGAAAAAAGACAAAATACCATTACATCATCATGTGTATTCATAGTGTTTGTCACCTGTATGAGCCCTCTCATGAACCTGAAAAAAGACAAAATACCATTACATCATCATGTGCATTCATATAGTTTGTCACCTGTATGAGCCCTCTCATGAACCTGAAAAACCACAAAATACCATTACATCATCATGTGCATTCATATAGTTTGTCACCTGTATGAGCCCTCTCATGAACCTGAAAATAGACAAAATACCATTACATCATCATGTGCATTCATATAGTTTGTCACCTGTATGAGCCCTCTCATGAACCTGAAAACAGACAAAATACCATTACATCATCATGTGCATTCATATAGTTTGTCACCTGTATGAGCCCTCTCATGAACCTGAAAAAGACAAAATACCATTACATCATCATGTGCATTCATATAGTTTGTCACCTGTATGAGCCCTCTCATGAACCTGAAAATAGACAAAATACCATTACATCATCATGTGCATTCATATAGTTTGTCACCTGTATGAGCCCTCTCATGAACCTGAAAAAGACAAAATACCATTACATCATCATGTGCATTCATATAGTTTGTCACCTGTATGAGCCCTCTCATGAACCTGAAAAAAGACAAAATACCATTACATCATCATGTGCATTCATATAGTTTGTCAACCATGAGCCCTCTCATGAACCTGAAAAAGACAAAATACCATTACATCATCATGTGCATTCATATAGTTTGTCAACCATGAGCCCTCTCATGGACCTGAAAAAAGACAAAATACCATTACATCATCATGTGCATTCATATAGTTTGTCACCTGTATGAGCCCTCTCATGAACCTGAAAAAAGACAAAATACCATTACATCATCATGTGCATTCATATAGTTTGTCACCTGTATGAGCCCTCTCATGAACCTGAAAAAAGACAAAATACCATTACATCATCATGTGCATTCATAGTGTTTATCACCTGTATGAGCCCTCTCATGAACCTGAAAAAAGACAAAATACCATTACATCATCATGTGCATTCATATAGTTTGTCACCTGTATGAGCCCTCTCATGAACCTGAAAAAAGACAAAATACCATTACATCATCATGTGCATTCATATAGTTTGTCAACCATGAGCCCTCTCATGAACCTGAAAAAAGACAAAATACCATTACATCATCATGTGCATTCATATAGTTTGTCACCTGTATGAGCCCTCTCATGGACCTGAAAAAGACAAAATACCATTACATCATCATGTGCATTCATATAGTTTGTCAACCATGAGCCCTCTCATGGACCTGAAAAAGACAAAATACCATTACATCATCATGTGTATTCATAGTGTTTATCACCTGTATGAGCCCTCTCATGAACCTGAAAAAAGACAAAATACCATTACATCATCATGTGTATTCATAGTGTTTATCACCTGTATGAGCCCTCTCATGAACCTGAAAAAAGACAAAATACCATTACATCATCATGTGTATTCATAGTGTTTGTCACCTGTATGAGCCCTCTCATGAACCTGAAAAAAGACAAAATACCATTACATCATCATGTGTATTCATAGTGTTTGTCACCTGTATGAGCCCTCTCATGAACCTGAAAAAAGACAAAATACCATTACATCATCATGTGTATTCATAGTGTTTGTCACCTGTATGAGCCCTCTCATGGACCTGAAAATAGACAAAATACCATTACATCATCATGTGTATTCATAGTGTTTGTCACCTGTATGAGCCCTCTCATGGACCTGAAAATGTATACACAAAATACCATTACATCATCATGTGTATTCATATGGTCTGTCACCCATTTTGTTTGAGCCTGGTCCCATGGACCCAAGCGTGTCTCCACACGGAGCGACCGTTTAAACAAACAAACAAACAAACACACAAACCCATGAGCCCTCTCATGGACCTGTAAATACACAAAATACCAATACAATATCATGTGTATTCATACAATGTATGTAGCGGTAAATTACTACATAGAAATTAATTTTTAAGTACTACGCTGAGAAATTGGTATTCACCGAAGCACTTCACCAGCTTAACAGACGTCTTCAGCGGATGTTATTACTTTTGAAGATTTGATGGTGCTTGTGCTGTTCTTGAGATACCTCTGATGAAGCCATGTGTTGATGACGTCATACAAGAAGATGTTACAGAGCAATAACATGCACTGAAGACGCTGGTTGAATTGGTGAGCTCTGATGAGTGTGCAAAGTTTAGTAGCGTAGAAGTTTAAAATTACTATCCACTGCACAGAGTGAAATTTTTGTCACATTTTTATTTTCGCGGTGAAATTCCTCATTCCTCAAATTTCGCGGCAAAAGCCCTCAAAAATATTTTTTACCATATTTAATGTGTAACATTTTAAGACACCGTAAAACTGCTCTGAACAGTTCGAATTCAAATCAATACTGCGAAAATATCACGGTTTACAGTATTCAATAAAATATCGTTTGTCACAAATCCACAGATTGTCAAAGACTGGCTGTGAAGGATTTGTTAATATTATTAACCTGCTATTTTCTCCATGCTGTATTAAAATCAATACAATTTACTTAAAATTTGGGATATTCTCCCTTACTTAATACTTCAATGGATATTTACATGATGATGTTTAAAGTGCTTTTCTCCTGCATGATGGATTTACATGCGCTGCTTTAGTTCGCATTTTATGCTTCATTGATTTT
The DNA here is from genome assembly GCF_039555335.1 of Amphiura filiformis. Classification (NCBI taxonomy): domain Eukaryota; kingdom Metazoa; phylum Echinodermata; class Ophiuroidea; order Amphilepidida; family Amphiuridae; genus Amphiura; species Amphiura filiformis. The sequence goes on along the minus strand of NC_092640.1, from coordinate 64,074,191 downwards.
TCGGACTTTATGTTGTCTGTCTATGGCATTCATAGAATTTGTAACCTTATAAATATCGAATATTGTATTTAAGCTATAGACTTGTCTGTAACCTTCAAATGGGTGCCACAACTTTGCACGCTTTGCGTTTCTGTGGCATCCACATCTCTCATACCACATTATTAAAATATTATTTTGTAATATTAATATAGGTATCTCAATTGTAAATTATTTGGCATTGCATTGTTACTAATTTATTACAAAATGTTTCTTTCTATATCATGTTATTTATATGTATGTGTGTTGAGATGAAAATAAAACTGAACTGAACTGAACTACTTAATATTCAACGACACTGGATGAGTGGGGTATTAAAATGCACGTAAATAAACCCCCCTTCTTTCTATGTTAAAATATTATGAATATGATTACTAGCATTGAAGCTATAAGTGTATTTATAACAGCTGCATTATTTTTGTGAAGGCTTTAGGCTATCTCTAACTATGCCTACATGAGTGTAATACCAACATTTGTGAAAGTCTGGCCAGAACAACACATACAAGATCATATACTATACCTTTAGATGGTGAGCTGTAGTGTACATGCGACCACACCCTTCCTGCTGACATCTGAAAGACTTATTCTCTGCAGACTTCTGTGAACCCACTGTTACATTACTACCCTGTATATTGACAGTCTGCATTAGGAAATCAAGGAAAAGACTATTGGCCTGTGCAATAATTATGAGATAAAATATTTACAAACAGTAGGCCAAAAATTACTCCCCCCCCCTCCTATCGGCTGGCAAAACAAATTTACCCTCCCCCGGGGCTCATAATTATTGCACAGCCCATTAGTTCTTGATCAAATTCAGCAACCTTTCACTCAGTTGCTTCATGATACTAAGAAAATCCAATATACAGGAAATACATGAGGTTTTTATCCATTTCCATGTGTATTTTGGGTAATTTTTATAGCACTTAAAAAGAATTGAAAAATAACATTAAAAAATGGCATCTCTGCTTGCTGCACAGATTCGTAAGAATTCAAATATTTCTACTCCAAGCTCACATGTCTTATATAGTTCCTGAAGTATGTGTACAAAATATGGAGCTAACTTGGACTCATTAGTTACTTCCAAAGACTCTGCTGTTAGTATCAATACAAATACACCCTCTATTTGACAGTGGGTCAGATTATAATTTATACAGGGTATAATAACCCCATGGGCACTACCAGCTCAATTATTGGCCTCTAAGAATGATACCTGCTAAATTATTGGCCTCTAAGAATGATTCTGATTGGTTACATAGATACCTATATCATGCAATGAGCCAATCAGAGATATGGTAAGAAAAGTCTGTAGGTCTGAAGGGGATTTAGCTTTAAATTGCTAAGAGATCTAAAAGCTCTATTTCAATTGGTTACTCAGATGATTATATTGTGAAATTAACCAATCAGATGCTCTGTATAAGAAAGACAGTAGTGCTCATAGGGATAAGTGATACCTTGATGGTTAATGACTGGGATTTAGCTATATCTTGGCTTGTACTTGCTTCGTGTTCTCCCATGTTCTCATTAGAAGCCTGAAAAGTAACAAAAATAAAGCACAAATTAATTACTGCTGTATTTAAGGACAGTGACAGGTTTATTATAATGGGAGGCAAAATTTACCTGGGTTCCAGGAGGCTGAGCCTCTTGGCAGGGTTCGAATTCGTTAAAAAATTTTGCATAGCAGTTTTTGGTTAATTCATCATAATCAGGATACTTCCGTATACTAAAGCACTATAAAAAGTGCTATACAAATGCAAAATTGGGTAGCAGTTACTTCAAAATATGGAGCAAACTGCTATGCGATACAGCCCAATTCGAACCCTGCCTCTGGGTAAAGTATGGGAGCAAACTCCCCAAAGCTTTGAATTGTTAACATATGAAAGTTGAATTAAGCCCTGAAACAGGCATGAATGAAAGTTTATTTCTTGGAATGTTAGATTCAATTGAGAAATTTTGTTCTTTGTGAACAAAGTGTTAAACTCACATTTTTAGTGACATTGTGTAGTGGTGAAACATTGCTAAAATGTGAGTGTAACACCTTCATTTTACTTACAATTGTTCACAAAGGGCTAGAGAGCTTTAACAAAAATGAGCAATACTTTAAAAAATGATGGTTCAGATCAGGCACAGATAATGCAAGATGGTTTTTAACATTAAATAGTAATTTGATTATGGAAATAAAAGGTGGATGCATTTAGCAATATGTGACATGATCAAGGGGAATGAGTCACATGTCGACCCTGGTCGAAAATAAGTTACATATTTTTCTATAGAGAACATTTAGAGCTTTCAGAAACTGAAAACCCTATGTTGATATGACTTTCCTTTACAAAGTTACGTCAATTTATCAACCGTTGAAAACAATATAATACATAAGAATTTTAATGCTTTCTTTGCCGATATCTCAAAATCAATATTAGCGACATCCGACTCATTTCCCTTGATCGTGTCACATATATAGTATTAGCATTTCAAAATTAGAATTTCCAAATTAAAACATGTAGACATACCTGTGCTGCGTACTGTTCCAAAACACTCAATGACTGTGAGTCAACTGTGTCATCTTCAGTCTGGAAACCTGAAAGAGGAAACATCAGTTTATAAGATTGGTATCAGTTTATTTACGGCGCTTTGATCAAGTTGGAAAGGCGCCCTATTAAATGTTGTTTATGTATATATGTATGTATGATAAGATTCATTCCTGGCAAACCTCGAAATAAGCAGGCATCCAGGAGCCTTTTACCCAATGGTCAAAACATTTTGGCTCCTGGTCCACACCAAAATCATGCGAACCAGGCTCTACATTAAAAAAAAAAAGAGCCTGGTAGTTAAATTGGTCCAGTTCTGCTTATTTCGAGGCTTGATTCCAGGTCATGGTGTTAGCTAACCACCTGTCATTTTGGACAGGCAGTTTGCTCCTGGGACAGGCAAAATTGATGCCTGTGACATTATGCTACATTCTACTGTTTGAATAAGTTCTGTGAACTCAAAACGAGAACAGACTAACAAATCAAGGCTATAGCAATAGCTATTTGAACTGACTGAAGCAGCAGAAGGTGCAGAGGTTAGGTTTATGTTTTCAGGGTCAAAATTTGGACAGGCAGTTTTGGTCAAAATTACAGGCACTTGTCAAATTCAGGTTTCCAAGGATTTATGTGACAAAACAAAGTGAACAGTAACGCTTTGCTCACAAAATCAACATTGTGTCTATTATAACATAGCAAGTTTTTATTTATCCACAGATCAGTCTGTTGACAAACAACTACAGCAACAACAACAACAACAACAACAACAACAACAACAACAACAACAACAACAACAACAACAACAACAAATAGACATACAAACCATGAGCATGTTCAGCAAAGTCCTCAGGTACCCCTGTCTGTATAAATGCTGTGGTGCCATCTTCTAGCTGTACTGCTTGAAGATTATGACCCTCTGAAAACAATCAGGAAAAGCAAAGTTACTAATCTTGGTAAAAATCCTTTTTTTTGGGGGATCCAAGTATTTCACATGTTTAGTGGTGTATCAGGGTCAGTTGTTTGTGGGGGAAGGCAAAGACAAAAATATTGGTAGTGGGCATCATTTTGGCTGTGTGCTACTGTCATAATTGTGCGCAAAATGCTAAAAAATTCAAATGTACACTTTTAGCCCAAAATTAAGGTGAAATTTTGTGGTTGTGGTGAGAATCAACAGGCTATTCCATCTAAAATCCACAACCCCTGTGGAAAATGTTTGAAATATCTTCCACAGGGGGAGTATGAATTTCAAATATAATGATCGAACACATTAGACAACTCCATCTGAATTTTGTCCACCCTCTGAAGCAGTTTCTCAACTTGAATCTTCTACAGAGAGTATGTATCAAGTAGAGTTGGTTAAAGTGCTAAGTCCATTTGAAATTCACACTCCCCCAGTGCTGTACGGTGCGACCATTTTAGGCGCATTGGCGACTAGATTTTTTCTAATGGCGACTAAATATTCAATCCCTGGCGCCAATGGCGACTAACTATTGAAGCTTTTAATCACCAGCAAATGCAAAACATGTATGTAATGTAGCATTCAAGAGTATGAATGTATGCTATGAATATATATGGCTCAAAATAAGCTAAGGTGTCATAAAAGTGTAACACACAATTATTTTTCCAGCTCTTTTCTTTTGGTCTCCAACCAGGTTTAAATTATAGTATGCACATATATCGTTCATAATACACTAAAAGAAAGATAAGTTGTAGACCATTTACTTCACAAATTTCATTTTCTAGCCCTTGCCTATGCGTACGTTATATTTGACAGACACAATTTTGATGATTTTCTGCAATCAAATAAAAATTTATAAAGTATTACATAAGGTATTTTGTGGTTATTTAGGTGTAGGACCTACAGCAACTGATTGTGGAAAAAAATGTGTCCAAATATTACAATAAGGAGGATAAATTGTTATAAATAAAATATGTGTGTCTGTCAAGCCATAACATACGCATAAGATGTCTGTCAAATGTAACATACAGAATAATAATTTGGCAAAAACAGTAGTTCAAGATGGGAAATTGAATAAAGATCACATGCAGTTTATAAATCACATGTTTTAAAAAACACTTTTATAAACTCTAAACTATCATCATAATGTGAACATCAAGTGATTTTTAATTTTTTTTAAACGTATTATGTATGTTACTTTTGACAGACACATACAAATCTTGCGTATGTTACTTATGCGTACAAATGTTTGACAGACAACACTTAACAATGGATTGTGTCATCAAAAAAGATTCTCCTCACAAAGTGATAGTGCCACAAAGCTAGGTGGAGCTAAATGCTATGTCATGTAGCATAATTAGCTGTATCACCCTAGTTTAGCAGGAATTACAGCACCGTCTTGCGTATGTTACTATTTGACAGACATTTCAAGAAAAATTTTAAAATTGTTATATGTTCAAAAAAGATGGCAGCCACTTACAAATTGATTATAATATGGAGAAATGAAGTTATTTACAATAGATTTACCCTTTAGTTTATGCTTCAAGTCTTTGTTTATAAAAAACTGAGGGACTTCAAAATCAATCAAAAGTTTGACAGACAATAGTAACATACATGAAGGCAAACTTTTAAATCCTTTTTTGATCTGTTAACTTATAATTCATAATGCCTCTTTCTGTTTTTTTGATTGGTTTACTGCACCATTTTGGGAAACAGGTCACATGAATTTCTATAAGGATCCACAAAAAAAATTAAAAGCTGTTGAAAAAAGGCGTCTCTTGGCATGTTACAAATAAAAGTGTAAAAATAGGCATTTTTACAGCTATTTTTATTTTTTTTATTATTTAGAGTGAAAGGATTTTACTTAAATTGTGTATGCTATGTCTTTACTACCTAAACTTGCCACTAAACTAGCAAATATTCCATTTCTATAATTATTATTTTTAAAAAAAGATGTCAAAATATATGGCTATAATATGACACCTTAGCATATTTTGAGCCATATGCATTTATCATGTCTCAATGGGGACTTCCTGGAAAACATATAGGCCTACACTGAAGGCTACTAGACCCTCCCTCGGGTCCGTGGAGAACGACTGGTAATGTAGATTACATAGCATTAAAAATCAACCCAATACACGGACCCTCCCAGTCTGTAGGCAATTTGACTTCCAGCTCCCACAAACTGCTGGAAGTTCACTTTTACGGATTTGGAGTCACGCAATCTTTCTATATACCACGTCCATGTTTTCACTACATTAACGCTTGTGTAGCGACTAAACAACGATATTGTATCCGACCAATCAACGCAGCTTGGCAGCGCTGGGATATTTGAAAAGGCTTCCCTAGCTAAATAATGTGCAAACATTTGCAAACCGCACGCCGATAATGTACGCAATATGGACAATAGGCCTAAGTCCGAGTCGAGTGGTTGCCTTTTATTATTGCGCTGCACCATGGGTCTATCAGACGCGTGCCACTTGAGCTCAATACCTCTCAGTTGTTGACAAGTGTCCCATCCGATCTTGCGTCACATCCCGCTGCATAGCTTTGTGCTACCATATTTGAATTGAAACTGGGCGGGCTTTCGTAATTGACATCGAATCACCGTGCTTCGTTGAACGAATATTTGGAAGTGAGATCTCTAACAGATTGGACCAGTCTCGAATCAGCGCTCAATGGACTTTCGCGTTCACTTATAATACGAGTATATTTCTATATTGCTGCATGGTTGACTGTGGTGGGTGTAATTAGTGGCGTCGATTTGTGGATGAAGAGGAATGGGTTTTTGGCATTGAAGAAAATAAGGGGGGAGTTGGCATTTTTTTCATAGGGCATTACGTAATTATTTATTGTTACATTATCCAGAGATGGAACCGAACCGAGACTGGGGCCAGTCTAAAGGCTACATGCTGTATGGAGTATGTAGCGTTCAATGGGAATAGGTAGATTGAGTACAGCAGCAAAGAACATTCAACGCACATGGCTGTTCAGTTGGCACCTCAGATTTTTTACAGGGAGCAAAATTTGGGCGCCTAAATTGATAAAGTTAGGAGCCATTGGCTCCTCAATCAGGTTTTGCACCGTACAGCACTGCACTCCCCCAGTGAAAGATTCGTCTAAAATCTTTCACAGGAGTAGTGTGGACTTTAAATAGAATAGCCATTCATGATTCATGCAAATTTATAAATGTTTTACAAGAATCTTTGCGTGAAATTTAAACCAATCACAGAATAGTACCAAAATTCTAATCATGAGAACTCTTTGCAAGCTAGACCTACCTTTAGGATGAGCACGTAGTATGTATGCAGTAGAACCGTCTTCAAGTTGTACAGCTTGGCCATCTTCAAATGCAGTCACTATAAATTAATAGTCAAAGTTGATTATGTTAAGTCAAAACAAAACAACATCACCAACGAGGTAAAAAAACAAAACCTCCAACACCGCCACCAATAACAACAACAACAATGCTTTGGCCGTTAGTTATGACATGAATAGTTTATAGCCTCATCTACAAATCAGGTGGACCTACATACATGTAGCAGTCTTGTCTATAATCACTAGACACTGCATGGATACAAACTGTATACTGCAAAACACAACACACAAGATATAATCCAGTTCTGGTGTGCACGTACAATGACCACTCATACACTAAGCCAAAAAAGAAAATTTTTCACAAGGTCATATTTTAAAATCCTGTCTATCAAAATTAACCAAAATTACACACAGGATTCCCTCAATACTCTACTCAAAACACATGTCTGGGTTCTAATTATTCGCCTGTGAATGTGATCCCGGAAGCTGTTCAGTGTCAGTGCAATTTACTGTTGTGTCAGTTGGACAACTGCTTGGTTACTGACATGTGTTTAGAGTAGAGTATTGAAGTAATCCTGTGTGTAATTTTTATTCATGTACAGGCAAATAATTGGAACCCAGCCAAAGAAATCTGTTGCGCTGTGAATGTGGTCCAGGAAGGTGTTGCATGTCAGTGCATTTTGCTGTTGTGTCAGTTGGACAACTGTTTGGTTACTGACCAGTGTTTAGAGTAGAGTATTGAAGTAATCCTGTGTGCAATTTTTGTTCATTTTTATGGAGAGGATTTTAAGATATGACCTTGTGAAAAATTATAAGTTTCTGTTTTGGCTTAGTGTACATGCTGACTGATTGCTCTGAGTCACAGGTCCACAGAACTTGCAAAATATCCCCTGCTCATATCACACATATAAAATGATGTTCCTACCTTTTTCCGTAACTTGCTGGATGTAAGCTGTGGTACCATCTTCTAGCTGTACAGCTTGACCTTCGATTAATCCACCATCTGTTGAAGAGAGATGAAGAACATCTTTCAATTTATTTCATCTCAAACAAACTTAAAAAGTTAGGGGAGGAAAAACGTATGAGCTCAAAATCATTCCATAACACTAGGGGCAGCGACAGCAAATTTACCTTTTCGGAAATTCCCACTAGTTGAACTGGTGAAAACGTTCCAGGTGAGCGAAAAATAGTGTAGTGTTGAAGTTAAACTCTTTTTGTTTGATAAAATGATTAAAATCATTTTATCTACCACTACGTATGAATATCCACTCGAACATATAGTATTTGTATACTAACTATTTGACGTCCTATATACATAACACAGTGAACCCAGTGGGGGTCAATTACCTATTGTGTGTGCTTCTGTGTTGTGTGCATATATGGAAACTGGACAACAAGTGCACTATGTGCCCCCTTTTTAGATCAGCTTCTACCAAACTTTGCTTAAACTTCCATTTTTAATTTACCTTTCTGATTGATAATAGCTGTTGAACCATCTGCAAACTGAATTGCCTGTAAACTCTGTCCATCCGCTAATTCCACACTGTGTAACTTGCCATCATCTGTGACTGTAGCAGAGGTGGTCACTGTTGCTGTGGAAGAGGTGGGTACAACTTCTGTCCCTGATGAGGCCTGTAAGTGAATTGTCAGCAGAATACAAATTATATTTTATGGATTAGTGCCCAGTGTTGCCAAAACTTTTCAGCGTCAAGGCGCGGCGCATTGACTCGCTTGATATTGATATTTGGGCGGATTTACCCACATTTAGAACGCAAAACACCCAATTGGGCGGAAAAAAACTTGACTTTAAAACATCCGGTACTTACTGGGAAGTTATTGACCGATCAATAAATAGTCACAAAACCCATTGTAATTTCAATTTGGAGCTTCAAAGACTCAAAACCTTTATAAATCGGCTAAATTGAAAGGAAAATACATCAAATTATTGCTGCGGCCTGAGACTGGCAAAAAGTAGCCCAAATTTAGACAAGTAGCGGCATGCTTTTTTGAGTAGCGGCAAGTGATCCCCAAGTAGCCCAATTGTGTGTCTAAGGTGCGGAGTTGGCATCACTGTTAGTGCCCTTCAAAGACAATGTAAAGCTACATTATTGTAGCACCTGGGCTGTGTCAATGAAGGATGTTGACAAAGAATATAATAAATACAAAATTTGTATATATTGTTTGTTTCCGTAATTTCAAGCGTTTTCCATAATAGTTTATTTGGGGGTATCGTGCACTCTCTAAAATCAACTTCTTTTTTTCCTTTTTTAATGTGTGTGTACATAAACTAAGATATCATCTAATTTGTATTTTAAGGCCACCAACACCTGGAAATTACAACACTCAGTGCAGGGGTAGCGTTAACCCCCAATCGGGGTGAACGACCCCCACATTTAAAAAAATATTAATTTTTCACCCTCTATATTGGGAATATGTGCAAGCTCAGGGGTAAACTCTGACCCTCTACTTTTAGACCTTACTCCTACCTCTGACTACACTGCAAAATATAAAATATTTTCACCCTCGAGATTTAATTTTCACCCCATGTATTGGATTTTCTGCAAGCTCGGGAGTGAAAAACACAGGAAAACAACCCCTGACTTTCGGGCCTTAATGCTACCCCTGACTCAGTGGCCTATGGGCGCTGTAATACACGCGTAACCCGCAAATTCAATGTACAAGTCACCAGAAATTTTGGAAATATGAAATAAATACAATTTAGTATTCAGACAGGTAATTGCCTGCCCTTTCAAAATTGCAGTCCTTTTTAGCTGAACTTGTTGGCTGTTATTTTTCATAATTTTTTAAAGGTTTGGTCACTCACAATGCCTCTTTTTTTATACAATGCAATAAACAAACTTCTCTCCATCCATGTGTACCCTCAGGTTATGAATTCTCAAAATGGTCTGCCAAAAATCGCTTGCCCCCCCCCCTCATCCCCATTGGCCATGCCAAAAAATCTTTGCCTCTCTTGACAGGCAAAAAAATCTTTGCTCCCCCTTTATACATCCAAGATTTTGGGGAACCCAAATTGAAAACCTTAAATTGTCTTATCATAGGCCTATAATGCGAGTGTTTCAAGCAGGAAATTTTGAATATCTGAATGTGCTCTTAACTTTTTCCTATACCTTTTTAGGGTGTAACAAAGAAATAGTGCCCAAAACAATTAGTCAAAAATCGCTTTCCCCCTACCCTTTCAACCTGCCAACAAATGCTTGCCCCTTGTAATTCACCACCCCAGGGCACACATTGCACCAGCACCATTGCACCCCTTACCTGAACATTGACAACATGCTGTGTTAGCTGGCTATCTCCGCCTTGTGTAGTCTGAGCTAGCAACATTCCGATCACTTCTTGTTCATTGGTGCTAATCGTAGCTGTGTCCAATGTTTTGTTATGAACTTCACCTCCATCGCCTTCCATTGTTTATAAAGAACCTGTACGCTCCTAGCTCAAGAAACTGTAAATAAATTCATGAATAAATGAATTAAAGAAGGAATCTAGTTTTAGCAAAACAAATTAATTAAAATTATTTATTGCCTTATCATGTGATCTGGGCATGTGATACAAGCACAACTGTGCACAAATTCTAGTCAGTAATCAGTACGGTATATAAAAAAATTATTTAAAAAAAATCAGTGATTTTTTAGTTGTTTGGTTATCAAAAACTTCCTTCACCCAATGGAATTTGGGGAGCTGGATAATTGGGGGACGTTACAATCTAAAGCCTCCAGCATACTTTCCTGCCGCTTGCCGCTGCGGCAAGGCGTTTCAACCAATGACAAGCCTTTATTGTGTCCGTTTATCTGCAATGCGCGTGCACCACGCCGCTCAGCGGCAGGGTAGTATGAAACCAGCATAAGTGCGGATAGGTTTGCGCCAGCAGTAGCAACCTAGTTGATGTGATCTGATTGTGATGATTCACCATGACAGCGAAATTACAGCGCTAATTTGAATCCTCCAAGATCTGGAAAAAGGCGCTACATAAATCCGAAATTTATTATTTAAATGCTGGTTTCATAATTCTGTGCCACTTGAATATCGCTCTGAAAATGATTTTGCTTTAATACTGTGCAGTTGCACCAGAAATGCTAGTGGTGACCAGTGACAAGCCGATATATCGATCACTTCACCGCTTTGCCCAAGCGGCAGCATCGTAGGGAGCTCAAGTCAACTTGGAGCGGTGCCACTCTGATGTACGAGAACAAAATACGATTTGGAGTGGTGCTGAGCAGCAAGTCTGACAGTGGCTTTCAGAGTCATTCATGCCACTGCTGCTCAGCGGTATGCCGCTCCGTTTGCAGACAGGTGCAAGCCCGATCTCCGACATGAAGGGGACAATTCTAAGTTTCACTCGGGATTCGGGAAAATCACAAAATTGACATGTCATAAAATAAATACCCCAAGTGGTGAAACAATTCAAAAAGTTTGATTTCTTACCAGGGAAAAAACTCCCTATTTACAAAACAAACATGACAAAAGGAATTTAGCATAAGTCATAACATTAATAAATTAATTTCTATGCAGAGAAAATTAAATTGGAACTGAGTGAAAGCCTTGAAGATTTTGTGAGGGTGTCCACTTTTTCTTCAAGCAGGGTCAGAATTTCGGCATAAATCAGAGAATCGATTCTCGCAAAGTCAAAGATTTGCGAGAATCAAATGATTCCTGCAAATTTATTCTGCAAGAATTAAGTCTTCAAGATTGATTCTCGCACTGTGAAACGAAATTCTGACCCTGTTCTAAATAGATGTGAGAAAATGTTAAGTGCAAGCCAATGGTAGGAACAGGCACATCTGAGCAAGGGCGGTATTTATTTTACTTGATAATAAAGCCCTATGTAAATCTGTGCCATTTTGTGCCACTGAAAACACTGGTCATTTTTGGAGAAAATGATGAATAAAATCAAAATTAATCTTTTTCAGATGCTCTAGTTTGCATTGACAAGATTAAATGCTTTAGGAACCAGCAGAATGCAACATTCACTTCACTTTTGAATATTTTTTTTTGTAAGATATCATTAGATATGCCTTGGTGTAAATCACCGTTTTGGTCAAAAAAGGGGTCAAAAAAATTCTAATTTGACCCAAAATTCATCTTCTGACAAAAGGGAAACATGGTTTGACAAAAACTTTCATCCTTTTTACATAACAATTCCAGTTTACTTATTTGCTGGGAGAAAGCACTTTTTTGTTATCGCTTTTGGAAAAATCATTGTTTTTGCCATTTTCACCACCTTAAAATTTGAATTTTCATACAAAATTTCAGATGTGTTGAAAATGATATTATAAAATATACATATTATTCAACAAAAATTGGATTAAATTACAATGAAAACAAAAAATTGACAGGGGGGCACAAAAATTATCAAGTCCCCCCATGCACTCCTACATTTTTGTATGGTAAGTGTTATCAGAGAATATCCTGAATATGGCCTAATTTCCTAATGTTCCGACAAAAATTTCATCATAACTTAAAGCCATATTATAACATTTGCTGAGGAGGACGCCCTCACTGATTTTTTAAAATTTATTTTTGTACACGATTATATTGTACTTTATTAAACCAATATACCCTGAAAAAATCAAGACTCTAGGTGCTGTAGTTTTGTCAAAATCCGAGATTTTGAATAAAAACGGCGGAACCGGCGCTTTATTAATACGATGGAATTATTAGTTGAACGCATACACGATGTTCATAACACACAGTACGTACACGGCGTGCGCGACGGTGTCACGGTGATCTACACAACAAAGGGCCGTACCATAACATGACCGAAGGAGTGGTACGTATTGGCGACATACATGCGCTGGTAGTAAATTCCAATTTTCTTTGCTCTGCCGTTAGTGCCGTAGTTGTTCGGCTCAAAAATAAAAGGGGATATATCTGACAGTAAAAACTATAACATTTTAAGGCAAAGAAATGCTAATCTATTTTGTATGAAAATGTTATAATATATGGCTTTAAATCACTTAGCAATACCGTACAGTAGAAGATTGGTTTTGGTGTCAAATTGTTTCTGAGAAGTTTCCTCTTCCAATAAACAACAATTCATGTTAAGGGACCGTTCACAAACACTTGTAAGGGGGGCACGGCCCTGCAGAGTGCTAACGCTGCAAAGTGTTCATAGTTCTGGTCGCTAGGGTTCAACTCCCCGCACAGGCATGGAATCCTACGTAATATGTATCATGTTCGCTTCCATCTAGCGATCAATAACCTGACAAACCCATATGTAATCCAATTCAATGCACAAGCTCATACACCTGTGGTTCTTTGATGATACTGATTACAATAGAAACATTGATCAATAATGAACGCTGGTCAAAAGACGAGCTTACTGAAGTGAAAAATTATGTACATGCAGAATCATCATTTATGCATATTGCCTTGAAAATCATAAAAAGCGATTACTTGATCAACTCAAATGATTATATTAGCGTTATTTATAAACCATATTTCAATATTTCTAAATGTTTTATTTGTCTTTTGACCCAGAAATGTATGAATTTGATGCGAAATCGTGATGAAAAATAATATTTTACCAGTCAGATTCAGAAAGAGAAAATCTCATTACACTCGTTAATTACATCACAATCCAAACATAGATAGTCAAGTTCATAGAAAATGTTACAAACTGTTGTATGTTTTGCTATGTTGTTTTCTCTGTAGGGAATATGTTTTATCGTTAAAATCGGATATGAAAAACTATCATAAATACAGCACAAACGGCCATCACTATTTGTGTGCATAATACAAATTTACGAATTATAGAAGTGACATATGACACTTATAAAAGCTGTATTAGTATGGTCGTTGAAGAGGAAAAACAGTGGCTACCAGGAAAAAATTGGTAAAAAGCTGATTTTTGTACCAGACAAGCAGAATATATCATAGAACATCATATCTAAAATCCGAAAAAATCCTCTTTGGGGAATTCGTTTTATCCAAGATGGCCGCCAAAATGGCCGCCATAACATACAATTAGCTGTATCTTAGCTTCTAAAGCAGATATGATGATGATTTTAGTGTCTTTGAATGGGTTTAAGAGGTCAGAGAATTCAAATTTGTACAAATCTAACACACTGATGTCTTCAATCACGCTGAAATCCAAGATGGCCGCCAAAATGGCCGCCACAACATATAATTAGCTGTATCTTAGCTTCTAAAGCAGATATGATGATGATTTTAGTGTCTTTGAATAGGTTTAAGAGGTCAGAGAATTCAAATTTGTACAAATCTAACACACTAATGTCTTCAATTACATTGAAATCCAAGATGGCCGCCAAAATGGCCACCACCACATATGATTAGATATATCTCCGCTTCTGAAGCATATATGATGATGATTTGAGTGTCCTTGAATATATTTCAGAGGTCAAAGAATTTGTACGTATCTAAAACACCGAAGTCTTCATTCACACTGGAATCCAAGATGGCCGCCAAAATGGCCGCCACCACCACGTGTTATGTTTAGGTATATTTTGGCTTATGAAGCAGATATGATAATGATTTTAGTAGCTTTTAGTGTCTTTGAATAGGTTTTAGGAGTCAATTTTATCTTCATAAGTATATATATGTCTTTACTGACACTGCAATCCAACATGGCCCTCAATATTGCTAAAATCAAACATGATTAGCTAAATATCTCAGCTTCTAAAGCCAATATAATGGTGATTTTAATATTTGAATAGGTTTTTAAGAGAATGTAGGTTTTAAGGGTCAGAGAATTGTTGCAATTACTTAAAACCCGGGCTTATAACACTGAAGTGCAAGTCGCAATAGAATCCCAAATAACTGCCACCACTGAAGCAAAAGTAGCTGTCCTCGTTCTCATCTACAGGTATAATCGCCTCAGCGTTTTGGCAATGTTCACTTGTGTAATCTTCACAAGCTGTGACACATTTAAGCCCATTTTTGCGACAGGATCATCCGTTATTTACACAAGAATTCCTGGAGGAAAGTTTACAATTGTATCGTACAAGTTTAAGCAAGCTATGTGGTGCTGCATCTAAATTCGTAAGGACCGGTGCTAGAACGATGTCAGAGTGTTTCCAGCCCCATTGCTTTAAATTGGATTCAAGTCATTGTTTGTTAGCTTTCTCTCTAGTATGACCTGTAAAAGAACCCGCAGACTGTGAAAATACGCTGCTCTTTCAGTAGGTGAAAGCTTTTGTAGATAGCTGTGGATCAAATGATGCTTTATTTGATGATACCATTGATATGGATTAAGCGAACCGTAGACCGTTTAAAGAATCTTCTTCTCTGCCACCATAAGACAACAAATAATCTGATGCCACCTGTACCAATCTGTTCTAATGTCGCCTCAGGATCGCTCATCTAGGATGATATCTGCTGCAATTCTTTTATCTTCTTCAACAAACTTGTCTTTCCATGTCCAAATGTTGCAGAAGTTGAGTCGCAACCACTCCATGCATGGATAAACAGGAGGTCTTGAACTTTCCAAACCACCAACCCTTTCTTCTCTGAGTTGAAGTAGATAAGATATCAGCCATAGTCTGGTCTCAGTGGTACATCAAAAGACAAGTATATCTGTGTCATCTGCTACTACCATGACTACAGGTACTTCTCTTCCTTGTCTTGCAAATTGAAGGATACATTCCACTATCAAAGTGTCAGGATCTCCAGTACTATTGTGCACGATCTGACCATTGGTTTCCAAGTATCGACTCAGCAGCGAGATAAACTGACTGTTGTTCTTCTTATTCGAGAGGAAGGTCTGCTGGTCATGATGAGAACCTTCATAGATTCTGTGAGCTGAATATGATAAGAACAAATGCCAGTTTATCTCGCTGCTGAGTCAATGGATGGTGCACAATAGTACCGGAGATGCTGACACATTGATAGTGGAATGTATCCTTCAAGACTCCTTCCATGTTCAAGACAAGGAAGAGAAGTGCCACTGGGGACCAGAATATAGCTGATATCGGTGGGTTGGAAAGTTCAAGACCTTATTAACAACGTTGGTGAAGTATTGACATTCCATCTCAGGTCCTGTTTATCCATGCATGGAGTGGTTGTGACTCCACTTCTGCAACATTTGGACATGGAAAGACAAGTTTGTTGCAGAAGATATTAGGAAGAATTGCAGCATATATCATCCTAGATGAGCAATCCTGAGGCGACATTAGAACAGATTGGTACAAATGGCATCAGATTATTTGTTATCTTATGTGGTAGCAGAGAAGAAGATTCTTTAAACGGTCTGCGGTTCGCTTAATTCATGGCGATGGTATCATCAAATAAAGCATCACTTGATCCACAAAAGCTTCCACCTAGTTAAAAAGAGCAGCGTATTTTCACAGTCTGAGTGTTCTTTTGCAGGTCATACTTTGGAGAAATTTAGCTCACAAACAATAACTTGGATCCAAATCAATGGGGTTGGAAACTCTCTGACACCGTACTAGCACCGGTCCTTACAGATGTAGATACAGCACCACAAGGCTTGCTTAAGTTTGTATGATACAAATGTAAACTATCCTCCAGGAGTCCTTGTGGAAATAACGGATGTTCCTGTCGCAAAAAGGGATTTAAATGTGTCACAGCTTGTGGAGATTGCAGAGGAGAAAATTGCCAAAACTCTGAGGCGATTATACTTGCAGTTAAAGTCGAAGATAGCTACTTTTGCTTCAGAAACTGAGACGAGACATAGAAAATCATGTGGTGGCAGCTGTTTTGGATTCTATTGTTACTGTGCACTTGTTTTAAGTAATTGCAACATTGAAATCTGCAACCCCTAAAACCTACATTTTCTTAAAAGCCTATTCAAAGATTAAAATCATCATTATATTGGTTTCAGAAGTTGAGATATACAGTTAAGCATGTTTGATTTTAGCCTTTGAGGATCATCTTGGATTACAGTGTGAGTCAAGACTTGACTTAGTACTTTAGATAAATACAAAATTGACTTCTGTGTCACCTAAAACATATTGAAAGGCACTAAAATCATTATCATATCTGCTTCATAAGCCAAAACATACCTAAACATAACACGTGGTGGTGGCGGCCATTTTGGCGGCCATATTGGATTCCAGTGTGAATGAAGACTTTGGTGTTTTAGATACGTACAGATTTGAATTCTTTGACCTCTGAAATATATTCAAGGACACTAAAATCATCATCATATCTGCTTCAGTAGCGGAAATATATCTAATCATATGTGGTGGTGGCCATTTTGGCGGCCATCCTGGATTTCAGTGTAATTGAAGACATCAGTGTGTTAGATTTGTACAAATTTGAATTCTCTGACCTCTTAAACCTATTCAAAGGCACTAAAATCATCATCAAATCTGCTTTAGAAGCTAAGATACAGCTAATTATATGTTGTGGCGGCCATTTTGGCGGCCATCTTGGATTTCAGTGTGATTGAAGACATCGGTGTGTTAGATTTGCACAAATTTGAATTCTCTGACCTCTTAAACCTATTCAAAGACACTAAAATCATCATCATAATCGCTTTAGAAGCTAAGATACAGCTAATTATATGTTGTGGCAGCCATTTTATGGCGGCCATCTTGATAAAACAAATTCCCAAGGAGGATTTCTTCGGATTTTGGATATGATGTTTTATGATGTATTCTGCTTGTCTGGTGCAAAAATCAGCTTTTTACCAATTTTTTCCGGGTCAAAATGTCCAACGACCATACTATATCTTGAAAAGGAGATTACTCTGATGCTAGAATTTCGGCATGGAAACTCATGTGAAATGAAGAAAAATATTTCTGGTTGATTTTATGTGTCTTTTGAGCTTTAAATGTTTCAAAATGTCAAAATCTACCAAATTCGAGTAATTATGATGTCATCAACATGACATTAATATTCATGAGGAATAATTATTGCTCCCTCAATTAAGAAATGATTAACAAATGATTGGATTTCATCGCATGACCTTCTAGCAACTGTATCTAGAAATTTATGAAAGTTACTTGTCAATTGTTGCCGGAAACAAGCTTTTTTCTATGGTTACTGACCAGCTCATTAGCGCGGTTCATCAGACATTGGGACATTCTTTACCGTGTAATTACCGCCCTCTGTTGATGACAGGGCTTCAACTCTTATCAAGGCGATATAAGAAATGCAGGGCCGCGGGGGGGCCTGATGCAAAAAAAAAATTTATCGCAAACATTTTTTACAGACCTTGAAAATTTCAGGGCCCCCCTTTTTCGACATGAAAATTATCGGTCAACCCCATAGAAAGGCATATAAACTCCATTTTCCCAGGAAAAATTGTGGTCATTTTTTTCAGTGCCACCCTTAAGCTGAATTTATACTCAATCGCCGAGCGATTGCGATAAAACGCTTTTGGAAAGCGATGGGCAATCGCCGAATTTTGCGATGCATCGCTCGTCGCTTTTGCATTTATACTTTTCACAGCGATAGCGATTGCAGACGGCAATTAAAATATTCTAAATGCCACAAAATACATTTTTAAAACATCGGTTGCTGTCAATAATTAATTATTGCTTTGCCTTTGAATTAATTCATCACCAAAAATTAATAATCGAGAAAGGTACACTAATTGGCAAAATAATAGATTCAGATGGTTGTATATGATTGGTTGACGCATTCACGTGTCAAGCGATATCGCAGGGAAGTTGAGATTTCTTCAACTTGCAAAAGCGACATCGTTTTTGCCTCAGCGATTTGAATCAATTGATCGGCTTGACGCTCTGGAAATGTAAGTAAACATTGAGCATGCATGAAAATCGCTTTTCTGCAAAAGCGATCGAGTATAAATTCAGCTTTAGGAGGGTGAAAAATTTTCAGGGCCCCCCTTTTTGCATCAGGCCCCCCTCTTACAAGTGTTTGTGAACGGTCCCTAATAGAATTAATTTGAATTTTTTATGCCTGTCCCTACCAATGGCAATGGATGAAACGGTATTAGTAAGGGTTAGTGTTATGGTTAGGGGCTATATTCATGACCCCGGGGGGGGGGGGGCACTCAACTTTGGAAGTGACGGGTATGTGCCTACCGGAGTCGCGAAGTAGGGGCCTATCGGGTACAAAGCGTTATTTTAAAAAAGGGGGTCATTGGGTAGCCGCAACCAAAAAAAGGGGGTCATTGGGTAGCCGCAACTAAAAAAAGGGGGTCATCGGTATGGCTTTTAAAAAAGGGGGTCATTGGGTATACCGTATAGTCGACTTCAAAAGAGGGGGCCTATTGACAGGCACATACCGTCACTTCCAAAGTTGAGTGCCCCGGTTCATGACCTCCTTTTAAGGTCTGACAATGTCCGACTTCGGATGAAACAACCCCGACCAAAATTAAGCAAAAGAATGATGATGGTTTCGGCTGTGCCTGAGCCTGAGGCTGTGCTGTGACAAAATCAGTAGGTATCACAGGGAAACCTCGGACGGTTAACACATTTGTTAGTCAGTCAAAATGGCCTAAACCGGCAATACAAATTTACAATGTACATTGAAATTAAAAAGAAGCTTTTTAAGAAGGAAACCTTCATAAATATGTTGTCTATACTTCACTTGACCCATATATGATTTTTTTTGGTGTTGAGAGACTCGCACATGGAATTTCAGAGAGATTTTGATAGCAGTTCCATTAAAAAAAGGTGCTACATGTATCGTCATGAGACTAAGATCTAGAAACACCCCCGTAATGCTGTTTTGGGGAATTTTGCTAGGTCGGAGAATCTTTTTGATGAAAGTCAATCTTTGACAAGATGTAACTTTGCTACGGAAAGTGCTATGACAAAAGGTTTTCAGTGTTGGCTTTCTTTACTCAAGGGCTTTAATTTGATATATAAAATGATGCAGTTTGATGGCAAATTTGAATTCACCTGGCATACCTAAAATCAGGCTGTGTCATGGGACATGGTCACACGGATGTGGGCCAAACACAACAATAGTCACAAGTGTCAGTGACACGTTCGACACCAATGGAATTTTTATGATCACACCTAACATAGGCATGCAAAGCAAAGGGTGTACATACCACCATATTTGCTAATTTTCTTCTAGGCGAAATCAAAACACAGCAGCCGACATGAACGAACTGTCGAATTCAGCTCCACGCCAAATTCGACAATTCTACAGATTTTAGTACGCATCTGACCGATTTCGTTTTTGTTCAAAATATGGGGTCAGATTTTAGAAATATACACTCAATCAGGTTAGATCTAGTTTCAGTAGTCGTTTCTGCTTATTTCAGACAAACATATGCCACAGGTTTCGATCGGACTACTGCAGAAAGCTGTGTTTTCCGAGGTGATTTCTGGGTAGGCCCACCATGCATTGGGCCGGAATACTGACGCTGCATGATGGGAGATTACCTACAATTCCTTGTGTTTTCTTACATTTCTGCTCGTAGTCCATGGATAAAAATTGCTTTAATTCCCTTCTGATGGACTCAAGAATATTCGAACTTTCTTGTCATCCATTTGAAATATAATATAGATGTTTAGAGAAGGGAAAAATCACCCTTTTTCGCTCACCTGTTTCCGGAATGCTCCGTTTTTTGTTGCATTTGCGTCACGATAATGATGAAGCTATCGCGAATTCGCGATCGCGATGCGCATAGCAATTACGGGGGGTGTCCTAACTTTTGATTTGGCGGGTCATTTTACATCTTCTAATACGTCTTTCATTGCTTGATTTTAATGACAAAACACGTAAAATAATTTCTCAATTGCAACTGAAACATTTTACCTTGCATTGGGTCTCAAAAGTTGTGTATTTTAGTCAATGCAAGAAAGACAAATTGTGTTTTATTTAGTGCTGGTTTGACACGGGAACAAACCACGGATGCGCCCCCGGTTATAATGCAATGGCCGCCATTGGACGTTTCACCTGCGTTTTATTTCCCCCGTTTTATCTGTAAATTTAGATTACTGTTATGGGATATATAGTAGGATAGATGATTTTTTTTCTCTCAAGAAAAGTACAAAATGCTTATTACAAAGAAAATGTACGTTCGCGAAAGCTATGAATTTTTTTTTCTTTGAAGGATAAGTCAGAAAAAAATTCATGCTACTTTCAAGCAATCCTAGATAGTATAGTGGTGAGTATCCCCGCCTGTCACGCGGGAGACCGGGGTTCAATTCCCCGTCTGGGAGGCTTAATTTTTTTCCTTTGTCTTGTTTCTATTGTGTTATTTTAATTATGGGAATATTTTTTCAACACAAAACATGTGTCTCTCCCATGTAACATATTTTTTTCCCACTAATTCAAAGGATCAACGCGCGTTCAGATTTTAGTTTTTTTTAAATTCTATCATAGGCCCTACCCTGGTTCTATACCGTAAAATGGGGTAACTTTGGGCACTTTTCAGAGTTTTTAAACCACTGCTTCCAATTTCCAAACAAAACCAATTAATAGGCCCTATATTTCTAATTTAATATCCCTCTTTGACATTAGGGTTCCCTTCTATAGCTTCTACACCTTGTTGAAGTTGAAAAAGATTTTTAATAATTTTGTAGGCCTAAGGGTGCTCTAGGGGTTAAAAATAGCCTGACCAAATTAGGCCTACCCCGCTCGGAGGAAACTTTGGTCAGATACATTAGTTAATTTCCATGAAAAAATGATCTTCGTTAACTATATGGACAAGTTGTTGTTTTTTGACATTTTGACCCCTAAATTAATCTATACCGTGATCCTTGCTCACAATTTTTTTTTTTAAATGCTCATATTCGGGTCAAAAATTAAAAATTTCGAGGATGAGCGACTATTATTTCTTCCAAATATATTTCTTAAAGGAGGATTTCGTGATCCTAGCATCCTCTTTTTATGACATTTTTCAGTAGGCCTAGATATCCAGGAAAAAAGCTTATTCCCATAATTTCAGTTGATTCCGATTTTGTGTTTGCGAGTTAAATATGCATGATTATATTATGTGTATACATGCTCCAGAGGCCACTGTTGCATGTTGTAATTTCGTTCAAATTTGGCGATTGCTAAACGAATTATTTATAGGGATCTGGAATGAGCGTTTCGACAGTATTTTTTGTGGGACATGAGAGCACATCAGACATATCGAATTGCATTCTGAATACGAAGAATGTCTTTCTGATATCAAATAATTTTAATTTGTTTGAAATTCACGATATAGGCTAGGCCTAAATACAAATTTTATGACAAATTATTAAAATTTGATATTTTTCACATTTTTGATATAGGCCTAGGCCTATACTGTAACAGTCCTCGAAGTAAATTTTATAAATCTATATAAATGATATATTCTTAAAGTGTACGCAGCTGAGAAAAGCCGACGATCAATTGAAAATTTCGACCTTTCATATTGAAGATATTTTTTTCCTGAAAAGACCTAAATTTTGTTGGTGTTTTGTGAACAAAATCCATATCTTCAATACGAAAGGTCAAAATTTTCAATTGATCGTCGGCTTTTCATCCCACCTACACCTAAGTACGGTATAAAATATCAATTTTAATCATTTGCCATAAAATGTGTATTACATTGCGAATTTCAAAAATCAAAATTATTTGATATCAGAAGGACATTCTTCGTATTCAGAATGCAATTCGATATGTCTGATGTGCTCTCATGTCCCAAAATAAATACTGTCCAAACGTTCATACCCCATCCCTTAATCTGCAAGGAATATTTGGTATTTACATAAACATTATGTAGCCAGAGGTATCCAGTGGTATAAAAATCTTTTTTGAGAAAAGTGGGGGGATGAGGCTTTGGATCACGAAATGCCCTTTTAAAAATTGACACCAAAAACAATAGCTGTACGAAAATATGACCATTTAAAAAACACTCCCTTAGCAATGCTATCAGACCCCCGGATCAGGCTGTCAAGGGTTAATTTTGTTAACACTCTCCACACGGGTGTCGACTGCATGCAGACGACAAGTTAAAAAAAAAAAAAAAAAAATCAAAATTTCAAAATTGTAAATTTTCATGATATTTATATATTTGGATTCAGCATGAAAAATGCATTAAAATTATTACAAACAAGCTCAGTAAATGGTTCAGTGGTTCATGAGATAGCTTTTAATATTTTGAGAAAATCTTAAAACTTTGACATTTTCTGTTGATGTGTATGGCTAGCAAGCAGAGTTTTGCCCGAGGTTTTGTTCCAAGGGGGGGGGGGGGGGTTTAATAACACAAAAGACCATACGGGTATGTCCCCCATGCAGAAAGGTCCCCTTTTTGCAGCTCCCCACCCAAAAAATATTTCTAAACACTCCCTTTATAGCAATGCTACCAGGCCATCAAGGGTTAATTTTGTAAGGGTTTTGCCCGGGGTTTTGTTCCAGCTCACAACACAAACATTATGCCACGATTAGGGGCTGTACAATAATTATGAGCCCCGGGGCGGGGAGGGGGTAAAATTTCCGAACGGCCCGCCAAAAACCGTTTGCCCCCCCTCTTGGCCTGCCAAAAATCGCTTGCCCCCCCTTCGGCTCACCAAAAAATTCGTGCCCCCCCCATTTTACCCTCCCCCAGAGCTCATTATATATTATTGCACAGCCCCTTTGATGCAATAGAGGCCCTACATGCTTTTATCGATTGGCACCAAACAAAGAGTTTGAACCGATGTATTATGGCGCATATTGTATCAGGCCGTCAAGGGTGAATTTTGTCATTTATATGATTTTGTTCAGGGTTTTGTTCCACCTCACAGCACAAACATGATGCCACGAATAATTATGCATCCGAGATGAAGGATGCATTATGAATATGTGATGCAATACACGACTCAGTGGTCAATATGCATATCACAACTCTTCATTAGGGCCTATGCATGATAGTTTTGCTCGGAACTCGCAGAGTAACTAATTAATAACCTGTGTGAAGCGCGCTTCAGACTCCATATTGTACGTACAATATTGTATGTACAATACTTTTCGTGACGTCAAAAAGTATTACACGTGCAATAAATAGTAGGCCTATGTACCGGGAAAATATATATTGTGCTACAATCATTGGTTGCTAAATTGATACGTAGTTGCCAAATTTCTAAGAGTGGTAAATTTAGTGAGTGTTCGTGCACGGAATGATGAACATCTTTTCATGTCTTTTTGTATTCAACTGTACTTAATATTAAAAGGCCTATATTAATACTAACGATATTAATAATATTAAAATTGTAATAATAATATAAATGGTACATTCAGTTCTTATTTATTTATTTATTTATTTATAGATTTATTTATTTAGGCCTATTTGTTTATTTATTTATTTGTTTATTTATTTATTGATTGATTGATTGATTGATTACTGATTGATTAATTGATTTAGCGATTCATTTATACTGACATTTAGTCATATTGATTTAGTCAGTTTCTTAAGTATTATTTGTAGGCCTATGTATTTATTCTGGTTTTGATTTGATTGATACTGATATTTTCATTGTTTTTAAAGTTTTGGCATATAACATTATACATTATAACACGTTGTGTTATGAATTTGCAACAGCTTTTTACATGTTGATATCGTTGAGGCATGTTATGATGGTGTATGTTATAGACCTACTTATGATCATCCCAATACATCCATAAACGTGTTGCAATTCTGGGTAAAAACCACATGTGCCTGCTAACGGTCAAAATTTTTTTATTGCATGAGGTGAAAGGGCTTTGGTAGTAGGTTACAAAAAGTCACATCAAAAATTCCTCCGGAGCGTGTTGCCATAGCAACGGCAGATTTTATGATTTTAGCGATTTTTGCTTATTTTGGGGTGAAAATAAGGGAAAATATGTACTTTTCTGAATTACCCTTGACTTAAAATTTGAAGTCACATTAAAAAATCAATCTTACCACCATAAAGTACTATCTTTGTACTTTCTCCAGATGCAAAAAATATTTCAATATTATTTCCCTATGTGCAATTTTAGGGATGGGCAACATTGGCAATTTAGCACTTTTGAAAAAATGACATTTTTACCCCATCTTTGAAGTCAAAAAACTATTTTTGCTTGAGCAGCCAGATTTTTTTCCTCTTTGGTGGTACTTGAGCAGATATTGCCCCATCCAAATCTGGAACAAAATCTCTGGGGCTATTTGTCCTGTAAAGCCAGTGTTGCCTGAAAGTTTGCCAATTAAAAAAAAAATGCATTTTTTGAAATTATGCATTTTCTACATATTTACTCATATAACTTTTTATATGACTAAAATACTTTTAGTATTTACCCTTTGCGTACTAACAACTGCATCCGGAAGCAACACTTAAGGCTGCAAAATAGTCGTGTCCTGCGAAAAACCGGTATTGCCAGAAAATCTGACTTTTTAAATCTATATTTCCAATAAGCGCATTTTACATAATTTATTTATTTAGTTATTTTTTGAATTGTTAATGTTATTTAATCTAATGTTATCTATACATTTGCTAGCACCATCTCATACCGGTTTCAAAACTTGGGGTTGGTGTTGCCAGATAGTATGACAATTTGAATATTTACCCATACCCGTTATTAGTGAGTGCTTCAAAACATGCATGCATGCATTTGTTTTCAAAAAACATAGCGTGGTAAACGAATTTAGAAAATATACACACAGTATAAACTTCAACTCCCATGGGGCACTAATATTAAGGTGTGCATTATTTGCCACACTTTTTCGCTGAAGACACAGAAAAGATCCCCCTTGTCAAGTAATGCCCTAATAGGGCCCTTTGATAGGCCTGATCTTTACATTTGCCCTGAAAGCCCGGAGACACTCCCACTTTGGAGGTGACGCGTATGTAGGGCCATTATTAAGATCCCCTTTTCAGCACCGCTGTCACCCAAAGACCCCATATTTTGTTACGATCACATGCTCTGTCACCCAAAGACCCCTTGTTTTTCCTTTAGATCTGTCACCCAAAGACCCTTATAGCCTATGCCATTTGAACACCCAGCAACGAGTCATCTATCACTGATTTTGTTTCTTCTTTTGAAATAACAAAGCCATTTGAAGCCATTTAGAACTAGAAATGCAATTTTCTCACCCAAAGACCCCATTTCAAAATAAGGTCCGTCTGTCACCCAATGACCCCATATTTTGTACATTTTGCTCTCGCCAAATGCCAAAAATTATCCATGCTCTCACCCAATGACACCATATATTTTATATTTTGCTCTCACCGATTGCCCCTTACTGTATAAGTGCAGCCCTACACCTATATCCATTCCATTTCATATTGAAGTACCCTCCCCATTCCGGGGGTTGAATGTCTACTGAATGTCTTTTTTTTTCTTAACTTGATTTGAGCCCATTAAGACAACGAAAGACTCCAATTCCTGGCTCCCAATTTACTCACAATGATCTTTAATAAATACGATTGACCAAATATTTTATGTAGGGGGCTTAGAACTTGGCCACATGGAATTTTGGGGTGAAAGAAATAATGCATGAAAACAACATGCAAACAAGCATGAAAAACTGAACTTCAAACCAAATTCACTGACCATGGTGACCAACTTGGATGTGTGTTCTGATTATATACTGCGCCAATAAAGTATCCTTACACTTGGAAAAATAATCACAATTTAATCTAATCATGCACATTATGACACCACATTGAATCCAATGTGACTTCAAGAAGCAAAGTTACAAGCATTTGATTAGACGAAGGCCCAGTTCTAAAAGTGACAAACTGGCCTATTCAAAACTCCACAGACTAGACATCTGGTTTGAGAGTGGCGAATCGCTAATTTATGCGTTTGACTTTAATTTAAAACAAAAGGAACAAAAGAAAACTGAAACAAATGAACTGACAAATTAAATGAAAGTTATGAAAAGTATAGAGAAGCAAAAACTGAAATAAAAACTGCTTTAAATAATGCTTCATTGAAGAAACTGTGTTGTCTCTTTGTTTCGCTTGTTGGAATCTTTTTGCGCCTTTTGTATAGGCCAGTTTGTCACTTTTAAAACTGGACCTTCGTCTATTCAATTGCTTGTAACTTTACTTCTTGAGGTCACATTGGATTCAATGTGGTGTCATAAATGTGCAGGATTAGATAGTGCATCTATTAGGGTGGTCACATGAAAATTTCAAACTCCTCCCTGGAATTACTTTTTCTGTCAGGATTGTTCCTTCTGCAAAATGATTTAAAAAACGTTTTGAATCAACTCAATCGGACAATCCCTTGCAAAGATACAGCCTTTTAAAGATTCACAAAATTGGCCTTTTTTACCCCATTTTTAGGAAAATCCTGATTTTGTCATAAATGTGCATATTCATGAAGCGATAATTGTGGGAATAAAGCCAAAGAAGGCATGAGATGTATTGTTTTTGTTTATTTAATGTTCATTTATGCAAATATTAAAAATCCAGGGTCATAATTGCTATATTTGCTTCTTTACAACATTTTTAAAATGGCTGAAATCACAAAAATAACTCTTTTGCCAGGTCTTTTAAGGTAAATATGTGTGGTTTTCACCATTGAGGGCGCTATTATGTGCCAATTATGACCTTCAAATGCCTCTATTTCCTAAACTACACAACCAACTCGTCTGATTTTTGCACAGGATTTCGCTCTGAGGGTCTAGATTGTAAAACTGAATATAGCATAATTGTACATCTTTGGGAAAATAGTTTTATTTGATGACAAAAATGTATTTTGTGCGTAACTTTTGTATGCGTGACCGTACAAAAATGCTATATTCACCTTCATTACGAGCAGAAAATTTTCTATCTAATTAGGTAGTCGGGTTTGCACAGAAGTTACTAGGAGACAAATTATATGTAATTCAAAATGCCCAAAAGTTTTCCAACTGCTGCAGAATCTGTTACAATTTCCACCATACATTTGTGTATGTAGGCAGAGGTACACACAATAGCTAGCATTGTGGCCACCCTACATCTATTACAAAAACAAATTTACCCCAATGTGGTTCAGTTTGGAAATTGTGATTATTTTTCCAAGTTTAAGGATACTTTATTGGCGCAGTATATAATCAGAACACACATCCAAGTTGGTCACCATGATCAGTGAATTTGGTTTGAAGTTCAGTTTGTCATGCTTGTTTGCATGTTGTTTTCATGCATTATTTCTTTCACCCCAAAATTCCATGTGGCGAAGTTCTAAGCCCCCTACATAAAATAGTTGGTCAATCGTATTTATTACAGATCATTGTGAGTAAATTGGGAGCCAGGAATTGAGTCTTTCGTTGTCTTAACAGGCTCAAGTTAAGGAAAAAAAAGACATTCAGTAGATATTCAACCCCCGGAAGGGGAGGGTACTTCAATATGAAATGGAATGGATATAGGTGTAGGGCTGCACTTTCACAGTAAGGGGCAATCGGTGAGAGCAAAATATAAAAAATATGGTGTCATTGGGTGAGAGCATGGATAATTTTTGGCATTTGGCGAGAGCAAAATGTACAAAATATGGGGTCATTGGGTGACAGACGGACCTTATTTTGAAATGGGGTCTTTGGGTGAGAAAATTGCATTTCTAGTTCTAAATGGCTTCAAATAGCTTTGTTATTTCAAAAGAAGAAACAAAATCAGTGATAGATGACTCGTTGCTGGGTGTTCAAATGGATATAGGCTATAAGGGTCTTTGGGTGACAGAGCATGTGATCGTAACAAAATATGGGGTCTTTGGGTGACAGCGGTGCTGAAAAGGGATCTTAATAATGGCCCTACATACGCGTCACCTCCAAAGTGGGAGTGTCTCCGGGCTTTCAGGGCAATGTAAAAGATCAGGCCTATCAAAGGGCCTTATTAGGGCATTACTTGACAAGGGGGATCTTTTCTGTGTTTTCAGCGAAAAAGTGTGGCAAATAATGCACACCTTAATATTAGTGCCCCATGGGAGTTGAAGTTTATACTGTGTGTATATTTTCTAAATTCGTTTACCACGCTACGTTTTTTGAAAACAAATGCATGCATGCATGTTTTGAAGCACTCACTAATAACGGGTATGGGTAAATATTCAAATTGTCATACTATCTGGCAACACCAACCCCAAGTTTTGAAACCGGTATGAGATGGTGCTAGCAAATGTTTAGATAACATTAGATTAAATAACATTAACAATTCAAAAAATAACTAAATAAATAAATTATGTAAAATGCGCTTATTGGAAATATAGATTTTAAAAAGTCAGACTTGCAATACCGGTTTTCGCAGGACACGACTCTTTTGTAGTCTTAAGTGTTGCTTCCGGATGCAGTTGTGAGTACGCAAAGGGTAAATACTAAAAGTATTTTAGTCATATAAAAAGTTATATGAGTAAATATGTAGAAAATGCATAATTTCAAAAAATGCATTTTTTTTTTAAATTGGCAAACTTTCAGGCAACACTGGCTTTACAGGACAAATAGCCCCAGAGATTTTTTTTTTTTTTTAGATGGGGCAATATCTGCTCAAGTACCACCAAAGAGAAAAAGATTATGGCTGCTCAAGTAAAAATAGTTTTTTGACTTCAAAGATGGGGTAAAAATGTCATTTTTTCAAAAGTGCTAAATTGCCAATGTTGCCCATCCCTAAAATTGCACATAGGGAAATAATATTGAAATATTTTTTGCATCTGGAGAAAGTACAAAGATAGTACTTTATGGTGGTAAGATTGATTTTTTAATGTGACTTCAAATTTTAAGTCAAGGGTAATTCAGAAAAGTACATATTTTCCCTTATTTTCACCCCAAAATAAGCAAAAATCGCAAAAATCATAAAACCTGCCGTTGCTATGGCAACACGCTCCGGAGGAATTTTTGATGTGACTTTTTGTAACCTACTACCAAAGCCCTTTCACCTCATGCAATAAAATTTTTTTGACCGTTAGCAGGCACATGTGGTTTTTACCCAGAATTGCAAATGTGAAACGAGATTACTTGAAATATATATTTCAGAGTTGAAAGAGTTTCAAATATACGAACATAATTCTGAAATATGTCTCTCTGATTGGTTGATGGTCAAGAGGATTACGGCATCCTCAAAGCCTCTTGCTGTAATTCTCTAATCGATATCTATTATAGGACCGATCTTCTGAAATCCATACAACCGTGTCAAATGAAATAGTCTCGAATCATAATTTGTGCACGATACAACGTTGATACGTCAGATTTCGGAATTTTATTAAAAATAGGCATAAATCACATTGAACAGGTTGAATGCTGGCAAAAGTAGATAAAATAACTATGGGTCGAATTTACATTAATCAGTGTCCTGGGGCCAGGATAACATTTAGGACTCCTTCGAATTCTAAAACAATACTTCGCCAAATGTCCTTGCTTTCATTTTCTCATTTAATTTGTTTTAATTTTAATTAATTTCTTTATCCACTGGCTCTCTGGTAAATCCGGTATTGCCAAATATTTCTTGTCCATTACCCGTGTTAATCTATTTATTTATTAAAATGAACCATCTATTAAATTTCTATAATACAATGTAGGCCTATAGGCCTAGTGTATTTGATAACAAATTTGTTTTTATTTTTGATTGGAATTTGGGTTCCACTTCCATTACACGATTTCATAATAAGATATGTTTGGGCATGGCGGAATTAGTATATGATTAAAAATAGACATACTCTTAGGCCCCCTTTTTTAATGTTTGTAGGCCTACATTATTGATATCAATATTTATGTACAAAATGCAAAAGAATGTATATATATTTGATTGTTTTGTAAACATTAAATTTGATGTTTACTCATAATTATGTCTGGGAAGTCAGGGAAAAACTAAGGAGTATCGGTATTTAGTTTCCTGGAAAAGTGGATCAGATGAGCAGTGAGTAAAAACATTCACCCTAAATCTTTATTTGATTTTTATTGTTTTATGAATTTATTAGGCTACTGGTAAAGTGCAGAAAGAACCTCCAAACGCACTCTAGGATTTTTCATCAGCAGCAGTAGAAATTTCTCTTGCATAGATTTTCTGGTGACCTCGCTTGGATTTAGCAAACAATGAACCGTCAGGGTTATAGCGCGTTATTAGAGAGATTGCGATTTTCCAAACGTAGACGTAGGACGTACGTTTTACGTACGTTAACACGTACGTTTTTACGTAGCTATGTATTGCAGTGAGGCCACATACTTTACCAACGCTCGTGTTGTGGCGCTATGTCCTATAGTCAGTCATCTGGTGATTTGTTTTGCATGAAATCAGCCCGGGGTAGTCGGTGGGGTCAGGGATCAATAAAGGGATCTTAATCCTCTCTACGTCATACATAAATTCGCCCAGTCTCATTTCCCTAATATTAAATTTTAAAAAAATGGAATTTCAGTTCGGCACAGGTGGGCCTCGAACCGACGCCGCTGCTACATACAGAATACAGAAGTCCAGCGCACTAATCCACTGGACCACATGACAGTTCGGTAGCCATATTGAATTTTAAACATATAGGCTATAGGCAACTCCAACATTGATCGGGTATAGACCACTTGACATGTGACGTCATTGCCCGGCAGTATGCGCGCGAATTATGACAATTTCCATTGTTCTTTGCCCTGCAGTGTGCGTACGCATCGTAGTTTGCTCAGGGCACGTGCATTTCAAATCGCCCACCATATTTCATATAGTACAAGAAAGCCATTGAACAGTGTAGCGGTTTGTTTGAGCATATCGACAGACGAGTCCCTCGCCTTTGGGTGGGGGGTGTTTGTATGTATGTAATTGTATTTTATTAGACAAATTAAGAAACTTAGGCTAAGGTTAAGGGGGTGCTTGTTCAGGCCTTTTTGGCCTTCTGAGCATCTCCTCATTCAAATGTGTTGTTTTGCTGTTATTGTATTGTTGTATTTTGAATGAAATAAAGACTGATTGATTGATTGATTGATTGATTGTTGATAAACAATGATTTCATATTAGCATAATGACAGTACTCATCAGTTAATAGCCACTTGGCGAATAGATGGGCATTATCAGCTGTCAAAGAGATGTCTTATGCAGCTGCCAATCACGATAGAGGCTTGAAAACATTTTGTTATAAACCAAAAGTGATATAAGGACAAAACTGTGCATTTTGGTACTTGATTGTTTGGATTCTTATATGTTGAAAATCCCTTGTAGTAGTATTTTTTATGTGTAGTGTATATTGTTTATAAATTATACAGCTTTTCAATTTTGGGCATTAATGCTCTGTTGCACTGTTTTCATCAACCTATTTTATCGTAGTGCATTTCTTATGTGTGTGAGCCGAAATGTCGTGGTAGATTGCAATCATGCTTTTGTTGAACTGTACTCCGCCATAACTATGGTGAAGGACACCGGTTCAAGTCCTTTGTTTGGAGCCAATCAATAAAAGAATGCAGGGCCTCTATGAGCGTATTTATAGTGAGACAATCTTTCCGTTATTTAGCTAAACTACCGCGTAGTCTAGATTTGCAATGGTTAGTAAAACATAGACAAATATAGACTGCGTGGCAGTCCAGCTAAATACCGCATAATCTGGCTCACTATAAACACGCTCTATAAGTTAAGAAGTGACGTAATAATCGCAATAGATGAATACAATGTTTGAATAGATCGCCCAACCATGCCAACACAAGCAGATTGCACTAATCACCTGTGTATGTCTGCAAACATAGATTGAATACAATACAGCTCTTTTCAAAATTACTAATCTTATAGGTGCGAGTGAACCGTTGCCTTGCCAGAGGTCTATACTTTGAATTTGTGTGTAAATAAATAAATAAATAAATAAATAAATAAATAAATAAATAAATAAATAAATAAATAAATAAATAAATAAATAAATAACAACATTTTACTCAAGTTAGACTATCTTTTGAATAAAGTGCTCAATCCCAAAAGGGAGAGCTTATAAAAATTCAAAGAACAGACCTTCCAGAATAGGTAGTCGTTACTCTGAGTTTCATGCCTAAAAGGCAATCGTCAGACGACACGATGAAATGCTTTGGGTGGACTACCATCACTTGGGAATGTGAAAGAATATACATTCCATGGTGTCAACACAGCCAAAGTCTATTCAGAGTCAGTCTGTCTATCGGAGATAGTCAGAAAGTGCTCAACCGCAAAACAGGAGCGTATTAACAACATTTTACTCAAGTTAGACTATCTTTTGAATAAAGTGCTCAATCCCAAAAGGGAGAGCTTATAAAAAAATAAATAAATAAATAAATAAATAAATAAATAAATAAATAAAAAAAATAAATAAATAAATAAATAAATAAATAAATAAATAAATAAATAAATAAATAAATAAATAAATAAATAAATAAATAAATAAATAAATAAATAACCGATCAGGAATTGTGCATATTTGAACGTGTTCCTAATGTTCCTAAAATATCTGAGCCAAACTTTCCTTGCCCTCCCCACCCAACTTTCGACCTGCAAAAACAAAATGCTTGCCCCCTTTGACCTGCCAACCAATCTTTGACCCCCCCACCCCCTATAATACTTCACCACCTCGGGGATACACAAAGTTATTGCACGGCCCCGCAGCTGTACAAAAAACACATGATATTTTGACTATAACATTCGTAGAGAAACACTCGTTCTCTACGTTTCCTTTACCTAGACTCGAGGTAAAATCAGCCTATTTCCACGTGGAACCATGGTGGAACGTACGTTTTAATGCTACGTTGAGTCCAAAATGTCAAATCGCAAGCTAATTTTTTATACGCAAAGTATCACACACATTTCAATAGACAATCTCTGCGTATGAATATTGCGTTTAAATTTAGTCCATTTTAACACATCGCTGTACCTTTATTATAATGATTTGTTACAAACAAAAAGGATCATAATAATAATTAGACTTTCCTTCGTATGTTCATTATCCTTGACTGTCTTTAACATATTGTGAAATGGACAATTTTGTGCATTTTCAACGATGTATCTACGTCGATTTCGCACGTGGAATATCTTCAAAAATAGCTAAATACGTGACCTCGCTTCGATACAGGAGAGTGGTTTTGAATAGATCAACGTACGTCCGATGTCTACGTTTGGAAATCGCAACCTCTCTATTTAATCTGATTCAACTCGTCGTGGCACGTATATTTATTGCACGTGTAATACTTTTTGACGTCACGAAAAGTATTGTACATACAATATTGTACGTACAATACGGAGTCTGAAGCTAGCCTGAAACAAGTAGCCCTATTTAAAGGTAAGTGCATGCCTATTTATCATCTTCTCTGATATTGTTGGGTAAGTTAAGCTTGGGTTTCTTAACTGGGCACTTGAAAAACTGCGAGACAAATCACAAACTCTTTACAGTTATACCGCTGGTGATGCTATCAACATGATGATCAAAGGCTTTCATAAGCTTTCATTTATGATTTTTCATTGCGAACTACACAATCTGCGGGGGAGGGGGTATATCCTGTCTGGACACATCACACTTCATGTGTGATGGGGGGGGCACTTTAATAACATAAATGATCATACGGGTATTTTCCCCGGCCCCCAACTCAACACAAAAGTTGACAACCATGAGAGTTACCAAGTTACCAAATCTTTCAAAGGCCCCCTTTGCAATGATTTTTCATCAAATTTACCCCTGGCCCCCCCACCTTTTTTCATGCAAAATCGAGGACAAAATTTAGCCAAAAAACAACCCCTTTTTTGTGATTTTCAATGACCAGAATTTCAAACACCCCTTTTCACTAAATATTCTCTCGGTCGGGGTCACGTTATACATCCATTCATGCATTGGAGTGAAAACAACTTATCGCATATTTTTATTTGCAGGGAGTCGAACCTGGCACAATATTGTAGCTTGTGATACCAGAGTTCAGTGAATGCGAATATTGTTTTCACTCCAGTGCTATTATTGTCAGCCGGTTCATGCCCAGTATCCGAACTACAGAATTGACATAAAATTTCTAGATTTTCTCAAGTATGTCATTATATGAAAGAGCACACTTATTTATTGTCCATATACTAGCTTCATTTTAATGAGCAATGGCCAATTTTCTTTTTAAAAAAAATTGCAAATCTTGTTCAAAAAGGTACTATTTTCGCCTGTTTTGTCATACGGTTGTAAATTCAATGAACTATGACTTTGCTAAAGAGTGCTTACAAATTGATATGTTATTATACAATAATTATAATAAAAGGGTGCAAGAACTGTATCTATTGTTATGCAAAACGCTTATTGCATTGTGGGAAGGAATTTCGGCACAAATTGGCTTCCGGTATATAGAGAAACCCTAAATCCGCGTATTGAATTTGACCTCATTTGTAAGAAAGCTTCAAAACATTATCCCAAAAATATTTGATTTTTGCATCTCTGTTTATGGGCAGGACACTCTTCAGAGGAAGCTTTCCTCCATGAATTCACAGGTAGGCCTACTACCAGAAGTGAACACAGGGTGATCATTGAGTGGCTCCCGATATGGTGATGAAAACTCAAATGAAATTTAACAATGTACAGTTGCAGTAAATGGTGATGAAGTCCTTGACATTCAACAGCAACGAAATGGTCCTAACAGTTCAAGGATGGGATGAGCGTCCTTGAAGATCATCCAAGGTCCAAAAGACTTGCTGACGTCACCACTAATGATGTACGTGCTGGTACAGTGGCATTGATAATAAATAAAGAACCAAGCAAGAAAGATGAGAAAGTCACATAATATGACATCACCGATGAAAGTGTTTTCATCATAAATCTATTAACATTTGGTTATTCCAGGGCGTCTTCTACATGGGGGTCCCAGAATTTTCATGCACAAAATACCAGTTGACATAATCAGGTCCACACCTTCTATACACTTAGAATGAAGACCAAGACAAGTTTAATATATATTTGGCTAAAGGTGATAAGATACACATTAATCACTGGAATTATAAGTCCATTCAGTGGAAGTACCTGGATCTCCTACTCATAAGAAGATCATCACTTGGTCACCATAGTGGAATGTCTTCATCGCTGTTTTCTGAGATTCGGGGGAGAGTCTTGATAACAGTTCATTTGCCAACTAAAAGTACAATCTAGGTATATATCATACAATTTTGATAGCAAAATTGAGGCAAGCCATCGAGTAAAGAAGGTTGGTGCATGGTGGTAGGAATGGGGATGTTCTCGAATTGTTTCCTGTACCCTTTTCTCAGTATGTCAAGCTGCCATTCACGACAGAGGGGTCAGTTAACTAAATCAATCATATTGTGGTCCAGCCATGGCCTCTAGTTAGTAAAACCAATTTTAGAATTTTAAGTCCTACCTTCATAATATCAGGTTTGTTTGGTGATGATCAATGCTGATGGTGAGCCTTCACTGAAGAGTGGCTTATGGAGCATGCAGTCTGAAGATCTCCATTTTGTTGACATAGAAGGTTTCAAGAAAAATTGCGACGGGTGCATGAAGGTATGCAGTGACCATATTCAAGAGTGAGATAGAAAGAATTTAGTTTAGTCGTCTTTCACGTACCTTGTTCTACGAACTTATTATCCGCCCCTCGTGATGACTCGAATTTATTGTTAATTTTTGAGCCTATAGCTACAGCTTGATAAAAGTACACACCAGGTTCACAAATACGTTAAATTAACGGTATTATGTTTTACAAAATGTTATATATACAGTGGCGTAACCAGGATTTTGGAACCGAGGGGGCACAACTTGTAAATGTACCGACGGGGAAATATTTTTGCCGACGGAAGTTGTGATTTGTTGACCCAAAAATGGTTTGAAAAAGTGAAGAGCAAAAAAAAAAAAAAAAGGATTATACTTACATGACTTATAGGCGGTACCAACATAAAACCACAAATTTTTATTTAAAATTCAATTTCATTCACAATTTTTCAGCATTTTTTTTACAATTCTCCCCATTTTTCTGTGACCCTGGGTAAAAAATAGTCTATTGTTAACCCACAACGCCTTCCGTCTACCGACGGCCTTACATGAACCGACAGCAATGACGACTGGGGGGACCGTCCACCTGGCTCCCCCCGACTGGCTACGCCACTGGTTATATATTTTTCTTAGCTACAGCTCGATGGAAATACGACTAGTACCCACCTGGTTTATTAACCCTAACCGTGCCCACGGTTTTTTGCTATCGGAAAGGAAAGAAGAAACGAAAAAGGAGGGAAGATGAAGTGAACAAAGAAGTCACTTTGTACCCCCGGGATTCGAACCTCAGACCCCTCGCATGCAGAAGATCACCAGCCTCTAGCCACGGGGGTTATATACGCTTGGCCAACAGCCCAAGTCATATACTCATGGAATCGCTGGCGTATCCCCGCAGGCTACATCATGCTCGTGATAGTTCTGCGAGGAGTCCAAGGTTCGAATCCCGGGAGCACAAAGTGACTTCTTTGTTCATCTCTCTCCTTTTTTGTTTCTTCTTCCCCTTTCGATAGCAAAAAAACATGGGCACGGTTAGGGTTAGTGTACATGTTTTTCCTAGATTTAGGCCTCGTTAATGTCACGTTAACGGTATTGTGTTTAAAAAAATTTAATCAGAATGAATTAAAAAATGAATGAAAACTCTGCAAAATTGCATAAAAAGCCTACAATTACAATCTTTGTAAAATGGATTTATTTAGAAGGGTAGGTTTTCATTTAAAATGTAAATCCATTTAATTTACGGGTTTTTTTTTACCTAGCTGCCGCTCGCTGAACGTACACAGCTGATTTACTGATATCAAGTTAAAACGGTAGGCCTATCATGTTTAAAAATGTTAAAATGTCACACAGTGGCATAAATTCTCAATATTCTCAAAAGATCTCTGTAGATTCCGCAACTTAATAAGTGACGCAAATTTCAAGGTGCATACAAGATTATCGGCAAATTATATAAAATTGAAAAAGTTGCATACAAATTTTATTACAAAAGATTAAACATATGATCACGCTACACCGGACATAAAACGCCGAGTTTAAAAAAATAACGTCCAGTTTTAAAAAATGAAAAAATGACGCCGAGAATGAAAAAAATGACGCCGAGAATGAAAAAAATGACGCCGAGAATGAAAAAAATGACGCCGAGAATGAAAAAAAGGACGCCGAGAATGAAAAAAATGACGCCGAGAATGAAAAAAATGACGCCGAGAATGAAAAAAATGACGCCGAGAATGAAAACAAGGCGGTTCTCGAACCACGAGTCTCGCCTGCTTTTGTGACCGCCTGCTTTTGCGATAACTGTTGGTAGAGAGGTAAATGAATTTGGCGGTTATCGGCTGGGCACGATTATCTGGCCGATGGTAACTGTACCCACTAAGTTTCATGACCATACGACAGTTCTTACTAATTTGACCTCAGATGACCCCTGGTGACCCCGAAATGACCTTCCAAAAATTTGGCTTTAAATGTTGACTGTACCCACCAAGTTTCATGTCCATACAACAGTTTTACTAATTTAACCTCAGATGACCCTGGTGACCCCAAAATGACCTTCCAAAAATTTGCCTTGAAATGTTGACTGTACCCATTAAGTTTCATGCCCATACGAGTTTTTAATAACTTGACCTCAGATGACCCCTGAGTGACCTCGGATGACCCTGTAATGACCTTCCAAAAATT
Source organism: Amphiura filiformis (assembly GCF_039555335.1). Taxonomy (NCBI): domain Eukaryota; kingdom Metazoa; phylum Echinodermata; class Ophiuroidea; order Amphilepidida; family Amphiuridae; genus Amphiura; species Amphiura filiformis. Next base: position 64,035,992 of record NC_092640.1, on the reverse strand, counting down.
TGGCAAAACCAAAGAACTATTTCATCAAAGTAATAAATCAAAACAGAAAGATGCTTCCTTTACGAGTTATCACTCATTGAAAGTGCTACTTTGCTATACTTTACATGGAAAGCGACTATCTTAAAGTCGTCATATTTCCTTAATTACATGACCGATCAAGCTGTTATTGGGATATGTGATGCACAGTTAAAAATTAATTATTAAAAGATTTGGTGACCTCAGTTGACCTTTGACCTTGTATGTGACCTTTGACCTCACGAAATTGGATAAAGTATGTTGCGCTGAAAAATCAAATTTGGCAATACCAAAGAACTATTTCATCAAATAAATCAAAACAGAAAGATGCTTCCTTTACGAGTTATCACTCATTGAAAGTGCTACTTTGCTATACTTTACAAAAGAAAGCGACTATCTTTTAAGTCGTCATATTTCCTTAATCATGTTAATTACTAGTCTACTGTAGTAGACCAGTTTAATTTATCATTCCCTAAATTAATCTCTCTGACCTGACCATGGAAAAGTCATCATTCCTGTTCTGATTCAACAGCTCAGATATCCATGAGAAAACGTTTTTCTCTGGGCAGGGCAGTCACTGGAGATGTGATGTGTTTCGTCATAGATTTTAAATGTTTTCATGCATGGAAACGTATGAATTGTTTATCAAAAAAAAAAAAAGGAATGCAGCGCAGTCTAGTTAATTACATGACCAAGCAAGCTGTTATTGGGATATGTGATGCACAGTTGAAAATTAATTATTAAAAGATTTGGTGACCTCAGTTGACTTTTGACCTTGTATGTGACCTTTGACCTCATGAAAATCTAATCAGGTCGAGTACCTCTGGCCACGCAACTCCCCACCAAGTTACGTCACTGTACCCCATACGGATCTCCAGATAATCTGTTCACAAGGTATTTTGCTTATTACGCATAGGCTATATTATGCAAATTAGGTACTTAATTACCATATTTTACGCTCAAAATCTAATCAGGTCGAGAACCTCTGGCCCCGCTACTCCTCACCAAGTTACGTCACTGTACACCATACGGATCTCCAGATAAGCTGTTCACAAGGGTTTTTTGCTTGATACGCATCAAATAGGCATAAATTATGCAAATTAGGTACTTAATTAGCATATTTTGCGCTGAAAATCTAATCAGGTCGAGAACATCTGGCCACGCTACTCCCCACCAAGTTACGTCACTGTACCCCATACGGATCTCCAGATAAGCTGCATGTTCACAAGGGTTTTTTGCTTGATACGCATCAAATACGCATAAATTATGCAAATTAGGTACTTAATTAGCATATTTTGCGCTGAAAATCTAATCAGGTCGAGAACATCTAGCCACGCTACTCCCCACCAAGTTACGTCACTGTACCCCATACGGATCTCCAGATAATCTGTTCACAAGGTATTTTGCTTATTACGCATAAATTATGCAAATTAGGTACTTAATTACCATATTTTGCGCTCAAAATCTAATCAGGTCGACACTCTTTGGTCATGCTACCCCCTATAAAGTTTCATCATCATAGCTCTTACGGTTCTCAAGATAACGCGTTCACAAGCTTTTTCCGAACACACACACGCACCCCCGCGCCCCCACACACACGGACACACACCCCCCATAGTGATTACTAAGTCTCTCCCTGAACATTCAGGCGAGACAAAAATGACGCCGAGAATGAAAAAAATGACGCCGAGAATGAAAGGACAACGTCGAGTTCTAAGATGACGTTGATTGCTCGCATTGTGCACTTCATTATTTGATAATTTAGATTAAATTACGTAATTTTTACGCGGTTCGCGCGGAGTTTGTTTCAATAAGTTCAATATGGAAGCAAAAGTCGCTACTCAAGTTCGAATCGCGCATTTGTTCACTTCAACGGCTCATGCATAAAGTTAAATCCTTCCCAAGCCTTTCGGCCCAGTTGGGCGGCGCCTATCTCCATTTCATATAACCCTAGACCACATGTCTGCAAGCAAAAAATTACAGCAGGGGGTTAGTCCACTGGTAGCCATGTGTTTCCCTACTCCATTCTTTCAATGCCGAACGCCTGGCAAGAAGGCAGTAGGTAGGCCCTACCATTTTTAAAGCCTTTGGTATGGCCAGGCCGGGATTCGAACCCGCGACCTCCCGATCGTGAGGCCGATGCTCTAACCACTATATGCCACCACGTACTTGATCATTTTAGCTTCAAATTGGCAATAAAATTGACCAATTGTCTGCACTTTGCATGGAAGTTGTTCAAAGAAACTTAATTTGGGAGCAAATTTAAGTGCCGCTTTCAAATTGCAAATTTGTGCGTGCTTCACTCGCATTTGTGTCCTTCAATGTTCACATTTGACCATTGGTAGCTTCGCTTCAACATGTGTTCAAGGGTTTGTTTTACACCAACCTCCCTACCCCATGTCACAAAGAAATTTACGCCACTGACCCCCCCCAACTTATGAAGTCCTGCACCGTCATCGCTGATCAAAGGGGCATGTGCGTTCATTTCGGCCCCGGGCCCGTGGCTCTCGGCGGTATTTTAGATGAGTTATACATGTGACGTAGGCCTATACACGCAGAAGTCAAAACCTTGGTAGGCCTATTTATACTAAATAATCGGGTTGATTTGGGGGTGAGCCGGTTAAGAATGGATGTTTGTAAAATTTGTAATGAACCAAAATGTTGGGAAAAATAGGAAATATTGAAGGAATGATTAAATTGCAGGAGGCGCCAGCTCACCTGTCACCACACCCCTACACTCATTATTATCCCCACCATCACACCCTACCCCCAAACACAACTCACACATATGCAATGTAGATTTACGGGCCAAAATTTGATGTCATCCTAAATTTATCTGGTTGATGACATCACAACCAAATATATTGAAATAAATAAGTAATATGTTTTTACATAGCAGGTTACAACAACTCACCTTTTAACTTTATGTTTAATAACATATTCATATTCATAGGTCTTCAAAATCTTGAAACATTTAATCATAATGTTATATAGCCTATTAGTGTTAACAAAATGTGCAAAAATGTTTGCCAAAAGATAAACTACAACTGACAATAATATTTTGATATTAAACGTTTTAAAAACGTTTTCCCGACATTTAAATGTTAAAAGAAAACACGTTTGTAGCGTTTTTGTGTTTGCTTGAATATTGTGGCATGCATATATTGCACATCATCTTTGTAAATAAGTTCAATATTTTTCTTTCGTTTTTTTGTTGTTATAGATGCAGAACAAGTTAAAAGTGATATGGCTAGGCCTGCTATTTACCATGTTCATGGCTGTTATCATAATCAGTTCCTATATCTCCGAATCTGCCAAATTAGACTTTCATTGTATCGATCGAAAAAATCGTCACACAGCTCTTATGACTGGATACGGACAGACAGATAAGATGGAACTAAACGTAACAGATATTGCACATTCTGTAAATATCAGAACCAGAGAAGCTGTTACGCCTCGACGGACAGAAAAGATGAAACTAAACGTAACCGATATTGCACATTCTGTAAATAAAAGAACCGGACAAGCTCTTACGCCTCGACGGACAGATAAGATGAAACTAAACGTTACCGATATTGCACATTCTGTAAATATAAGAACTGGAAAAGATGTTACGCCTCGACGGACAGATAAGATGAAACTAAACGTAACAGATATTGCACATTCTGTAAATATAAGAACCAGAGAAGCTGTTACGCCTCGACGGACAGAAAAGATGAAACTAAACGTAACCGATATTGCACATTCTGTAAATAAAAGAACTGGGCAAGCTGTTACGCCTCGACGGACAGATAAGATGAAACTAAACGTAACCGATATTGCACATTCTGTAAATAAAAGAACCGGACAAGCTGTTACGCCTCGACGGACAGATAAGATTGAACTAAACGTAACAGATATTGCACATTCTGTAAATATAAGAACTGGACAAGCTGTTACGCCTCGACGGACAGATAAGATGAAACTAAACGTAACCGATATTGCACATTCTGTAAATAAAAGAACCGGACAAGCTCTTACGCCTCGACGGACAGATAAGATGAAACTAAACGTAACCGATATTGCACATTCTGTAAATATAAGAACTGGAAAAGATGTTACGCCTCGACGGACAGATAAGATGAAACTAAACGTAACCGATATTGCACATTCTGTAAATATAAGAACTGGACAAGCTGTTACGCCTCGACGGACAGATAAGATGAAACTAAACGTAACCGATATTGCACATTCTGTAAATATAAGAACTGGAAAAGATGTTACGCCTCGACGGACAGATAAGATGAAACTAAACGTAACCGATATTGCACATTCTGTAAATAAAAGAACCGGACAAGCTGTTACGCCTCGACGGACAGATAAGATTAAACTAAACGTAACCGATATTGCACATTCTGTAAATATAAGAACTGGAACAGATGTTGCGCCTCGACGGACAGATAAGATGAAACTAAACGTAACCGATATTGCACATTCTGTAAATATAAGAACTGGAACAGATGTTACGCCTCGACGGACAGATAAGATGAAACTAAACGTTACCGATATTGTACATTCTGTAAATATAAGAACCAGAGAAGCTGTTACGCCTCGACGGACAGATAAGATGAAACTAAACGTAACCGATATTGCACATTCTGTAAATATAAGAACTGGACAAGCTGTTACGCCTCGACGGACAGATAAGATTAAACTAAACGTAACCGATATTGCACATTCTGTAAATATAAGAACCGGACAAGCTGTTACGCCTCGACGGACAGATAAGATGAAACTAAACGTAACCGATATTGCACATTCTGTAAATATAAGAACTGGACAAGCTGTTACGCCTCGACGGACAGATAAGATTAAACTAAACGTTACCGATATTGCACATTCTGTAAATATAAGAACCGGACAAGCTGTTACGCCTCGACGGACAGATAAGATGAAACTAAACGTTACCGATATTGCACATTCTGTAAATATAAGAACCAGAGAAGCTGTTACGCCTCGACGGACAGATAAGATGAAACTAAACGTAACCGATATTGCACATTCTGTAAATATAAGAACTGGAAAAGCTGAAGCGCCTCGACGGACAGATAAGATGAAACTAAACGTAACCGATAGTGCACATTCTGTAAATATAAGAACCGGGCAAGCTGTTACGCCTCGACGGACAGATAAGATTGAACTAAACGTAACAGATAATGCACATTCTGTAAATATAAGAACCGGACAAGCTGTTACGCCTCGACGGACAGATAAGATGGAACTAAACGTAACCGATAGTGCACATTCTGTAAATATAAGAACCGGGCAAGCTGTTACGCCTCGACGGACAGATAAGATGGAACTAAACGTAACAGATATTGCACATTCTGTAAATATAAGAACCGGGCAAGCTGTTACGCCTCGACGGACAGATAAGATGGAACTAAACGTAACAGATTTTGCACATTCTGTAAATATAAGAACCGGGCAAGCTGTTACGCCTCGACGGGCAGATAAGATGTAACTAAACGTAACAGATATTGCACATTCTGTAAATATAAGAACCGGGCAAGCTGTTACGCCTCGACGGACAGATAAGATGGAACTAAACATAACAGATATTGCACATTCTGTAAATAGAAAAACTGGAAAAGCTGTTACGCCTCGACGGACAGATAAGATGAAACTAAACGTTACCGATATTGCACATTCTGTAAATATAAGAACTGGACAAGCTGTTACGCCTCGACGGACAGATAAGATGAAACTAAACGTAACAGATATTGCACATTCTGTAAATAGAAGAACCGGACAAGCTTTTACGCCTCGACGGACAGATAAGATGAAATTAAACGTAACAGATATTGCACATTCTGTAAATATAAGACCAGAGAAGCTGTTACGCCTCGACGGACAGATAAGATGAAACTAAACGTTACCGATATTGCACATTCTGTAAATATAAGAACTAGACAAGCTGTTACGCCTCGACGGACAGATAAGATGAAACTAAACGTTACCGATATTGCACATTCTGTAAATATAAGAACTCGACAAGCTGTTACGCCTCGACGGACAGATAAGATGAAACTAAACGTTACCGATATTGTACATTCTGTAAATATAAGAACCAGAGAAGCTGTTACGCCTCGACGGACAGATAAGATGAAACTAAACGTAACCGATATTGCACATTCTGTAAATATAAGAACTGGAACAGATGTTGCGCCTCGACGGACAGATAAGATGAAACTAAACGTTACCGATATTGTACATTCTGTAAATATAAGAACCAGAGAAGCTGTTACGCCTCGACGGACAGATAAGATGAAACTAAACGTAACCGATATTGCACATTCTGTAAATATAAGAACTGGAACAGATGTTGCGCCTCGACGGACAGATAAGATGAAACTAAACGTTACCGATATTGCACATTCTGTAAATATAAGAACTGGACAAGCTGTTACGCCTCGACGGACAGATAAGATGAAACTAAACGTTACCGATATTGCACATTCTGTAAATATAAGAACTGGACAAGCTGTTACGCCTCGACGGACAGATAAGATGAAACTAAACGTAACCGATATTGCACATTCTGTAAATATAAGAACCGGACAAGCTGTTACGCCTCGACGGACAGATAAGATGGAACTAAACGTAACAGATATTGCATATTCTGTAAATATAAGAACCGGGCAAGCTGTTACGCCTCGACGGACAGATAAGATGGGACTAAACGTTACCGATATTGCACATTCTGTAAATATAAGAACTCGACAATCTGTTACGCCTCGACGGACAGATAAGATGAAACTAAACGTTACCGATATTGCACATTCTGTAAATATAAGAACCGGACAAGCTGTTACGCCTCGACGGACAGATAAGATGAAACTAAACGTTACCGATATTGCACATTCTGTAAATATAAGAACCGGAGAAGCTGTTACGCCTCGACGGACAGATAAGATGAAACTAAACGTAACCGATATTGCACATTCTGTAAATATAAGAACTGGAACAGATGTTGCGCCTCGACGGACAGATAAGATGAAACTAAACGTAACCGATATTGCACATTCTGTAAATATAAGAACCGGGCAAGCTGTTACGCCTCGACGGACAGATAAGATGGAACTAAACGTAACAGATATTGCACATTCTGTAAATATAAGAACCGGGCAAGCTGTTACGCCTCGACGGACAGATAAGATTGAACTAAACGTAACAGATATTGCACATTCTGTAAATATAAGAACCGGGCAAGCTGTTACGCCTCGACGGACAGATAAGATGGAACTAAACATAACAGATATTGCACATTCTGTAAATAGAAAAACTGGAAAAGCTGTTACGCCTCGACGGACAGATAAGATGAAACTAAACGTTACCGATATTGCACATTCTGTCAATATAAGAACTGGACAAGCTGTTGCGCCTCGACGGACAGATAAGATGAAACTAAACGTAACAGATATTGCACATTCTGTAAATATAAGAACTGGACAAGCTGTTACGCCTCGACGGACAGATAAGATGAAACTAAACGTAACCGATATTGCACATTCTGTAAATATAAGAACCGGGCAAGCTGTTACGCCTCGACGGACAGATAAGATTGAACTAAACGTAACAGATATTGCACATTCTGTAAATATAAGAACTGGGCAAGCTGTTACGCCTCGACGGACAGAAAAGATGAAACTAAACGTTACCGATATTGCACATTCTGTAAATATAAGAACCAGAGAAGCTGTTACGCCTCGACGGACAGAAAAGATGAAACTAAACGTAACCGATATTGCACATTCTGTAAATAGAAGAACCGGACAAGCTGTTACGCCTCGACGGACAGATAAGATGAAACTAAACGTTACCGATATTGCACATTCTGTAAATATAAGAACTGGAAAAGATGTTACGCCTCGACGGACAGATAAGATGAAACTAAACGTAACCGATATTGCACATTCTGTAAATAGAAGAACCGGACAAGCTGTTACGCCTCGACGGACAGATAAGATGAAACTAAACGTTACCGATATTGCACATTCTGTAAATATAAGAACTGGAAAAGATGTTACGCCTCGACGGACAGATAAGATGAAACTAAATGTAACCGATATTGTGCGTTCTGTAATATACAATATGATCATCTTGAATATGGATCGACTCTATCCCAAGATGAAAAATTACAACTTATGAAGAAGTATTTTCCAAAGGTAATTCTTAAGTCAATTTTTTATTAATTTTTAATAACTAGATAAAAATATCTAGGACCTGTTTTTTATTTTTATTTGTTGGAATTTTGATCAAATTCACCAAAATTATTTGAAATTTGGGCTTTTTAAAATGATTTTTAGACCACATTTAGCATTTTTTGATCATTGGTGCAAATTTCTCAAAGTTGGTTAAAATTAAAAAAATATATAAAAACAGCTCTTAGATATTTTTATGTAGTTTTTAGAAATAAAAAAATATGACTCAAGAAGTGTTTTGTTATACGTGGTCCGAAAATATTTGGGCAATAAAAAAAAACCGCTTTTTTTGGAGGATGGATGGGGGTGGAGATTGTTGCACAAATTTGACATCGTAGATGAATTCATCAAGTCTCTATCATTCTAAATATGTTTACTTTTATATAGCCTACTTTAGACCGGGACTTTAAACCCAACAATTTAGCATTATGAGGCCCAAACGTTCCAGGGTTAAGACTACCCAAGGTGGAGGCGAGGGGGGAAGCAACCTTCAAGGGTGAACATTTGACGCAAATGGCCAAAAATGAGCTAAAACGTATACAAAAAGACAAAAAACATCAGAGCGACCCGCCGTATTGGAGGGGGTGGGGGGGGGGTGGACAAGGGGTTGCCCCTGGCTTAGCCACCATTTTGAGTATTTAAAAAGAAGAAAGTTGTGCTGCAAATTTGCGTAAAAGTTGGCAACAAGCTTATTTTTGTTAATTTGGTTTTTGAGACCGTGACCCTCAAAATGACCCCATATGATCGTATCGGAGAGGTTTCAGGAAAATAATAGTTTGCACTATCTGCGATGTCTAGGTAGCATGTTACACAGCAAAGAGTCAAAAGATATGTAGGATTGCATAGGATTCAATAGAATTTGAATTTATTTATCATACGAGGGGCGGTCAAAAAGTTCGTAGAACTCGGTATGCTACTTTGTCACACGGTATTAAATTTGGTCTCATTTGAAAGCTTGTTTCTTCAAAACATTACTGCAAATATATTAGATTTTTACATCACTGTATGTGGGCTAGACTATGCCATAGTCGAATTTTATTAAAAATATGTTATTATTAGTCATGATGAACCCATTTCGTTGAACTCAGAATTATACTGATGTTTATTAAAATTAAAGTATTCAATAGTAAAGAGTTAAAAATATCAGACGATTAGTGACAATAAAAGTAATTGAATGCAACATTATCTTGCATAATTATAACGGCTCACTTTAATACTGAACAATTCTGATTTTGGAATCTACCAATTTATTGATAGCGAACCCCGAAATTTCGACTATGAACTTTGAATTGTAAGCAGAACTTTACCCCCTGGACTTTGCTCTCTAAAACACACTGTCAAGCATACTTGTTTATCAGTCCATTAACCACAAGTACTAAGCATGGACGCGCTAGATGTTTGATGAGAGATTAACTTTCGCGTCAACACAAAAGCGCCGCAAATACCACAGACAGTTGTTTACGGTGTAGTTAATGGTAATGGCGCGGGCCCAGACGATTTAAACCATAGCGAGGTATGGGCGACCAATCACAAGGCAGATCCATTTAAAGATGCATTACATCATGGCCAATTTTAGTTAGGCCAGAAATTGGCCTAACTCTCCATAGAGTCCCGTGTTAAAAATCTTAACCGCAAGGCAATGTCAGTAGTCCACTTGGGAAGCTAAGAAACAGAGGGAGTAGGGTGACTGATCAGATGTGAAAATCTATCAATTGTGCACACATTAATTAAATCAGAGTTTTAAGCTTAAATACAATATCCAGAGTATGCACAATGGGCAAGTGGACTACGGGGTAGTCTATATGTGGGCAGGACACTCTTCAGAGAAAGGTACTATCAGAAGTGAATACATGGTCATTATGGAAATATCTCCGGACGGCGGTGAAAACTCAAATGAAACTTAACAATGTACAGTTGATGTAACTGGTAATGAAGTCCTTGGTACTCAACAGCAATGAAATGGTTCTTAGAATTCAAGAATGGAATGAGCGTCCTTGAAGATCATCCAAGGTCCAAAAGACTTCGCTGACGACACCACTAATGATATACGTGCTGGTACAGTGGCATTGATAATTAATAAAGAGCCAAATAAGAAAGATGAGATAGCCACAAAATATGACAACTCTGTTGAATGTGTTTTCAACATTAATCCATTAACATTGGGTATTCCAGGGTGTCTTCTAGATGGGGTCCAAGAATCTTCATGTACAAAAGTGATACCAATTGACATATTCACGTCCACACCTTCTATACAATGAGGACCGAGGCAAGTTTAAACTATATGTGGCCAAAGGTGATAAGACATACATTAATCACTGGAATTACGAGTGTATTTAATGGAAGCACCTAGATCTCCCACCCCTAAGAAGATCGTCACTCGGTCGCCATAGTGCAAGGTCTTCATCGCTGTTTCTGAGGTCCAGGGAGAGTCTTGATGACATATTATTTTCCAAATGAAATCATAGGCATATATCATACAATTTTGATAGCAAAATTGAGGCAAGCCATCATGTGAAGAAGGTTGATGGTAGGAATTTGACTGCAGTTCTTGGATTGTGTCCTGTACGCTAATCTTAGTTTGTCAAGCTGCCGTTCACGACAGAGGGGTCAGTTAACTAAAGTAACCACATTGTGGTTCAGGCATGGCCTCCAGTTAGTGAAAAATATTTTAAAATTCTAAGTCCTACCTTCATAATATCAGGTTTGCTGGTGATCAATGCTGGTGATCAATGGTGGTGAGCCTTCACTGAAGAGTGGCTCAAGGAGCTATCGGAAGACTTCCATTTTGTTGACATAGAAGGTTTCAAGAAAAATTGCGTCGGGTGTATTAAAGTTTGTAGTGACCATGCTCAAGAGTGAGATAGAAAGAATTTGGCTAGTACTCTTTCAAGTACCTTGTTCTACGAACTTATTGACCGCCCCTCGTATCTTCTGAACTTGACATCGCAGATAGTATAAACTATCCTTTTTCTGAATCCCTTGAACTTGAGGAACAGTTTGCATCCATTTGTACAAAATTCGGAGCAACTTTAACTTTTCACCACTGTATAACACGTAAATTGACCTTGGACCTGTTGAGCCTCATAACGGCTTGGTAACTATGATGGTGTACCAGAACGAAATTACAACAGTGGCCTACAGTGTAATACACATAATCATGCATACTCGCAAACGCAAAATCGCTGAAATTTAGGGAATAAGCTTTTTTCGTGGATATCTACTGAAAAATGTCATAAAAAGAAGTTGCTAGGATCACGAAATACTCCTTTAAGAGGAGATGATGCATCATTGCAAATACAATTGACCACGTTGCTGTTGGCGGCGTTTGGCTCTGCTAACTCCAATTAGGCCGAGCAGAAAACTGAAAGCGAGACCAAAGATGTATATATGCCCAGTTATGCAAAGTTAATTTGCCAAGTAACTATCTAGCTAAGACTGGGTACATATGTAGTACAAGCACAATAGAAGTATATTACTTCTATTTTATTTGTACTACATTATGTACTTACAGTTACTTGGCAAATTGACTTTACATAATTGGGAATAGGCTTATTTATAGGTCTCGCTTTCAGTTTTCTGCTCGGCCTAATTGGAGTTAGCAGAGCCAAACGTCAACAACGGCAACGAAGTGGTCAATTACGAAAAGGTGTATTGCTACGTGAATTTCTTTTTCTTTCTTGTCTCCTTTTTCAGATCATCGAGAAATTTTCTCATCCATTTCTACCTGAATATAAATCACCATGTTTTAGAAATGCGGGAACAGTGCGATGTCTTCCATATTTTCACCTCGCCTCGCCTACAAAGAGCGCCACCACCGACTTCTGGTGTAACATACACAGGCATCCTCAAATTGTAAAACCGAAAGCGAAAGAGCCACAGTTTTTTGCTCGTGCAAACAAACAAAGTAAGAACTGTAACATATTTAATTTTAAATCGGCGAGTGCTGGAAAAATGTTCAAACGGGTGAGGGATAAATTGCAAACCCCCCCCCTACACTCACACCTCCACTCTCCTCTACACCCCCCACACACCCCTCCACAAACACGTGCCTTCCTGCTGATCCGTTTCAAAATGACTTGGCTACAAAGACTTTTTAAAATACTCAAAATTTCACCATACGTTACAGTAGGCTAGTACTAAGGAAAATCCGTCATCTTGGTTTTTCGCCCATGGAGGCATTTATCGACAAGAGCCTAAATGCTAACAATAATTTGAGCGTTTCATATTCTTACGAATGTATAGACCACTTGACATGTGACGTCATTGTCCGGCAGTAGGCCTATGCGCGCGAATTTCCATTATGTTTTAACCTGCAGTGTGCAGTTTGCTCAGGGCACGTGCATTTTAAATCGCTCACCACATTTCATATAGTACAAGCCATTGAACAGTAGGACTAACAGTGTAGCGGTTCGTTCAAACATATCGATAGACCAGTCCCTCACATTTCTTGATAAACAATGATGTCAAGTGGTCTATAGCCGTTGGCACGCGTTTTTGGCACAACGTGAGTCACGCAAACAACCACGCACTTTGAATCGAAATTTGCTGGGCGCAAAGCGAATTGATCCGGAGGTAAAGTGGCCAACATAAGCGACACACAATCAAAATAAAGTCTGCACAAAGAGTAACGCAGCTGTTATAAATACGCCTATAGCGTCAGATCGAATAATTGTGTTCACATTATTTCAACATAGAAAGAAGGATGTTTTATTTACGCGCATTTTGATACCCCATGTGTACAATTTCGTTATTAACAACACAGCAGTGTTTTTAAAGATAAATACCTGAATTTAAAAGTTGCAGCTTTTTGTATTGAGCTGCAGTCAGCGCGAAGATAAATGGAGGGTTTTACGTGCCACAATGCTTGCGTAATAACCATTAATCGCTGTAACTGCAACTTTTAAATTCGGGTATTTTTCTTTAAAAGCACTATTGTGTTGTTAACATTGAACAACATTTGACAAATGGGGTATCAAAATGCGCGTAAATAAATCATCCATCTTTCTTTGTAGAAATATTGTGGAAACAATTATTAGTTCTGAAGCTATGGGCGTATTTATAACAGCTGCGTTACTTTTTGTGCAGACTTTATTTTGATTCTACCTCATTGCTTTGCTCAGATCAAGAAATGAAATTGAAGGAGAGGTAGGAAGATAAGCATGAGGGGCTAATAAACATAGTAAGAGAACAATGTTTCTTTCTTAAGGTTACACAAAGAGACGTATAAAAAACGTATAAAAGACGTATAAAGTTGTTCTCTAAAACAGAGTTTTCTCAGTAATCAAATATCGCAGCGAGTGAAATGTTGGTGCATTGGATGTAGCTTAACATTTTGTGTGTGTCATATACAAATTATAAGAATAAATTTGAAAATCCTTCGTTTAAAGCATTTTTACCCACCATGTTCACAAGATCAAAAACACGTTCCATGAGGTTTTTTTCAAATGTGCGCTCCGTATAAATCCACACCGAGCGATTGTTTTCTTCTTTTCGTATTGTATTACAAATCGATCAAAGAAATAATGTTGCCATGGGGAAGAACCAAATACAGTACCGATTAAATTTTAAAAGCCCGTTTTGGGGAAAATTTTGGAGAATTTGCTTGAGAAAAAGCTGGTTTGTGAAATTATCGATATCTTGATTACGAGACGTTAATTTAGACATCTGAATACCTACATTATTTCTCAACATTCTGCCAATTGCTATTCCATTTGATTTTCACTCCAAATTGAAGCTATTTTGCAAAAAACGAGGTTTTCCTCCATCAGTTCGTTCAAAATTTCAGCGCCGACATGCGTGTTTATTCTAAGAGCCATAATGCGGACGCGATTGTAATCATGTATAATTGCATCCAATTATAGTTATATCATCCGCTTTGAGAACAGTCAATTGCGTAAGCTGATCTATGGCCGAGTGGATAGAGCGTTGGACTGGGAATCTAATATGAACTGTTTTTGTGGGTTCGAGTCTCCGTGTGGCTGAATTTTCTTTTTTTTCTCTTTTCTCATTTTTACTTCCTTTCTTTCCTCTTTTCTTTCTCCCTTTCTTTTTCATTTCTTTTTTTTTTCATTTGTTTCTTTCTTTCTTTTTTCGTTCATTTTCTTTCTCTCTCTTTCTTTCCCTTTTCACTATTTCTTTATTCTTTCTTGCTCCTTTCTTTTTAGTTTTATTTGATTGATTCGCTGAGTGCAGTGAATCGTGATTGATTGTTTTTCACTTTATATAATTCAGAAATTTGTAGGCCTGCTAAGTCTGTCTTGTTGATTTTCATCCCAAATTCGATTTACAAATAATTGCTTTTTGATATTGTTGTTGTTGCCTACCCTTACATTGTAATCAGGGGAATAGCAGCATTGATTTCATCAAAGATATGAAGGCTATAAATTCAAAATCAACACATTTTCCAGGGCGTAGCTTGACGAAGTGCCCCCAATCAATTTTAAAATGTATAAAAACCTTGTGAAAATTGCCGAAAACGGCTTGTGCCCCCCCCGGCATCCGAGCTCCGGGCACGAGCTAATCCAAGTTTCATAGCCTTTTCATGTCTTGACCGTGGATCGATATTGTATTGTAAGTAGGCCTACGTCCCGGTACGCTTAAGTTCATTTTCTGCATGGCTGTTTCTGTTATGAACTTACGCCCCTCTGAAATCAAGCGCATGAAAAACTCTCGGCTAACCTTAAAGGCCTACTCATCCGAGGATCGTAAAAATCATCAAATTTTGATTTTGGCACCTTTGTTAGTGTCATAGATCATGTAGATGTGCTTTCACCATTTGCTAGTGGTAAGCGGAATGCCGTGACGTTAAAGACTGAATATTAAGAATGCCGTGTATTAGTAGGGATGCCCACTGTCAATACAGTTTCCACTAGAACGATTTTTCATTTACTGTGTGCGTGCACTCACACACGTATTGTCTATGGAGAAACTGATCGATACAAGAAATCCCAGGCATGTTAAATGGCGTACATACTTGTTTTGATCCAAATGTAGGCCTATATCAGGGTGTTTCAAGAAATTCCTGATTCCACCAGAAAACATTCACCAAACTTTTTCCTGTTTGGTCAGTAAATAGAGAGGACCTTCCTGCATGAAGAGATCAACTTTTTTAATGAAAAATTTAATGAGATGAGAACTACAACAGGTTGAAGTGACACCATTCCGTGCATCAGGTGTTCAAACGCAATTATCTCCGAATTTGGAGTGAATCAGACAAGCAAACTTACATACTCATAAAATTTAACTATTTATGAAGACAAAATGTGTAGGATGTTAAGAAATTTAAGAATGTTTAAGCCTACCGCGGCCCATCTCAAATCATGCACTTCCCCGTGCACTTCTCACTACCATGTCCATTTCATAGGGAGTATAAAACCGGGGACCATCATGGCTTCCATGCACACAGTGTATTGCTCAATGTAGTAAAGATAACCTTTGAGTTGGAGCAAATTTCTCAAAATTGGTAGTGATTAATGTTACCAAACTTATGCCATGATGAAATATAATAATTTTTGAAGATAAAATGTGCTGACCTTAAAAGATTGAACAATGTTTAAGACTACCGCTTTTCATTTGATATAATGCACTTATTGTTCATCTCCTCTATGGAGATATTTTCCATGGCGGCCATCTATGATCATGCTTGAGGTTTCAACAAACAAACCATGGGTTTTGAGGTCTTATAGTTTTTGTTGTATGTCAACAAAATCGATTAAATTTTCAGGATGATCTTATTTCATGTTGTTATAAGCAAATATAATGTTCCAGATAAGATAGTTAATAAATACATTAAGAAAAAGTACCTTAAAGTTGCACTTTCTGTTAGTATTCCTTTTTGGACTTTAACTTTTTGACATGTTCTAGCAGCCCTATATAAAACCGTGACACTCGAAAGGCCATATCTCTGGAATGAAACGTCCGATTAAGATTATTTAAACGCCAAAATGTTTCTTTTTTTTCAATTCCCATCCAATAAGTTAGGTCTGAATCAATTTAAAAGTACTTCAATTTTTAGTGGACATGCCTAGTATTAGGTCCGTATGCACAAAAGAGTTGGACCGGGTCTAAAGTTAGACCTGGTCTATGCGGAATTTAGTCCCAGGAGAAAGGACATTTTCCTTTACATTTTCTTAAGTTTTTTTGTATTATTTTTAAACTTCGCATTTAAATCTTTAAAATTTGCTATCTACTCTCAGAAGGAAATAAAAGTAAAAGACCATTCCCGATGGAACTAAATTCCACTTAGACCAGGTCTAACTTTGGACCCGGTCTAACTCTTTTGTGCATACGGACCTCATGTTAAAGACTACATATTAAGACGTTTTACACAAATCTGTAATTTCTATTAACTACATGTATTTGAATCGGATTTCAACTTCGTGAATACTGCTGTTTTTCTCGTTTCCTTGCCTATTTTTTTCATATCAAAATGACAATTTTATCTCTCACTCTTAGGCAATTTATAAACATTGAATAAGTCTTGAAGGCTTGTGATCAGTTTCATCATTATTTCTGAATTTCTGATTTATGTAGAAGACGGGTCTTATTCTAATTATTTGGGAATACAAGATGTACTTGTGAGAGCAGCAACCACGCCAGCTTTGAAATCGAGTTTGATATCAGGTGAGTGAACGTCAAAAACCAGAAATTCACTAAAATTATTTGTGATTAAGATCCAGAATCTGTGATTAAGGTCCAGAATGGTAAAATGCATTTTAATTGTGCTATTGCGCAATAATTCTTCTTTCCCCTGTATATTGATATAATTATTAAGAATAACTATAAGGCATCATTAATTTGATCTCTTGTGCTAGTTGGTAATGTTTGAATGTTTCCTTGTTCCAGTGTATGATGCGTAAGCCTCTTCCCTTGTTTGTATGATTATATTAGGCTGGCGGGGTTAAGCATCATTAATTGATCTCATACACTAGTATGTAATGTGTTGTTTGTACTGTTTACCCTGATTACTCATATCCATAAGTACAAGACTTGAGTCCTGTTTATCAGGGACAGTCTGTGTAGCTCAGTGTTTAGAGCGCGCGCCCGACAAGCGAGAGGTCTGGGGTTCAAGTCCATACACAGACAGGTATGTCCGGAGTTTTTACTCGGGTATATCTGCCGACGCACGTCATGTTTCCAGTAAAATTCATGTTTATTGTGCTAGTGTGCGACGCGTAATTCTTCTTTCCCCTGTCCAGAAACAGTTTTAATATCATAATATGTCCTCAAATTGGTCAGATCTTGTTATAAATCACGCCAAAGTATTGTTCTGATCATAACGATTCAGAAAAAGCATGGTTTTACCTATCTGAGATGCATAGTTCTCGAGTTATAAGCAAAAGGATCAAAGGTCGCATATTAGGCTCCACATGAGTCAAAGCCTTAAACACGCTTAAATTTTCATCAAAATGGTCTCTAATTGTATCACTTTTGATAGCAATTCAAATAAAGAATAGTTTGCACTGTCTATGTCTCTTTACATAGTAACCGGGTGAAAGGATATATGACCTTTGGCATTGTTGTTTATAACTCGAGACTATACGTCACAGATTGGCCAATTTATGCATTTCCTGAACCATGTCAGAGGTACATTAATGTATTAAAATACCAGAGGATAAACTTATGTATGGTTTGAACAACATTTGGCCAAAATAAATACCCATTGAGCCGTATTGACTTTGACCTATTTGGCGATGTTACCTATGTAACGATACATGGTTCAAACTATTCTTAAATTGAATTACCTTTGCAAGTCGAACAATTTGAGACAATTGACTTTATTTTCTTTGTACCGCACGTAAAAGGCAATAGACCATGTAGAAGCTGTGTGTTTTGCCGAAGGGAATTCTATTGTTGGTTTTTGTAAACTTTCATCATTCTTTTTGTCTACGTGTGTTTTCGCCGCAGGTGTAAAACGATGGAATTCAGTTTAAAATTCCCGCCAAGGCCGAATCATTTCACATTTTTGGTGCATTGTAGCCGACGGGGACCCAGTTATGGCTGCCAGTGAGGTGTAGGAATGCGTGAAATGAGATTCGTCTATAAGGATGATGACGCTGTGCCATGGACTATCATTTATACCTTAAAAATGCAACTACTCGAAGTCCAGGTTCACCCCTCTAAATTAGAGAAGAAAGAAACTGTCATGAAAATATTATTATCTTAAACAGTATAATGATCGCTTATCCTTGCAGGGAGTGGAACGTGCACGACTATGGAAGATTTGCACCTAATACGACAGAAAATTCCACCGTTATCAAATATACCGTTTACGTGGGGAGATGTCATCCACGCCATTACACCAAATGCCAAAATAGTAACCCTTTTGAGGAATCCAGTTGATAGGTAAGCTCAGTGGTGGAGTCAGGATTTTTTTCAAGCGGATGAAGGTGGGGGGGGGGGATGAGTGGGAATTAAAGTAAAAATATATGATGGGCGGGAATTGGATAATGTTCCTAAAATTACGCGATGGCCCTAAATAGTGTATTTTCGGCGATTGTTTGCCCTTACTGGGGGTGGGGTCGCCCTAGTTTTAAGGGGACATTCCTCCTCGCTCCGCCACTGGATAAGTTGATGAATGGACACCCGGGATGGACACGCACAGTACTCGGGGTGTAAGATCCTCGATCGGTTTTTTTGACGTGGTTAAAATAAGTCTCCTGCAATCACAACATTAAGCCGTACGTTAGAAAAAATTATTATCAAGCACGAATTACGTGGTTTTAAGGAATTAATGCTGATGACAATTGAGCACAAATAACCATAACGTCACATGCCCTGGACCCCGGAAAGTTTGAATATTGTTTGTTGAAAGTCGGTTGTTTTAATTCGTTTTATGGCCAATATGAGTTTTTTGAAACAAAACCACGTACTTCGTGCTTGATGATTATTTTTCTATCATAAGTACATGATAAGGCATATGTGTTGTGATTGCCGGAGATTTCCTTTGATAAAAACCAAAAAAAAGGGATATATTATTGCAGAGCGATGCCAAGGTAGCAGAATAAACATTAAGCTGGTTTCATACTACCCTGCCGCTTGCCGCTGAGCGGCTTGGCGCACGCGCATTGCAGATAAACGGACACAATCAAGGCTTGTCATTGGTTGAAACGCCCTGCCGCTTGCCGCAGCGGCAAGCGGCAGGAAAGTATGCTGGGGCATTAACCTTAAAAAAAAAAATTTACAGGTTGTCGCTGACCACTACGGCCCACATCATTCCATAAACCATTTAACAACAAATCAGGGACTTTGCTGCTTCAAGAGCGCACACCCTAGACATTCCACAAATGACCATCGCAACCAGGAGCAGCTCCCCGAGTTTCGTACGGGTTACAACGAAACAATTAGCAGTTAGTTCCTTGTCCAGATGAATTTCAAGCTAACTCTTTTTTTTTCACCTAAACCACCAGCAACTCTGGCTGCAATGTTTTAGCGTGTACCATTTTACTAACATTTCCTGCTAGGTGTTACTTTCAAGCGTGTAGCTAGGGGTTGTCAGTGGTACCCCAAAATACAGAATGACTGGCACCCCATCAAATTCCTGACACCATTGCGCGCGAAAATTTGCACAAATGCCACTAATTTGGTTAATCATTTAAGTTGAATTTCGGTCATAAAATGGTCTTTCAAAATACTGATTATTTATGTCAGATTTGAAATGCGGTGAAAGGTTGGCTTTCACCATGTTCACCGCAATGGAGGGGGGTGCTGAATCGATCTAGGGGCCGGGTCTAGGGGCACTGAATTGGTCGATTTGGCGACCCCTTAGACGGCTCCCAGGGCACATGCACCACAAACTACGCCATTGCTTTCAACCCCCTAATGGGCTGACGACCCCTTTTCTGCTGCTCAGTAATCACGAATGTTAAAAGACGCGGGTATTTGATGTGGTCGTTTATTAATGTTTGTAACAAAACATTACATAATTTTCAATTCTAGAGTTTAATAATACCAACAGCTATCACAATAATTTGCACATTTATTTTTTAGCTATTTGTAACTTAAGATTTTCTTTTCTTTATCAAATTTTTTACCTGTTTCTGCCTTTTTGTAGTATTTTTTATTCTATAAACTGTATATTTGTGTGCAGATTGAGGGCGCTATTTATATATATTTAAAATTAAATTTAGCCCAATAATATGAGTTATTCCTTTCATTTCACGACAAAAAGTAGTTTGAAAATATCCCTGCTACATATTATTCATTGTTACGATGTTTTAATGCCATTATACAAGTGTGTACCCCTTGTAATGATTCAAACAGATTTAAGATAAATAGCGCCATCAGTATTAGCCCAATCGGCATTGGAAGTTTGCAATGCATTGTAGGACAGTTTTTGCAGTTTTAGGACACTTTGTCCTTTGACCTTTCAGAAAATTCAGAAATATTGGGTTTTGTACGTACAAAATATAATCTAAAATGTTTTACAATATTTAAAACAAATATAAAAAATATTAGTGTTTTATAAATTAATTATTTAGTATTTTCAATGATCAAAATTGTGACAATAATAAGAAAATTAATAATAATTACGTAAATTTTCCCGATATGTCAGAGGTCAAAGTGTCCTAAAACTGATCTCAAAAACCGGAAGTTAGAATGGCGATTGGGCTTATTGTATTCAACTTTTGCTTAAAAATGAATAGTTCTACATGTCATCAAACAACCGTGAAGAAAGCCTAGAAAACGGGCTGATCGTATGTACGACTGGAATGCTCTTCAGCCTATATAATTTTATACTGCGCCAATAAAGTATCCTTACACTTGGAAAAATAATCACAGTTTCAAAACTGAACAATATTGGGGTAAATTTGTTTTTTTAATAGATGCACTATCTAATCCTGCACATTATGACACCACAATGAATCCAATGTGATCTCAAGAAGTAAAGTTGCAAGCAATTGATTAGACGAAGGTCCAGTTTTAAAAGTGACAAACTGGCCTTATACAGTGTGGGCCAAAAACAACTTGACCCAATTTCAGAGGGTGGTTGCTCGAATTATAGAAGAGCTATTCATGATAATGTTACATATTCTAAATGTATATCTTGCTAAGAGTATGTGATGAAGAAATGAAAGCAAAAGAAGTTACATTAACAAAATGGTGCCAGTTTTACCTCCGAGGGTCAAAAATCACTTTGTCCACACGCAATTCAATGGGTTTGTCCGATTGCTAAGAGTAAGGCATACATATGCGTTAGGCATACATGTAATTAGTAAACACGTCTGGCTTGTCTTTGAAAAGTGATGATTGTTTTATATGCATGAAAGAAATACAATCGATTTTAATCCCCATTTACTTGTCATGTACTCACTCCTGTCATTGACCAACAATTAGCATAAAAATTACAAAGGTTTCATCTGGCGCAAGTTTTGAATTTTAAATAGGTCTTCGTGCATTTTGAGACTGCGTGGCTTATTTCTAAATAGGTTTGCAAGGTGTCAAGATAAGGCAATTCACAACACAAGAGAGGACTTTTATGGCAGAGGTATACTTAAGAACAGAAAACTTTTTCGAAGTGCAGCGTCAATTTCGGATTCGTTTCCCTAACGTAAGAGTCCCGCCAAAACCTACCATACCTCTACACATGAACAACTTTTACAACCTCGGAAGTGTGATGAATAGATGCAAAGCACGGAGCGGACGTCCAAGAACTGACCGTTCAGCTGCAAAATAGCAGCAGTTCAAAGGGAACTTGCAGCTAACCCCAGAGTCAGTTGTCGACGCAACAATTTGCCGGCCGAACATACCACGAACGCAAAAAGTGCAAACTTTCTTGTTGACAACATTTGACAAAAAATGAGGTCTGAGGTTTTGCTTTTGCGCATATTTGAAGAGAATTGTTTTTATAGCTTTCATGCTGCATATCATGACGAAATATCGTAGCTTGAAATTTAAATTGTTTATGTTTGATTTATTTGGCTGTGTTATATAAAATTGCTGAACAAATTTGTGCGTATACTGAGTGGTTCTCATTTTCTATCGAACTCGGTATTGCAAGTGATGCGACGCGACAAGTAGCGCCTAGTACGCCTTCGCTTGGACAAAGTTAATTTTGACCCTTTGATTTAAAACTAGCGTCACGTTTTTAATTTAATACATTTTTGGATAGCTTTTTCACCAAATACTCTTAAGTAGATGTTCTTTACGAATATGTGAAAACAATTTGAAGCAGACTTTTCAATTTTGAAGTACAAACCTTTTAATTGGGTAAAGTTGTTTTTGGCCCACCCTGTACAAGGCGCAAAAAGATTCCAACAAGCGAAACAAAGAGACAACACGGTTTGTTAATTGAAGCGTTATTTAAAGCAGTTTTTATTTCAGTTTTGCTTCTCTGTACTTTTCATAACTTTCACTTTATTTGTTATTTCTTTTGTTTCAGTTTTCTTTCGTTCCTTTTGTTTTAAATTAAAGCCAAACGCATAAATTAGCCATTTACCACTCTCAAACCAGATGTCTAGTCTGTGGAGTTTTGAATAGGCCAGTTTGTCACTTTTAAAACTGGACCTTCGTCTAATCAAATGCTTGTAACTTTGCTTTTTGAAGTCACATTGGATTCAATTTGGTGTCATAATGTGAAAGATTAGATAGTGCATCTATTAAAACAATAAATTTACCCCAATACTGTTCAGTTTTGAAATTGCGATTATTTTTCCAAGTGTAAGGATACTTTATTGGCGCAGTATATATGGCTGACATTAGAAGCCAAGCTTGACAGCTCAATTCCTGACGAAAGCCCCCAAATCAGCCTGAATGCCTACACATGTATGCGAAAAGACGATAGTGGCTGTTTGATCTACCACAAAATAGTCTACCAATAGTCATAGTGAGGAATTGTAACTTCTGTAACTGGCGCAATTCACGCTAAAAAGGAAGATGCACAATTTTTGTCTTCTATAAGAATTTTAGAGGGAGACGATGGGGACACGTTCCCTTATGGAAAAAAAAATAGGAATGTTCACCCCCACCACTCCGCCTATGCTTGAGTGACATATTGATCTATTATTCTTCATTTTACAGAACCATCTCCGATTATTTTGATTTTGGTCCAAAAGAGAAAATAAGTCCGCAACATTTTCACGAAAATTTGATTCGAAACATCGAATGGTTCAACAATTGCATTCAAACCGGGAATAGGACATTGCTTACGTGTATTGCCTTTTCTGTACAGGATGTGAACGAAAACGGTGAGGGTTTCCCGGTGAGTAATTTTTACTTTTAATGCTTTGCATGCTAGAAGGCCTAAAAAATTGTTTGATCGGCGTAACATAAAAAACAAAGTTGGGGTAGGTAGGTAGGGATTTTCATCTTCTCCTTCTTCTTTACTTTTAAAGCTGTAAATTGTGTAAATTGCGTTTGATAAAGGCCTTGGAACTCAGCTTGGAGTACAGCTTGTGGAACGAAAGAATTTCACGCTAAAGCGATCATCAGATTTACTACTTACCGCGTATACCGTAGGCCTTATCCTATTAATGCGGACGTGAGAGGTAAATTTGGTCTGTTGTAGAGCACATGAGACGGGTATTGCGGACGTGAGAGAAATACTTACGTAATTTCCTTGGTGAATTTATCGAGGTTCAACATGTTCTGATGGCGGCACTTTGACACTAATTCCGATCTCCTGTTGAGTAGTCTTTCTTTGTCCCCGTTGATGATGAGCTATGATGAATAGCTTCTCCGTTAGACATTTAAGTCGCAGCGTTTGGTGCCATTGCCTCATTTCAAATATATAGTTTTAGTTTTGGTTTTGGTTTTGGTCACGTGGTTTCCTATTGTCCTGCCTAACCACTTGAATCACAAGATATCGAACTCATTGTTTCTACCTTTTGTTTAAAACTAAACATTTGTGGCAGGTAGTTTCGGTTTTGGTTTCAGTTTCTTATAAGTGGTGTGACAAATAAAATTACAGGATTTTCGAGTTACCTGATCTAAGTATACAAAAGAAATGTTTAAATTTCGCAGTGCAATATTCACGAGCAGAGAAGTCGAACAAAGCAGTCTACATTTGAAAGCATTGATTTAGTTTGAAAGCATTGACAAGAGACTACGAAATCAGCCTAAGCTAATTTCACTGTGAAAATATATAGACCATCGAAATATTTGCATTCGACATTACAAAAGGGGCAACTATTGTAATTGTATAGGTGCTATAAACAAAATCGATTCATGTCCTTAATCCCATGTACCAGAATCGATGGAAGGCCATTATATGACCTCTAATAACCTAATAACCTAATGACTTTTACTGAAGCAATTTTACTGCAAAAAGTAGAAGATAGAGGGAGAAGAGATGTGTGATGTGTGTGTGTGTGTGTGGGGGGGGGGGTTGGAGGGCAAGGGGGATATGGGCCGGGAGAGAGAGAAACATATGAGAGAGAGCATTGGAAGTGAAAGAGAAGGGGGAGGAGAGCTCGAGATGAAGATATCGAAGGTAGGGGAGGAGGAGGGGGAAAGGGGTAATTTAGGGAAGATGTGGTTATATAGGAGGGAGCCCCTCTTAAAGAGGTATGGGTTGTGCTTCCCGGGGATAATAAACTAATTCATAATCAAATCATCTCCATGCATCGTTTATGTTTCATACAAACAAACAAATCCCCCACCCCACCCCATCCTTCAATATACGCGCATGTATATGATTTCTAGGCCTACATGTAGAACTCGTGAGTGTAATATGCCACCTACCGTCGACAGAGAGCATCAACTGTCGTCCGCGGGATAGATTTCCGATATCAATCATGATAATAATTATGTTAGCACAATAGGCTATTGTATACTTCTGGTTATATACCCTATACTGTGTCCTCCCAGCATAATAGTGTTATGATTACAGACCAGATCAGCTCTACTTTTTAATCCCTTGATTTTTGGTTTCTGAACAAAAGAGAAACCAAAACTATATATTTGAAATGAGGGACTGTCGTAAGCGCGTGCTTTTGCGGCGATAGCCGGGATGAAGTATTCCTTCTTCTTCAGATCCCATACATACCGTGATAATTCAGTGCTGTACACGTAGCTACACGTGCTTCTTATCCCTAAATGACTGCTGGTGGATATAATAACGCTTCTTGAAGGTCAGTTCAGTACTTAGACCGCGATGTAGACCTTGGTGTTGTCCTCGTTGGCTGCTTTCACTTCTGCTTTGTAGATGATGCTGGGAGTCAGACACTTACTTTGTAGGGGACATGGGGTACTAGTATTCTTGCGGCAATTGCATACCATACATGTCTTTCCATACCGGTCTTCTTTCGTGGATGAAACCTTCTTGTTATGAGACTATCACTAGTGGAAGTTTTGGATGAGAAAACGGACATTTTGATGAGAATCGGCCAAAATGGTGAGAATTTAATTTTCTCATTCTCTTGGATGAGAAACTTCCTGGTGTGTGTGTCAATCATTATTGTCTTATTAAAACTGGTGACAATTGCTAATCCCCGATTATTATTTTCTCATCCAAAAGAATGAGAAAATTAAATTCTCACTATTTTGGCCGTTTCTCATCAAAATGTCCGTTTTCTCATCCAAAACTTCCACTAGTGTTAAGAGCCACGGGACCTACAAAGTATATCTGTGATATTTGAATGGTTCTACACACTGGCTATGAAATGATCATTGTAATTTTTCAAGATGCTGTGACCTACCATATCGCAACAGTTTAAAATAGTTGCTAACCTTAATTATTGCACTATAGAAGTGTGGAAGCAGCAATACCGTTGGTATTTGGAACCCTTAAGGGGGTACTACACCCCTGACCAATTTTGTGCCTATTTTTGCATTTTTCTCAAAAATTATAGCGCATTGGTGACAAGTGATATATGTATATTTTCGGGGCAAGGGCTACAACTACTGCACTTTTTTTTTTTTTTTTCACAGACAATAGTTGTGGAGTTACAGTCAAAATGAGGGAAAACCAATATTTGATCAATAAATCAATAACTACTTGCCTTGAGTTGCTGAATTTTCAGTGCAGTAGTTGTAGTCCTTGCCCCTATAATATACATATCTTACTTGTCACCAATGCACTACCATTTTTGAGAAAAATGCAAAAATAGGCCCTTAAATTTAACATGTTAGCTGCGCTTAACACCGTGCCGATGAACCTCAAAAATCCTTTCAAAATGTTCTTCAGTATATCATGATCCCATCATCCTGTTTATATGACATTTTCCAGCAGATATCCACGAAAAAAGCTTATTCCCCAAATTTCAGATGGTTCCGATTTTGGGTTTGCGAGTATATGCATGATTATGTGTATTTCGCTGCGACAATGTGTTTTAATTTCGTTCTGTTATACCAAAACGAAATTCAAATTTCACGATAATTTTGCTAAAGGAATAAATCTGCAAGAATTCATTTGTACATAAACATTATGTAGCCAGCGGTTTCCAGTGGTATAAAAATCTCTCCTTTTTTTTTAGAAAGTTGGGGGGGATGATACTGTGGATCACGTTTTTAATTTGGTTTAGTGCGTACCTTACTGGACGGGAGCAGAGAGTGGTTGTTGATGGGGTAAACTCTGACTGGCTCCCTGTCATTTCAGGTGTCCCTCAAGGTTCGATCTTGGGACCTTTGCTTTTTGTTCTTTATATTAACGACTTGCCCAGCGTTGCCAAACATGCAAATGTTGCTCTTTTGCGGATGATTCCAAGTGTTACAAAAACATTAGCAGTACTTCCGATTGTAAGCTACTGCAATCAGACTTGGATGCCTTGTATAATTGGAGTCTGATGTGGGACCTCAACTTCCATCCCTCAAAATGTCAGGTTATTACCATGTCCAGGCGCATAAATCAAGTTCAATTTGCTTATAAGATGAATGGTATTACCCTTGAGAAAATTGATGCTATTAAAGAGCTTGGTGTTAATGTTTCAAACAGGCTTGACTGGAGTATTCATGTTAAACAAGTGGTCAAAAAGAGCAACAGAAAGATGGGGATGATCATGCGAACAGTTGGTTTTAATGCACCAGTTAAAGTGACTAAGACTCTTTATACTGCCCTTGTCAGGAGTGACCTTGAGTATGGTAGCTGTCTTTGGAGCGGGACTTTAAAACAAAATGTCCAGCTTATTGAAGGTGTCCAAAGACGGGCTACCAAATTCATTATGCACTATCCTGACAAGGACTATAAATAGCGGTTAACTAGTCTTGACCTTCTTCCACTATCATCCAGAAGGGAACTCGGTGATCTTGGCTTTTTTCATAGATGCAAGTTGGGGCAATATGATTTAGATGTAGATAAGTTTGTTGTTTTTAAAAGTAAAAACCAACAGAACCATCCCACCACTAGGCTCTCTGCAGATCCTCTTATGTTATCTTTTCAGAGGTGTAAGACTGAATCCCACAAACAATCATACTTCAACCGCATTGTTCCCTTGTGGAACCAGCTGCCTCTGGAAACCAGATTATCCAATTCCATTTCTTCTTTCAAATATCAAGCTCTGGATTTTTTGAAGTCTCAATTTTATTCCAAATTTGTTCCTTCTGATACCTGCACTTGGTTTTCTACTTGCCGGTGCCCCAATTGTAGGCCCATTTAAGGTCTTGCCTCTGGCATTCCATTCTTTTTTCCAAATTATTTAGGTATTTCCTAGGTGGGATGGTTCTAGAGGTGAATTTACACCTGTTTATCCCAGCCTATTGGTCTTTTAACATGTTATTAAAAAAAAAAATGCTTTTATATTTATATTTGGCTAATTTTTGATGTGCAATAAGTATATATGTACCAGTACCAGTGATGAAGTCTAATAAATAAATAAAATAAATAAATAAATAAATAAATGAATAAATAGCATTAAATGACTGATCAAATTATTTAGAATTGAAAACTGGCATAAACGGAGAATTTCAAAATTATTTTTAAAATTTAACACCATGTAATGAAAACAATAAAATACAAAAGCTTTTACCAAAATCTCATTACCGGTATCGTCAATATGGTTGGTGCATTTTAATAGTTTTTCATAAACAAGATAAGAATATTTTGTCAATTAAGCGAGTAAATTTGTTTTTGTCATCGAGCAAAAACAATATAAAGCTTAAATGAGGCATATTTGCATAAAACTGTTAATGGGATTTTGCTAAACAATATAGCTTTTGTATTTGATTGTTTTTAGTAAAAATTCAAATTGTAATTTTTGAAAACCATATGCTCAAATCTGATATTATAATTTCAGCATAATCGTGAATACAGTATAGCCATGGTATTTGGCAGACTTGTAACGAGTCATGACTCGAGACTCGACTTTTCAAAAATGGAATGACTCGACTCGGATCTTGAAATTTTCCCCATAGAGATTGTACAGTGACTCGAGTCATTTGACTCGACTCGACTCGAGCTATTGCTAGAAATGACTCGACTCGACCATAAAAAGACTTGACTCGTTACAACTCTGGTATTTGGTATATAACTTTATTTTGATAATATTACAAATAATCAAAGCTTGCAAGAATCTAAAGGCATCCCTAAAATATTTTCAATGTATTGTAATTATCTACTAGTACTCGGTGTGTTGCTTTTATGCAAAAGAAAAACAAAACAAGTTAAGGCAATTCTGATAGCTGAGGCACGATTTAGGGGAAGTAAAAATGAGAAAAAACTTACTTTATTCCTACTTTTAACAAGAAACCCATACAGAAAATGTGAATGTTATCAAATAGAAATCAGTATCACAGCACTTCTATAGGCACATTCTCCGATAAAGTGTCCAAAAAGCCAAATCTGTGTCGCCCATAGTGTCAAGTCGTATTCAGACTTGTTTCGTCAGAAAGAAATGACTTTTATTAATATAACTAATACTTAGGAGTTGCTTTCTAAAATGTGTGGGGCTGGAGGTTGTAACATGCCTAGAAAGTATAAAACAATAAAGCTGATTATGCATGTCCATTGTTTTCCTCCATGTCGCCAGCCAAGTAACGTTCCGTATAATGTGTCCCTGCTCGTTAAACATGCGCGCATAATAATGGATTATAGGTACTTTTCATTAGTGGTATCATGCCCTAATTATAAAGTATAAAACATCACAACGCAAGTTATTAAATTTTTCCAACAGGTCTTTGAGACTATGTCGCCAAAATTGTATACAGATACGTTACCATATTTCTAATGAATAACAATCTGTCAAAATAACTGGCTATATGAATGTTCCCATATGTTATGGATCAAGCAGGCTCTATAGTTATATTATATATGTGGTACATAAGACAATGGTTTCAAAGTAAAATAAAAATTCCTTTAAAAGGAATAGGGTGGGCAAATGAAAAATTGTCAAGAGAAATGAAAGAATGAGTAAGTCAAGTTCACAATTAAAAACAGGGAAAATATGACACAACATCGATTTCCAATAGGGGAATAACACAAAACGTATAAACAAAGTTAAAAGAGTTTTTAACTTTATACGTTTATACGTTTGTTATGCCCCCATTGGAGGTTGTGTCATATTTTCCTGATTTTAATCTGATCTATTGCTTATCCTTTGTTCTCTGCTGGTCAGTTGGAACAGATTTTCCCTGTTTTTATATTAACCCTTCACATCATAACACAAGACGTTTTATGTTAACATTTTATATAAAACATGATAAAACTTTTGTAGATAATCGTTATTTAAAACATTTTTGTAATCATACCTAGAGGTTTTTTTTTAATCATCAGCTAGAAAGACTTCTGCTCATCTTCTCTGGTGAGACAACAGTGCTGGGGTATCTTTCCATATCAGAGTTTAAAAATCTGTCATATCAATTTCCTCAATATGTTGTATTGCAACTTATGAGGGGAAATGTTTGATTTTACAATATTTCGATATTATTTTTTAACTTTGTAACTTTATTATGATTAACATAACTGTATTTCAAAGCGTCAAACTATATCATTATTTTGTCCCAACAAAAATAATCCAGGAATAAAATATTCATTCATATGTTTATTTATTTTATTCAACCTGGGCCATTTCTACTGGTGCACATGCATTCTAATAATTTGTCTATAATACCTTATACAAGCATCAGCAACCACTATTTGTCACAAGATTTGAAAAGTAAATAGCCTATGTACACACTGAACACAATGCACATACAAGCTGTATTTAATTACATGCCGAAGCTGTCAGTATAAAATGATATATATGACCTTCACGATGCTATTAATTTAGCCCAAAGATTAGGAAAACTAGCAAAACTGGTGAACTGGTACTGTTCAAATAAAAACATCTGCAAATCTTGCTGCAATTTCCAAATAGTATTTCTATTACTTAAATAATTATTTTTGTTATTTCTTTTAATACAAACACATTACTGCCTATGACGACTTTATCGTATTACTTACATATCAAAATCAAGTAATAATTACAAAACTCGCCGTAAACTATCACCTCTGTGGGTGTTTGGGATATAACCGGCACGAATATTTTCTCAACACTGCGGCATGTGAAAAAGTAGGTCAATAGTCAGAGAATACAGGGTGGGTGCGGCACGCCGCACCCACCCAAAAATCAGGTCTATTAATGGCAAAAAATCCTGACGTTACGTTCATGCGTTCACAGATACGTTACCTAAATTCTACTCCCCTCGGAAAAAACGCTGTGATAAATGAAGCCAAATACCATACCAGACTTTAGTACATTGGGTGATGACTGATCAAGTATGGGTATTAAGTCGGTAAGTTTTTACAATTGCACGATAAAGACAAAAGTGGGAAAGGGCTTCACAGATACGTTACCACTGATACGTTACCCCCAATGCGTACAAGTAATATTGCTCAAAAATGAAGTATTGTTGAAAAATCACCTATGCATTGTTTTGTGTTCTGAAACTATCAAAGTTTACGATTCTGAATGATTTTCACGAATTCTTCGTGGTTGGCATTTTGCAATTCCTGAGCCCAAACTTGGACGCTTTATCGGAGAATGGGCCTATAGCTGATGTTGATGGAGGTCTATACGTATTTTTATACTCTATGATTTTTTTTATTATAGTGAATACTGAAGCCAGCAAGATATATTACTCCTATTTAAGGGTAGACTAGGTATTGTTGGACGAAGCAGCCAAAGAAATCGATTTCTATTATCTAAATCAATATATTGTTGAAAAATAAGCCTTTGAAGTTCATTCTACAAATCATAGGCCCTGATTGAAAACGTGCTTTATTGTTGTTAATGAGTTATGTACGTTTTACATAAATGTTGTTGTTTCAGCTCTCTTTTCAACATAACTCAAGAAGCACATGACCTACAAAGTAAATACGTGATATTTGAATTATTCTACATACTCACTTTGAAATGACCAATGTAATTTTTGCCAAAGCTCACTACTATTCGCAAGATGCTGTGAACTACCAAATCGCAACAGTTTGAAATAGTTGCTAACCATAAAGTACTTAAAAGGATTAATTTAATTAAATTGTCAAATTCAAATACACAAGGAGGAAAATATCTATACTATTTCAAATACTTTAAGGGAACTGGAATGAGCGTTTTGAGCGTTTCGACAGCATATTTTGTGGGACATCACATGAGAACACATCAGACCTATCGAATTGCATTCTGAATACGAAGAATGTCTTTCTGATATCAAATAATTTTCATTTTATGAAATTCACGATATAGGCCTAATACAAATTTTATGACAAATTATTAAAATTTGATATTTTTCAAATTTTGGAGATATAACAGTCCTCGAAGTAAATTTTATAAAGTTAACGATAGTCTTAAAGTGTATGTAGCTGGGAGGAAAAGCCGACGATCAATTGAAAATTTTGACCTTAAGATTTTTTTTTTTGTGTTTTGGGGAAAAAATCCATATCTTCAATACGAAAGGTCAAAATTTTAAATTGATCGTCGGCTTTTCATCCCACCTACATACACTTTAGGTAGAAATCATCAGATTTATACAGTTTACTTCGAGTACTGTTAAATATCAAAAATATCAATTTTAATGATTTGCCATAAAATGTGTATTACATTGCGAATTTCAAAAATCCTAATTATTTGATATCAGAAGGCCATTCTTCGTATTCAGAATGCAATTCGATATGTCTGATGTGCTCTAATGTCCCACAATAAATACTGTCCAAACGTTCATACCCCTTCCCTTAATGTTGTCATACATTTTAATACTTGTAGTTATTTACAATTAGTTGATCTATTTGAACAATTATCTATTTAACCAGGGATATGAGACATGTCTCATATCCCTGATTTAACCAACAAATATTTGAACTAAAACACATTTCCAAAAAGCTGACACAATCAATCGTTATTTGCTCAAATTTGAATATCATTTTCGAGTTACATTTTCATGACTTGTAAGTTTCAACCTTCTTCCTTCATTTTATTTAAATTACCCGCCATGTTTATATAATCTCCTTGAATACAATCCAGGACGTGAGCTTGGTTGCTGCATTTTTTTCAAAAAATTTCTTTCAAAAGTGGTATTTCAAATAATTTGTGATTATATAGTTTGTTGTTGTTTTTGTTGGACAGTTATCGTTTCACCAGATTCTGATTTCAATTCCATATTGGCTTTTTAGTTTAATGAATTGAAAAAGAATATACTACACACGCAGGGAGGGCGGAGCACAAACTGATTTTCATATAATTCCCATAAAGTTTGATCATTTATCTAAAAAAAAGCAGTTTTCAGTTTTAAAATGCGCTTGGTAATTATCGTTGATAGATTCATCAGAATATAATATGATTTCATTGGGCTGTTCCATTCAAAATCCACACTACCCCTTTGAAAGATTTAGTTAAAGTCTGCCACAAAGGGAGTATGAGTTTTGAATAGAATAAACAATTGGGGAACTTCCATTTGAAATACTCACTCCAGTTGTGAAAGATGTAGGTAAAGACATAATACAGGGGGAATATGTGTTTCAAAATGATAAACCTTGGTCAATTACATTTGAAAAACATACTCCCACTGTCGAAGATATTTCCAAAATCTTCCACAGGGGTAGTGTGGATTTCAACTGGAATAGCCGATTATACCAAACACCACGCATGGCGATAACTATTCGGTTTGCATTTATTTCCCATTAAGCCCAATCAGATATCTCAATAGTGAAAATATACTGGTAAGTAGTACCTGATAATTCAAAGAAAAAGCAGTAAAAGATTATAGCCCTGGGTAGTTTTGCTGCCATATTGTATCAAAATATACAAAATACAATACAGTTTATTTTCTTAATGAGTCGATTATTAATTTACACGTGGCATTTGTTGTAATTATACATCTATCAACTTGCGCGCACCACTACCAGGCCTAGATATGTGGTAGTTTGAAGTTGTTGTTGAGCAGATAAACATCGTTTGATTTTTGCTTGTCAGTGTTATACACACAGTCATACGCGTACCACGTAACCTCACGATGAAAATCCTTTTTATTCTTGGACTGGTAGCATTTGCTACGGATTTTGTTCACGGCATTACTAAGTCACGTAAAGAAGGTAAGTAATTTTCCTCCTGTTTTCTTATTCGTAGTTTTCATATATTTGCAGCAAATTTCGTCATCTACACCACTTGCATCTTCTTCTTTTAATTGCTCTTTCTTTTCATCTTGTTTATATTGACTATGATAACATTGATATCTATTTGCTTCATTATCAATTTTGTTTATTCTTCTTTTGCGACGAATGTACATGTAGCTGCAAAGACAGATTATATTATATATGCTGCGCACGAAAAGTATCCGAACACCAAAGTCGATAGATAGAGAATTTTGTTTTGCGTATTTTGACATCTCATTCGGTTCGATACGACTTTATGTTCGTAACCTTTTGTTTTTACATGCAACTATGCTTGTTTATGCAGATTTCAGTGGCGATCATGAAACGACACTCGAAGGTCACCTAAAACTGGATCTTGAAGAAGACAAAGAATGGCTGTTTCACGTTGGTCTCTGGGGAAATAATGAGCAATACATGTAAGTCTTTTAAATTCATACGTCCCTAACCACCCAGAGCCTCTGAAAAGCATGATGATGTACAACGTAAACTTTAACGCACAAAAACTGTCTTAGTACATTATGTGACGCGATCAAGCAAAATCAGTCGGAACTCGGAAATATTGATTTCGGCGGGATATAGTCAATCAAAGGAAATATTTCCTTTTGTTTTCCATTGTTTCTATTGCTCATATCTTTTGGAACTTGTTGTTCAGTTTCAATGGAGTTTTCTGCAAAATGCAGGTTTGTAAATGCTTTTGATTATCCTATAAGAAACTGAAAATTTAATATTTCCGAGTTCCGACTGACATAAACGACAATTATGTTTATTAGACTATATTATCGTAGCTTAGCCTTAGATACATTAATCATTATTTTTTCTTCAAATAACAGCAACGATGAAGGAGTAGCTGCAGGTTTCGACATCGATGTCTTGAACGCAGGTAAGACAACGGGCTATTCCATTGAAATCCATTCACCCCTATGAAAGACATTATCTTTATCTTCCACACAGACACATTTTACAAAATCAAACATCTGAATTTTCATGACTTTCATGATGTTCCGATTTAGCCAATTACATTTTTAATATTTTCATTTTAATATTCCAGTGTGCAGGATTGCAGGCAAGATTTGCAAAACGGTATATGACATTACCACTAATTGCGTGTACAGCGCTGACCAGGAAGACCCACGAGGTGGTATCGGGATGATGGCAGGATGGTATGAAGGATGCATAGGTAAGTCACTCACATAGCCCGTCTCTCGTATTTCACCTTTCATGATGCAGTCATGTCTACAGTAGAATTCATCTCGACCTTTGCAGGACTTAACCCCATTAAAAGCTATTAAACCAAGATAACACTCATTGAAACAGCTCAACTGATTAAATCGGATCTTCTCTGGTTGTGCACAAGTGACTGTTTTCATGTGCGATATCGCAATAAAGCTGGTATTCATAGCTTCAGTTGGGTAACCGATTATAAAGGAAACGAAAGGAAACAATGTTATGTGTGGCTTTGTTCACGAAATCAGACAATGGCGTGCTTTTTGTAAACCAGCATTCTTGAAAATGAGCAACATAATGATTTTTGACTTAACACGGTTTGGAAATAATTTCTTCATATTTTTGGTGTTATCTGTCGTTTACATGTCCTTCCTAAAACACAAAAGTACGACCCTCTCCAAACACCTAAATTAGCTAAAAATTTAGGACATGTTACAAAACTATATTGTCTAGAATTTTAGAAGAGTACTTTTAATATTGGCCGGTTATTTTTCACACAGCGACGTTAACTAGGCAATGTACTATTACCTATAACATTAACTAAAACACCAAAGTACGAATATTTCCAAACATCTAAATTAGCTAAAAATTTAGGACATGTTAAAAACTATATTTTCTAGAACTTTAGAAGAGTACTTTTAATATTGGCCGGGTATTTTTCACACAGCGACGTTAACTAGTCATATCCCCATACTGTTAACGTAGGGCTATTTGTAAAGGTCACGCGTCAATGGGAAAGAGCACTGTGTATTGTGTATAGGAAAACGGACAGTAACTGCAGTATGTTCAATCAATCTGGACAGCCCGCTCAATTAAATTCTTCATACGTCATGGCGATGTTGGCTTTTAACTGAGATAGTTAAGATCGACAACTTAACTAAATAATACGCAATTAGTGGTTTTTAACCTAAGGATTTTGATAACCTTCAAATCGTAGATCTGCTACTGCATATCAAGATAAAAAATTTCAACAAGAAACGTCGAACGACGGAGAAAAATAGCAGTCGTGCGCTGAAACAAAAGAAGAGGCTTACGCATCGTTCATTAGAATGCAGAAACATTCAAACACTCCCAACTAGCGCAGATCTCGTGCGCTACTGTACGATACCTATTTATCACTGCTTATGAATGATATACTAGTATATTAGGCCGGCAGGTTAGTTGAGGAAGGGGCGGCAAAATTGAACTTTTTTTCAGCCCCCGGGGTAGGAGCGGCCACGGTACGCCACTGCAATGGTTAATAATAGTCAAACATGCAAAATGATATGGTTTTTGTATTTTTTTAATCACAGGATGGAGAAACACGGTCGAACGCAGACTTTATTTTGATTTCAGCGACGATTACGTTCAGCCAACGATGGAAGTGTTCGTCACCTTACCAGGCAATCCCGGCAGTTTTGATTATCAGGATTTGACGGCCAAGAAAATTGGTTTCATCAATGGGTTCTCCTCCAATAAACAATGCGTGGCTGATTTATATGGTGATAGTATTGTCGTAAGTATAACTATAGTGTTTTGGAGAATACGTGAAGTATTGAATCGTCTTGCCTGTCTTCCATTCTTGATTTCACCATAAAATATCTTCCACATACATGTATTCGACATTAACTTCGCAGATACCAATACAACGTCAACTTTTTTGTGCACGTGTACTTCATTTACCAACCTCTGTTCTTACATAAATAACTTACATAAAGCTTATCATTTTTATTCATTTCATTTATCAATGTTACAGGGAGCAGATATCCCAGCTGAGAACGTGGTGCAGTGTGCAGGAGTCTCTGGCTGTATCCAGGCACTTGAAAGTAATGAGGTAAGTTTCAATTCGATTAATTTTTCTCCTAAAAATATAATTTGATCTATTGAGAAATGGTATCAATTTGTTACTTTTTTACACTCCAATTTTGT
The DNA here is from genome assembly GCF_039555335.1 of Amphiura filiformis. Taxonomy (NCBI): domain Eukaryota; kingdom Metazoa; phylum Echinodermata; class Ophiuroidea; order Amphilepidida; family Amphiuridae; genus Amphiura; species Amphiura filiformis. The sequence continues at coordinate 63,999,110 of NC_092640.1, read as the reverse complement.
GTCTTCGCATGTATAACTTTTACAGCTCTTGTTTTCTCTATTTAGATCGACGCATGGTTCATTCTGAGTAGTGTGGTTCGTGGTCGAACTGATGTAGAAATAGTCTCGGAAGAATTGGCCCCGTGCACACCCGTGGGAAACAGCCTTATGGCTCGCAAAGACTCCCGTGTCTTGGAATGGTTTCAACCTGCACTGGAAACCCTCATGTCCAGCTCGGAGTATGAGGAGCTGTGTCAGAATATCATTGATGAACATGGTAAGAACGTCTAACATTTAGCATGTTGGTAAAACGCAGAGGAGTATGCGCTGTGCGGATGATATCTGGTCCTATTTGACCCACGTAAAATAGGTAATAACGAAAAGCAAAAAATATTGACTATAGTGTAGAGTTAGGTCCTGAAGAAGTGGTTAATTATGGGGTAAAATGCGTCCTTATCAATAAAAAAAACACATCAAGGCCGCAGGGCCGGGAGGCCCGAGGGCGGCGACTCCCAGACGCCGAACACTCCAAGTGAAGTGGGACCGATGAAAATGATCAGATTATATAATTTCACCCAAAGCACATACCAGTAACCCATAGGTATCGGTTACTGATGCACACCAGTAACCGATAGCTATCGAGCCAATATAGCAAATATATATAGCACTGTATGGCAGTAACCGATAATTATCGATAATTGACTTTGGTAATGTGCGACACTATGGAATATAAAAAGCAGGATATGGGTATGTTAAAAATTGAAATGGGGCTGGCTGGGGGTGGCTACGGGGTTTTATCTCAAGGACAATATTGTTCAAGGTTGCGCCGCAGGCTTACAAAGAGACAATATTGTTCAAGGTTGCGCCGCAGGCTTACAAAGAAACAATAGCAATCAAGCTTAAACTTTAAATTAGCACCCGATAGAGGGCAGGGCCTGAAGAATGAGGGAAATTATGGGTAAATATTTAACGGAATAAACTGCATAATCATATTATTTAGATTTATTCCGTTAGAAATCTTTTTTTAACTTATCAAATTACTAGTTTTTATATTCTATGGTGTCAAATATATTGTTATTTCATATATTATTATGTCCCACGGGTTACAGGAAGTCAAAAAACGACATACTATAAATCTCAGTCGACCATCCTAGAAAATCTGCGTTTGTCATGCCATGTCACTCATGATACTTTTCTTATTACATTACTAGGTGACCAGCCTGGACGAGGCCCCGAAGGAACGTGTTTTAAGGAGTAATAACGACGTTTCCATTGTCACCATTGTTCGTAAACAGATGGTTGACAGATGATTATAACCATTGTTAATGGTGTAAGAGATTAAAAAAGGTATTAATTAATAAACAAAATTACAATAAATATAAGGAAAACATAGAAATAGCATTGTTCTTTTCTTCTCTTAGTTTTTATTTGCTCCCTCAAACATGCAAGATGTCTTGCTTCAGTGTTGAAGGGCCCAAGTCTTGGAAGTTTAACTTATTATATAAAAACAAGTCTTGATTACATCGCAAATAAAAGTACAAATATATAAAAATGAGAACTTATGTGTGTTTTTTATTTTTATGTGTGACTTCAGGGTAAACAAAGGTTTTAGTACTTTGTATTTTACGAGAAATGTCGACCAATACACACACCCCACACACATAATAAACAAACAAAATCTTACAACACGATATTCACGTAGTTGGGAAAACTTGTGTATGTCCAATACGAAAGGTAAATTTTTTCATTAGATTTATAAGGTTTACTTCGAGGATTTTTAAATACTAGTGCGCCTGTAGCTGTAATGGCCCTGTAGGTATTAGGGCACCAGCTGCATGATAGAAATACTGCTTAACCCCGATGACCCTTTTTGACTTTATGACATGTTTCTGACATATCAATGATTCATTTTATCATGTTTAAGCCCAGTGGACATACTCTAACATTTGACCCCATATGACCTTTGACCTCGAGTGACCTCGGTTTGATTTTGTTCATGCTCCCGTGATATAGAGAATACTTTTAGCCAGATTGGGCGAAGTTTGAAGTTTTGACCCCAGATGACCCTTGACATCGGACGACCTCGATGTAATATTTTTCATGCTCCCCTCATACTGAGGATTCCACCAAGTTTAAGCCCAATACGATAAAGTTTAAATTTAGCCCGTAGATGACCTTTGACCTTGATTGACCTCAATTTTGTTTCGCACATATATTCCCCTCATATCAAGGATTCCACCCACCAAGTTTGAGCCCGATAGGACAAAGTTTGAAATCCATGACCTTTAACCTTTGACCTCGAATGACCTCCATATAATGTTTTTTATGCTCCCCTCATACGAAGGATTCCACCCACCAAGTTTGAGCCCGATTGGACAGTTTGAAATTTGACCCTCCGTAATGACCTTTTACCTCGGTTGTCCTCGATTTTATTTCGCGCATATATTCCCCTCGTATCAAGGATTCCACCCACCAAGTTTGGGCCCGATCGGACAAAGTTTGAAATTTTGATGACCTTTGATGACCTTTCTTGTCCTCCGCCCAATACCCATCTATGTCTGAAATATCGGAACGATGCGGCGAAACGCATAGCAGGACAGACAGACACCCAGACACACAGAGCTCATTATTTTATTAGTACTAGTGCGTCTGTAGCTATTAGTGCTCCAGCTGCATGATAGAGATACTGCTTGACCCCTGATGACCCTGTATGACTTTATGACAAGTTCCTGACATGTCAATGATTCTTTGTTTAAGCCCAGTGGATAAACTCTAACATTTGACCCCATGTGACCTTTGACCTCGAGTGACCTCGGTTTGATTTTGCTCATGCTCCCGTGATATGGAGAATACTTTTAGCCAGATTTGGCAAAGTTTGAAGTTTTGACCCCAGATGACCTTTGACCTCGGATGACCTCGATGTAATTTTTTCATGCTTCCCTCATACGAAGGATTCCACCCACCAAGTTTAAGCCCAATAGGGCAATGTTTAAATTTAGCCCCTAGATGACCTTTGACCTCGGTTGACCTTAATTTTGTTTTGCAGATATATTCCCCTCATATCAAGGATTCCACCCACCAAGTTGGAGCCCAATAGGACAAAGGTTAAAATCCATGACCTTTGATCTCGGATGACCTCCATATAATGTTTTTCATGCTCCCCTCATACGAAGGATTTTACCCACCAAGTTTGAGCCCGATCGGACAAAGTTTGAAATTTGACCCCCTCCGTAATGACCTTTGACCTTGGTTGACCTCGATTTTATTTCGGGCATATATATTCCCCTCGTATCAAGGATCCCACCCACCAAGTTTGGGCCCGATCAGACAAAGTTTGAAATCCATGACCTTTGACCTTAACATAACATAACAACGGCGCTTGATATAGCGCAATACCAAAAACATGAACATTGCGCTTTACAAATATACAAAAATAACAACAGCAAAATACATTAGAAAATATACGTTTTATGACCCTTTTTAAAAGATTCAACTGTGAGAGCAGTGCGAAGTGTAGCCGGTAACTGGCTCCAGAGGGTTGGACCAGACACACTAAATGAACCATCATCAATTTTTCTCTTACTCCTGGGGATGACAAGCACTAGTGGAAGTTTTGGATGAGAAAACGGACATTTTGATGAGAATCGGCCAAAATGGTGAGAATTTAATTTTCTCATTCCCTTGGATGAGAAACTTCCTGGTGTGTGTGTCAATCATTATTGTCTTATTAAAACTGGTGACAATTGCTAATCCCCGATTATTATTTTCTCATCCAAAAGAATGAGAAAATTAAATTCTCACCATTTTGGCCGTTTCTCATCAAAATGTCCGTTTTCTCATCCAAAACTTCCACTAGTGTATGCTGGCTACGTTGGACATACAGCTGTAACTTACCTTAACTGTGTTTCTGTTGAATATTTTGTCGAGCTGGGATCCTTCGAGAAAGTGTTTGTCGATGAGTTTCAGGATATATTTAAATATGTTGGTAGCGACATTCTTGCTGTACGGTTGTTTAAACCAAATAATGTTGCGTCTTCGGTTTCGCGTCCTCTTAGGTCTGTTTTCTGTGTAGGATAGATTTTCGGAGTATCAACTGGATCTTAATGTGTCGTTGTATACGGTTGGTGCGTCGTTGAATGCTTCTATGCCGTACAAAATGCCCGATATGCGTCTGCTGACAGAGGCTGGTTGGTTCTTGATGATTAAAGGCGGATGGTTGGAGTCCTTGTGGATGTACGTATACTGGCCTGTTGTTGGGTTTGCGGTATGGATAGTACTTACCATTTGTTTAGGTTGAGGATGATGTCAAGGAAGTTAGTTACTTTCAGATTGCAGTCGACGGTGGTTTTTCGAAATGTCTTAGCGATGTTTTCCATGTTCGGTCAGCTGCGATGCCCGATGTGCTTTTGATAAGTGCAATCCGTCGTCGCGGTAATGTCCGATGTTCTTCTTGTCAAGCTTTCGCGAAGAAACACACCAGGATCTCCAAGCAAGATAATGAAATAATAATGCACTCCAAAAAGTCGTTGCTTGTCGACGAAGGATCTCTGTGGGCTAAGAAGAACGACATGAGCGTATTTGACGTCACTATTGGCAGCTATGGCAGCGCGGAGATTTTTTGAATTAGTCCGGCTCTACATTCTCAACACGCTATCCCGGAAGCTTGACAAGAAGAACACAGGACTTAACCGCGACAACGGACTTGCAGTTATCAAAAGCACATCGGCGAACACTGAAAGACATTGCTAAGACATTTTGCGACTTAGGCTTAAAAATCAGCATCGAATGCAATCTGAAAGTAACCAACTGCCTTGACGTCACCCTCAACCTGAACAATGGTAAGTACTATCCAAACCCAACGGCCTGTATACACATTGGCGTAGCGTGGGTCATCACACTGGGGGGGGCACCGACCATGATGGGGGGGCACAAGCGGGTTTTCGGCAATTTTCCTATGGATTTAAAAAATTTCAGAACGATTAGGCGCCACTGAGTATACATCCACAAAGACTTCAACCATCCGCATTTAATCATCCAGAACCAATCAGCCTCTGTTAGCAGACGCATATCGGACATTTCGTACGGCATAGAAGCATTCGACGACGCAGCACCAGTATACAACGATGCATTAAGATCCAGTAGATACTCCGAAAACCTACCCTACACAGAAAACATACCTAAGAGGACGCGAAATCTGAGACACAACATCATTTGGTTTAATCCACAGTACTGCAAGAATGTCACTACCAGCATCGTTAAATCTTTCTTGAAACTCATCGACAAACACTTTCGCCGAAGGATCCCAGCTCAACAAAATATTCAACAGGAACATAGTTAAGATATTTTTGCTTCGGATATCAAAACCGCTAAGCAATACAACAAAAAATTTGGAAACATATTGATTTCATGGTAGGTTTCAATAATAGATGAAAAAATTAACAAAATTGGATTGGACCACATCCAGAATTTTCATTCGGTTATTTTTCTCTGCCGGGATTGGACCACATCCAGTATTTTCATTCGGTTATTTTTCTCTGCTTGTGCATTTTTAGGAAGTGGTAAGATCAATCTACATTGGTCTAATCGCTGATTGGCGCCGAGTTTTTAAAGATCAGATGCTTATACTTCGTACCGAAGACTGGCATCGACACAAGGAACTCAATATATTACCGAGAGTCTTCCGATTTTTGGGAGTAGGTACGTGTATACATGTAAATTAAAAAAACCCCAAAACAATGAGTTATTGGTTTCGCGGGAAATTCAATGTGCGTAATGAGAATGTGCACACAACGATAGACGTCATCAAGGGTGCAACTAGACTTAACTTCTCTGTAGTCCACTTGCCAATTGTGCATACTCTGCCCTGACTATTACATTTAAACATAAAACTCTGATTTGTAGTTTAATTTGTGTACAATCTTTTGATCTTATCTTTTCAGTCACCGTATTCCCTCTGTTTACTAGCTATCCAAGTAGACTACTTACTTGGGATTGTGGTTAAAATGCTCTTGTGTCTATGGAAGGCCTGTCAGCTTTCTGACCTACTAAAATTAGCCATGATGTACTGCATCTTTTATATGGATCTGGCTCGTGATTGGTCGCCCAGATCTCTTGATAATTTTTAAAAATCCTCCGGACACGCGCCATTATCACTAACTATAGCGTACACAACTATCTGCGGCGCTTTGCGTTAGTGCGAAAGTTAAACTCCCACTTGGTGCATGGACGTACGTATAGCGCATCTCGTACTTCCATGATTGGTGCTTGGATTGATAACAAATAGATGTAGATGGCGAGTATGATTGACAGTGTGTGTTAGGGAAAAAGTCATAAGGCCTATAAAGAAGAAAAATTCTCAAAACAGTACCTGCCGGGAAACGAACCCGGTCCGCTAGATCATACGTTCAAACATGTAAACGACTTCACCACGGGTATTTGGCATAACAGGACTGTATTTTTTGAGGATTAGATGAGGAAGGAAGCGTCGTGTTTTACATGTTGTGAAGAAAACTTACCTTTTCGCTGATCACAAGAAATGAAAAAAATATATTGTTTTACTTGAAGACATTTTCCACGATAATTTTTTTATCCCACAGCTCCACTCAACGAAAATGAATTACCACAGATGACTGACATTGATGAAAAATTTGTAAAAAGGCATCAGGTCACCAAGAATGGAGAGAGTACTCACGGATCTATTTTACCTGAATCTAGACAAATGATGGACAAAATTTTCGAACCTTACAATCGACTACTTGCTGAATTTTTAGGAGATGACAGATTCTTATGGAGACAGTAGTTATTAGTAGAAATAGGTAAACGTGCAACAAGAGGCAACAACGGAACTAAATATTATGTTTACGTATGTTTAATCTTTAACTACAACACGTATTAATGATAAACAATAAGCAGTAACGATATAAGGTGGTTTTTGTCGCATTGAACAATGTTGAAATAAGCCTTATTTGCATCGCATCTTACAACATGCGCGTATTTTTTGGCGGGCGCCAGCCACCCGGGGTAAAAGCAAGGGGCGGCCAAAATGAAGGGGCGGCGGAAGAAGCAGGGGCGGCAAAAACAGGGGCGGTAAAAACGAAAGGGGCGGCAAAAAGAATTAGTAAATAAAAAAGGGCGGAAAAATTTGATAAAGCATAAAAATTTTGAAAAATGGTACTCTACATAAAAATGTGCTGCTTTTAGGGCGTTAGCGCTTGAAACCGTTTTTTTTTGCTCTTCACCATGTTCACTTTTTCAAACGACCGAGAAAAAAATTGGGTCAACCTTTTTGGGCTTTTGAGGAAGGGGCGGCAAAATTGAATTTTCTTCAGCCCCCGGGATTGGGGCGGCCACGGTACGCCACTGTTACAATGAGCAGTTATTATCGTTTCACACAACGACGCGTTTGTTTCTGTGGTAACGTAGCTCGGGGAGCAAATCCTGGTTGCGATGGTCATTGTGGAATGTCTAGGGTGTGCGCTCTTGAAGCTGCAAAGTTCATGTGTTGTTGTTAAATGGTTTTTCTCGAAATACGTATTTTGCAAAAAACGTCACTACCCATCAAACACAAAACGTTTTACAGAAAACGTTTAAATGTCGGGTTATATAAAGATATAAAACGTTTTAATGACGTTCAGAAAATATATTTGAAAACTTGCTGCAAAACATTCAGATCAGATCAGATCAAAACAGTCTAACATAATAGTTTTAAGAGTTGACAAAAATATTTTACAATAAAATGTCGGAAACATTTTTAAAATGTTGTAATCGGGATAACCAAGTGCACATGAGTCCTTGGGCCGCGTTCATAACATTTCAAAAACATTTTTGTGTTTGCTGGCCATGTGATACTTCCGATGCTTATGTTGCAAACCGTCTCATAAATTTAGGCCGCCTTAGTAATAGAAACCTTTCTTTGCTGAAGGCTCAATGTCAATAACGCCTAGAAAAGTTGCTTTTTGCCTCGGAGAAGTACCGTAATTGTCCGCCATTTTTCTTCGATTCCTTTTCTCCGATGAAGTCACCAGAGGAATATCTCTTTTTTGTACCACAAACTAATCACTGGCCATGGAGAGTTTGATGGACAGAATCGTCAAACGCAAACTAGTTTTCTTATTTCCTATTGTATTATAGCCTCGCGCTTCCCTTTGGTACTTCCCGATTACCAACCAAAGAATGTTAGGGGCATCATCAACCTCGTGGTGATGGTAAGCTTGTCTTTTTTATTTTTTTATTTCAAAGTGTATTTACAATTCGGTGGACTGTCCAAAGTCAATTTTAAGTGTATACTACAAAATTCAATGCGCACCTTTCAAGGATAAATATCGCCAATGAAGTCATATCAAGAGAGATCACAAACCTGCAAGGCCCCAGCACGAACCACTTCTCTCTCGATCCCGGTGCGGCTCTTGAATACAACCAAACGCAGTCCACCACTGTTTCGATATTTCGCTTGCTCGATACGATGATCACTTATAAAACAAAGATTGACTTGTGACTTTCAATAGGGTTAGCGTTTAATAAGGCAGTAGGGTTCTTCTTCTCTTCTTCCTTATAAGTGCCTCCCTCATATGTATGAGTATTGTCGCACTGCGTACAGACAAGCTGTACTTATTTTTTACTCTGGAACCTAGAGTAGATGAGTGTATTTTTGAAGTACAGTCAACATGACCGGGATGATCCCCTGCTCTTTTCGAATAGCCTGTGACGTTCTTTAACGTGCACACTACATTAATGTGAGAAAATTGCATGTACACGGGACCGACAGCTTAAAGTGCCCTCCGAAGCACTAAGCAAGTAGAGTGAAGTGTCTTGCTCAAGGACACAAAGAGCCGGACCTGGGATTCGAACCCTTGACCCTTGGGTTCACAGTCCTATGCCTTAACCGCTAGGCCACGCTCTCCTCACTAGGGGTCGGTGCTCAGTCACGCCGACTAAGTCAACGGCGTCTCGGAGCATTTTGATGCCTCTCCTGCGGCTTGCAGTTTCAAGCCGCAACACGCCGACGAATTAATACAGTGTAGTCATATCACTGGTTGCGAATTCGCGAGCAGTTATGGGTATCGAGTTCGCAACATCTTGCCATCTTCTTGCTCTGCGGTTTTTCATTCATTACTCGAAACCTTTATATTAATGTTTATTGTAGTACTTACTTGAGTTTAACCAACGTGAGCAATTTGCGGATCAGTTGATATAAACCATCATTCATCAACTCAGTCAAGGGCAGTAATTTAGCCGGTTGCGAAAAATGCAGGAGTTGGTCCGATCAAGCCGATGAACGTGTGTCTGAACATGGCTTTTTATCGGGCAGACAACACATTTTGTTAGTGCATATTATCGCAACAGTATTTCATTTCTCAGTAGAGCTGCATCGGCGTGGGTCTGCGGCTTAATCGGCGAGATTGAGCACCGGGTCCCAAGAGGCAGGGATTATCGTGTCGAACAAGTACATGTAGCGGAGACAGTTTCAAACAAACGCAGGCTGATCATCATCATCACCCCATATCGTCCCACTGCTGGGCAATGCCTCTCTCATATTCTGCCAATATCTCTTGTCTCCTGCAATTCCTGACTAGGCTGATAGTAGCTGACCAGCTCAGCTCCTGATGGACTAGCGCACAGTGTCAACACCCTGTATTATAAATATTTTTTCCATACAGCTCAATACTCCGTTGAAATCAATATTCTATTATTGACACAGATAAAGAAAGTTTACATATGCATTGTGTTATAGGACGTGCACCTGGAACTTAACTAAATGGGCTAAACGCGTTCCGTTATACCTATAAAGTATAATTGTCATTCTCAAAATTAAATATATCTCAATTTTTACATTGGATTTCAAATTTGTTTACGTTAAAAATGCAGTAAAAGATATCCACAGCAAGCTGCAAGGCCCCGCTAATTAGTGTACTGCTTTTCGAGTGAGTGTACTGGAAACAAAACCCTGGTTTTACATGAAAACTAATTTTTTTCTTGTAATAGAAACATCATATGGGGTACTAGAGCATGCACAAATCGTAATAATGTGTAGAATATAGAAACGCTGTGGTATCTCATATGATAGTCATGGTATGCTTAGCCTGAGTCGCTCGGCCTATCTCGAACAAAATCGCGATGTGTAGCTGTTAAAAAACGAGAGGATTCGCTGTACTATCACGGCAATTTTTAACACGAAGATATAGGGATGATGACGATGTGTAGCGAAGGCAAGTTAATGGATATTTCATCTAACTTGTTGAACCTGTCTTGTCCTCCCAGTGAATTTGCTGCCGGAAAGTGTTACTAGCAGCAACATAACACCGTGAAGCGAGTTGGTAATGATGAATACCCACCACAATGTTTCGTTATCAAGGAATGATGCAAAGAAGCCGATGGTCCATGTGATACCCATTAAGAGCTGAATCTGAAATATTTAAAAAATCAAACATGTGAAAATAGAAATGATTGTGTGATGGAAGAGAAAATAACTTCACTATTAGAATATATGTTAAAATTTTAACCAACACGGGAGTACCAGGTGAGCCACACAATTCGTCGACCGTATCACATACTGACGTATTTGCAAAATACGCATTTCAAGAAAATCGAACTTGAAAATCTAGCGATTTTCATTTGCTGCATAGTCTTGATTAAAATATTATTGTCGATTAAAACCAGTTTAACAGTAATGCAAATATACCATATTTTCAATATAATTCACTTATTCATTCACTATCAGAGCATAACGTATTCTGCAAAAAATCAATATTGAATAAAATACGTCACTATGTGAAAAGGACTAATGTCAATTTCGCCGGTCAAATGACAAATACGTCGCGCAAATACGTCGGTATGTGAAACAGTTGCGCAAATACGTCAGTATGTGAAAAGGACAAAACAGCAATTTTGCCGTGCATTGACAGAGTCGCGCAAATACGTCGCGCAAATACGTCGCGCAAATACGTCAGTATGTGAAACGGCAAATTCTTCAAATTGCAGATACGACATACTGGGCTTGCGCAGTATAGGTGATCGGCAAATACGTCGGTATGTGATGCAGACATTTCAAGGTTTTGTAAATACGACATAATTTAATTAATATCTTACTAAATAAGCCACTTTGAGGCATGGTTTTTGGTGAATATATAGAGTAGAACATAACAAACTTACATGCCAATTTTCTCAAAAATGTTAAAAATGTCGAATACGTCAGTATGTGATACGGCCGACGAATTGTTGGGTAGAATTTTAACCATCAATTTTAAACTAATAACGTGTGTTTAGAATAATTCGGTATATTTAGGTCATATATCACTGGCGATAAAGTACTTTAAAGAGGTTAGCAATTATTTTAAAGCGTTACGATTTGGTAGTTCACAGCATCTTGTGAGTGGTAATGAGCTTTGGCAAAAATTGCACTGATCATTTCATAGCGAGTGTGTAGAAGAATTCAAATATTACAAATATACTTTTGTAGGTCCCTTTGGTGGTTCTTGAGTTATGTTGTAAAGAGGACTGACACAACAACACTTTTGTAAAATGTACATAACTCATTAACAGCAATAAATCAAGCAAGTTTTCAATATATATGATTTGTAGAATGAACTTCTGCAAACATTAAAGTGTTATTTTTCAATAATATATTGATTTAGATAATGAAAATCGATTTTTTACTGCTTCGACCAACAAGACCTCATCTACCCTTAAAAACATATTTTTGGAAACTTGGTGAATTGAATCTGCTTACCTTGAAACAAAGTAGAAGGTCTCTGAAAAATGTGCGGATGGTTTCTTGCCGCTGTTGTAGTTGCCTAGATCGTCTTTGATTTCGGCAGGCTAAGCCTACAGTGACTGAAAATAATCCGGTATTAAACGCGAGAAAAATACCAACTGGCAACCCAAAAGCCCAGAAATTGCTAACAGAATCAGATATCCAGCATGGAGAATTTGCACCGTATACTAATGACGAATGGATAAAGTGAAAGCAAAGAGTTATAACAACGACAACAAGTGGCACACCAAAACCAAAAGTGGGAGCTACATAGCGGCAAACAGGCTCGGACTCCCAATCGTTGTTTCTTCGCATTGCACCAGGTTTAAAAATGTGAAATAAGGTGAACGCAATGACTGTCATCCATGAGAAAGAACCAAGCCAGCTGTAGTGACTGAGTAATCCTGAAATTACACATAACCAGCTTGGAAATGAATTATATGCCGAAAGTGTCGGCAAAAGTTGTGCGAAAAAAAGCAAGACACACAAAATCATAACGCAACGACCGTGAAAATTACGGAGACTGCTAAAGCAACAGTGTAAGGCAAATGTTATGGTAAGTCCACATAGTGACAACCCGGTCCCTATAGTATTTGCTAAAGCAAGTTGACCAGAATAGGCAAAGAATTCATTTACTTTGTGTTTCGTAAGGTGGTCAGCGCAGATCTGAACTCGGCCATCAGGATACATCATATACTCTCCTTGTTCAAAGGAAATGTTCCCAAATTGGATTGCTCTAGACTGGTTCTCTGTCCAGGTCACGGTGTAATCATCTGCCGTAAGTGTAATCAAAGTACAACGTAGGGGATGGACAATCTCACCACATACTTGGACGATTTCTTCTTTCATAATTTCGCTTCTTAGTACATCGTACTTATATATTACTTGGTGGAGAGTGAATTCAGGAAGAAGATATTGTCCATTATGCAAGAACGCCGCCGCAACGTGAGTAACATTCACTAATATGAACTGACTCGCATTGCCACTAAACCAACTTTTCTCACAAGTACCATTGGAAGGGAAGTGACTGCACATGAAGGTGTAAACAACATGTTTGTGTATGTTGTTACAAACACTGAAGAGCTCACTACCCTGAAATATTTCGTCTAATACACCAACGATATTACATGTCGAATTACTTTGGAGTAAGTATTTATCCGAATATGAGCCAAGGTTACGGTTTCTTTTCCAGTTTGATGTGTTGCCAGAAATGTTGAGGTACTGTAGAAAACACAAAATGTTCTCGTCGTCGACCAGGTCGGCAGAGCGCTCGGATGGTTTATCATGTTCAAAAAAGATCCAAGTCAATTGTCGCTGACAGCACAAACCTTCCGTGACTGCACTTGTACCAGACACTGCGACGATGCATTCGCTTTTGTTGTTAAGTATGTAACCTGGTGAACATGAAAGTGATCTACATTCCTGAGTGTACGGATCGTACGTGGTGTCCGTATCTGCGCAGCGTTGAACGTGCTCGTGTGAGGTTGGTGAGTTTTCTTTAAACTTCCAAATTCTCTGTAAAACAGCCGAATTTCTTCCGGCTATTCCAGGACATGGGTATAAACTGTTGACGTCGTCAACGCCATTGCAAAGGGCACAATGATGGTTCTTATAACTCTCTCCATGGCTTGTACACACATGATTGGAGTACGCCTCGCATAATGTGACTATGGACTCGTTTACGTTGGATAATGAAGGACAGGGTGCAATCAACGACGGAAAACAAGACCGTAAACGTTTGCCTACGCTTCCAAGTTCATACTGGCTTCCACAAATTCCGGAGCTTTCCTGGTTTACTCTGGAGAATGTCGAATCAGGATACTTCACATCCCAAGGCTGAATATCATTCAAATCTTTACCATTACAGAGAGCACAGAAGAGGTTTTGAAAATTGTCACCATTTTGATCAGACACAGGCCATTCCAGTTGAAGTCGGTCTGCTGCGTTCTCATAGATTGTCGGCAAATGTTCACAGCGGTGCGCTATGAACTCATTATGCCAGTTTGCAGGACATCTACCCACGAGCATAACAAAAGCGAAGTTAGGATAGTCACGATCAAGTGGGGCACAAGTAAACAAGGCTGGATCAAACATTCCCGTCTTGACTGATGTAGAGAGACAAATATCATGAAAATCATAGCAACAATCCTGGAAGATATCACACTGAGGATCACAGCGGCATGTGGCAAATCCAGGTTGGTAACCACAACGTCCTTGACAACTGGTATCAGGAGTTACTAGAATAACTGCATATTTGTATTGAACCTCTGAAAAGGAAAATGCGAAAAGGAAATTATAATCATGTTGCAATCAAACAATGGGCTGATACAGTTGAATTATAAGTGGAACTTCAGATACTTTACTTGAAAAATCATTACCTTACCTCCCGGTATGTGCTATCCCTAATACACGGTTGTTTGATGGGATCATTTATTAGTTTTTCAAGCAAAACATCATGCACAACCACATTAATTTTTAGGCTTAAACAGCTAAATGTGATATCATGCTAATGTTTACAGATGCTTTTGAGTCATTCTCAACTTTAATTTCCTTGTTTAACCAAATTATTAACTTTTATAGCATTTTTAAAGCTTATTCGGATATAAAATGTATCTATTAATGACAAAATTGGTGGCGCTATTTAGTAACTGGATATTACTCTTTCAAGCTTTTAATACAAATAAATCCTTTTATTGTTTGATAAAATATGTTTATAAAATTTCCTTGTTGCTTGTTTCAACTATTCCAGCTGCAGTGTAATGGCAGTATTAATCACTTACCCCTTGCAAATAAAGAAATATGATTTAGGATAAATAGCGCCATCTATAGTTTGCATTTAGTTAATAATGAAGCCAATTCTATATACATCAAACAACCGTGAATAATCATAGATCATACTCCTTAATCCTACCCATAAAACATAAATATAGATGTAGGCATTTATGTAATGCCTTAGATCCGTAATGGGCTATTCCATTTAATATTCACACCCCCTGTGGAAGATTTTGATAAAATCCATGCTCCCCTTGCATTGTGGCTTTACCTAAAGTCTGCACAAAAAATAACTCAGCTGTTATAAATACGTCTATAGATTCAGAACTAATACATGTAATTGTTTTCACAATATTTCAACATAGTGAGAAGGATGATTTATTTACGCGCATTTTGATACCCCATTTGTCCAATTTTGTTCAATATTGACAATACAGCATGCAGCAGTGTTTTGAAAGAAAAATACCCCAATTTAAAAGTTGCAGTTATAGTCTGTTGGCTTGTGCAAAGAAAGCAAATTTTTGGGTAGATTCTGGGCAACCATGTTTAAACACATCTAGAAACATCACTGATTAAGAAAAAAGTGGGTGCCAGTTTTTCCATTAACATTTAGAGCAGCCATTTTGAATTTCAAAATGGCCGCCAATTTTTTTGGAAAAATTACCAATTAACCATATCTATTCATTCAAATGTCATACAATATTGACTATATTCAATCTAAATTTATATAAATGGGTCAACGGTTCATTGAAAACAAAACAAGACTCCTAGAAATACTCTACATTAGCAAAAATCCAAGATGGCCGCCATATTTTAGACTCTTTTACGTAAAACGCCATAACTTTTGAACCAACGGACATACATGTATGAAGATAATTTAATGACTAACCATATGTTTTTGGCATATTGGGATTACTGGCAATGCATCCGCATCATCTGGGGTGTGTAGGAGAAAGTTATAAGCTGACCATAAATGCACTTGTTGCATTTCAATGCATTCCTACCAATCCTTCGGGTTCTTGGGTGGTTTCTGCAAATTCATGTGTGCTTGAATCGGACAAACCAGGAACTTCAAATTCAACGCCAGGCAAGTTGATGTTTGTTGACGAGTTTCCTCTGTTACAGTAACGAGCTATCATCCAAGCAAGGTCATTGACTTCGTACATCGTACATCTTATCATATACGCCCATCTTGTAGCTGGCATACTGGCCCACGTTAGTTACTGCCTTGGATCAGCTGATTAAATTGAACGCAGTTGTGTCTGGAGCAAGCAGTTAACTATCGTTGTGACTTTAGACATGGATTTATACAAGAGAGTTGTGAAACTCAAGTATCTATTCCAGAGTTCAAGAACAAGTGGGTGTTCAGCCCAGGAGCATTCCACACAGTGATCTGTGCACTTAGGTGCTTGGGAAGGACAATTGAAGGTAGCGGTCTTGACGATGCATAGCAAGAAGCAGATCTGTACAGTAGCGTGACTGTATCACAGATTTTAAATGGCAATCATTACAACAGAGCGATCGAAGCTCACCAGTTTTAACTGAAACTCTTCAGGATCTCTTCGATCTCTGGTTAGAGGAATTCCTTGAGGATCACCCCGTTGTACGTGACACTCTGGAAGCCAGCGTTAAGCAGCTGACTGAAGCATTCAGAGATAGGACAGGCGTTGCAGAAGCACACCAGGTATTCTTAATGGAGATAGAATCCTTGAATCTTGAGAAACAGACCCAATGTATAAATGGGCTAGGATGTACATGCGACAGGTGAAGACACTGTTACAGTTCCAAAGGGTTATACGGGAAGGTAATTGGCACCTCTACTTGGCATGGAGCATCTTTGCAAGAACTTCTTTGCCTATTCCAGGCTAGATTATGAATGTGAAACAATGACCAGTGTCAGCACTCAGGAAGAGGCGGACACTCTTATGATTCATTATGTTATAGAAGCTGCAAGCAATGGAATGAATGGCCATTAGTGGCCACATTTATTCACAAGACACAGATGCGCTACTTTTGGCCCTACGAAGAACACCACTACTTGACAACTATTCGGCGCTAATCATGGGAACAGATGAAAGACGACGCAAAGTCTTCCTGCAGCCTATTATGACAAGCTTGGCCCAGAGAGATCAGCAGCTTTGATCAACTGTCATGTGATACGACAGGACATATCCAAGGGAAGGGGAAGAAGGGATACTTTACAACTTTCCTGAAGGCCCCGCAATTCTGAGAGCACTAGCTGGTCTTGGCGAAGGAGAAGAACCATCCGATGAAGTTCTACGTGGATGTGAAGAGTTTCTTTGCTCTCTCTTCTGTCCAAGTGGGGTCAACATTGGGCAGGCAAAGATGCTCAGATGGTTTTTGTTCAAGCAACTCAAAGATGAACAAGGATTTGTCAAACTGCCACCGACCCAGGGAGCATGGGTTGAACATATACGCCGTGCCCAAGTCCAGGCTAATATCTGGCACCAGGATATGGTATTAAACCTAACTTGTCTTGACCCTCTGACCTTGGGGTGGCGAAACCTAGACAACAAGCTACTGACAGTTCTTTCTCAGGTTGCTCCCGCTCCGGTCTCAGTGCTGCAGCTCGTCAGGTGTAACTGTGAGAAATCGAAGTGCTCGAGAAGGTGCTCATGCAGAGGAAACAATGTAGTCTGTACCGATCTTTGCAATTGTGGTGGGGAAGGCGACAGCTGTATGAACATTACACCACCAATGATTGGTGAAGATCTACAAGATCATTGAAACAATGACAATTAGGAACAATTAATCAGTACCGCTGACGCCCCTGATTCATACATTACATAGCATTTAAAGAATTCACTTTTCCCAGGACGCTCAAAGTGCGTACAAAACTTGGAAAAAAAAAATTCAAAGAACAAGATAATAATGGAAAACAAACAATTAAACAAAGAAATGAGTTTTAACATACTTATTGAAAACTGGAAGCGAGGTGGATGGACGTTCTAACGGCAAGAGGTAGATCGTTCCACTGTAAAGTTCAATGGTGAGATTGGACTCCAAGCTTAGTCCTCGGGTTAGAAAACATGTTCGCGCAAATATTTTCTAGTCAGAAACGAGTCTCCGAGTATTTCTGCGTTAAAGAACTGGGGCCCGAGCACTATACTGCACAATGCTCCAGATGGAACAAGACGAGCAGGAATTGATCCATGTGCACATGAAAGGATGCTTGCTGTTTTCCTTTAGTTTTGCTTAGGTATTCTTGCGCAGCTGCTTTGAAGCTGGTTGAATCTTGTATTTGAATGATTGATTGGGGTAGGTGATTACAGTTCTGGGGAAATATATATGAGTATTTGATGATTTGGTATGAATCAGAGGGAGAATGCCGAGATTGACGTAGGCTTGGTTTTGAGTAGGTTTTCCACCGGCAGGGCCAGGTAGCCCTGTATGGTTTTGTGGAGTAACATAGTCTATTTGTGGTTCTTCTGTCTTGAAGCATGTCCCAGTTTAAGATCTTAATGAGTTTAGTGATGCTAATCGTTTTATCATATTTGTTTGTTGAAATCTTCTGCATCGCTGGATGAAGATGTTTTTGCTGACTTGGATCTTTTGCCGTGTTCAAGGATTATGTCTCCGGATCAGTGGAAGAAACTCTACTTGGAACCTTACTCATGGTCATATAACCTTTCATGGCGAATAGCCGCCACTACATACTTTTAAGCTATTATTTGCTGTGTACTACTAGTCAAGCTCCACCAGGTTTTTACTGAACTTTGGTCAGCATTATTATCTGTCTCCAGTTATATTCATGTTCATCCACCGCACCTCGCCTGTACATCATCACGAAGGCAGCTCTGCAGTAAACATCACAACGCAGAAGTATAAAGTGACTCGTCTACTCTAGTCAGAAACGAGTCTCCGAGTATTTCTACTTTAAAGAACTGGGGCCCAAGCACTGATGAAGACCTCAGCATCGCTGACTATGAACTTTTGCCGTGTTCTAGGATTATGTCTGACACAGCATTATATTTCAAGACCTATGGCCTTATTTTGCGGCACGTCTCCGAATCAGTTAAAGAAACTCTACTTGGAACCTATACTAAAAGTGTTCCAATCATAAATACGTTGTTATTTTTGGAATCCTCATATGCCAAAACATATGGTTAGTCATCAAAAGCATCTTCCTATGTCCATTGGTTCAAAAGTTATGGCATTGTACGTCAAAAAAGCTTGAAATATGGCGGCCATCTTGTATTGTTGCTATTTGGAGTATTTTTAGTGTGCTTAGTTTGTTTTCAATGAATCAGTGACCCCTGTATGTGAGTTTATGTAAAAAATAATAAATAACGTATGACATTTGGATGAATAGTTATGGTTAATTGGTAATTTTTCCGAAAAAATTGGCAGCCATTTTGAAATTCAAAATGGAGGCTCTAAATATTAATGGAAAAACTGGCACCCATTTTTTTCTTAATCAGTGAAGTTTCTAGATGTGTTTAAACATGGTTGCCAAGAATCTACCCAAAAAAATGACAACTTTGAAAAACATCACGTAAGCCTATAGACTATTTGTATTGATTTGATGTAAGTGCGAAGATAATTGCGGGCTTTACGTGTTTACAGTGCTGGCATTATAACCATTGATCGCTGTAAACTGCAACTTTTAAATTCGGGCATTTTTCTGTAAAAGCACTACTGTGTTGTTAATATTGAACGACATTTGACGAATGGGGTATCAAAATGCGTGTAAATAATTCATCCTTCTCGCTATGTTGAAATATTGTGAAAACAGTTATAAGTTCTGAATCTATAGGCGTATTTATAACAGCTGAGTTACTTTTTGTGCAGACTTTATATCTTCCACAACTGGAGTGAGTATTTCAAATGGAAGTTACCCAACTGTCTATTCTATTTGACACTCACACTCCCTCTGAGGAAGATATTTTTAAAATCTTCCACAAGGATAGTGTGGATTTTAAATGGAATAGCCCAATTTAACCATTCGGTAGCCAACAATACCGGCTCCGCTATAATTAAAGACAGAGATAAAAAGAATTTATCGCGTCTGATGTCACTGTCAATTACGATCCTTGATTGGTTTACACAGGTTAATCAGCGCGTAAAAGGAAGACCGATCTATCTGGTGCTGATCGGAGAAAAGGAATAGCAGGAAATGGCGAAAAATTACGTACTTTTACAAGGCAAAAAGCAGCTTTTCTAGGCATTGTGGACATGGTGCCTTCGGTTATGAAAGTTTCCTACTATAATGACCTAACTTTTGAGATGGTTTGCATGTCGAAAGGTGCAAAATTAACAATAAGGCGACCGGTTATAAATCCGCGTTCAGCAAGTCATCATCACGACACTTGTAAACAAACCGTGCTCGGGTTTGATTGACAGATGACGTCAGACGCGATAAATTATCTTTATCTTTGTCTTTCATTATAATGAACACTCCCAATAAGAGCTCAAGTTGATGGAGTGTGACAAGCGAGATTAAGCGTCTTGCCCATGCACATACCACGTTGGCCCCAGACGAGGTTCAAACCCACAACCTCACGGTCTCGAATCCCCAGCAGTCTTAACCAAGGGCAAACATTTAAAATAAGGCAAAACGATATAATATTTTAGATACCTTTTGTGCATCCAAGATATAAACTAAAGTAGCCATATTGAGAACACGTGCCATGCGATTGGTAAACATTGATGAAGTCAACTACTTCACGATTGAGAGCGTAATTGTAAACTGAGCCCATGACTCCAACTAATGCAATGCTTGATACGTTTGAGACGAATGACTTGGTGCAGTCATCCAACATTTCCGCAATGGTGTAGGCGCCGTGTCCACTGATGGCGGAACAAAGTGTGTAGGCGATTGAGCTGACATCGATACGTGCCTGCGTTGAAAGAAAATGAATGGAGCATAATCAGTGTACGTTAATTGGACGTGTCAACTTATTAGCATTCAACCCAATAGACCATTTCAAATCAAGATCGGAAAAGTTCCGAAAATCAGGTGCAGAGTTTTGAAATATCCGGATACCACCGTTCAACAAAATGGTGTACAAGAAATGTTATGAATCACGGTATAAACCGTTCGAGCGAAAATACAGCGAAAATACAGCTTGTTTAGCCAATGTCAACATGTAACATGGGGTAATCAGGTAAAATATCGTCTGACATATTGAAATAACACCTCCGCTTTTTGGGACTTCACAATGAGAGTAATGGAAAGAAAAGTACGAATGTTCGTCATTTTGGGCACTTTGACACGTGGCAACGTAAACATCAATCTTTTACACCAGACAAACCTATGTTTAATCGTGTCTTTCATGCAGATTGGTATTCAGGCTGTAAAGAAAGACTAAAGAATTATTAAGCTTGTTGGGTAGACGTTTTTTAACAGGGGATTGCTAATAGTAAAACTTACTTCTAAATTTGGAGGAAAGCACAAAGTTCTCCAAACAGATTCGGTTGGTGTTTTAATCTGAACGATTCCCTCGGTTGTTTCGTTGACTCTCCATAACCGTAGTTCACTGTTCTTAAAATCAATAGCTGTTGCATCTGTGAAGATATATAGATACATTCACAAATGTCACTAATCACTCATTTAGGTTATCCCACTTGGAATTCACACTCCCTGTGTGGAAGATAAGGTCACGTCTTCCATAGGGAGTGTATGGATTTTAACTGGAATAGCCCAATAGCGGGTCACGTATCCGGTGTTTGCGCAGGCTGCCGAATTAGGACATTGTAGTCAGGGAACTTACTATTAATATTCCAAGCGGTATATCACCACTACAAACTTTTGACATACAGCCTGTCTCAAAAAAAATTGTGCAAGTGAAGAGCGCCCTCTCTGGCAATTTGAAAATATCGTTGTGACATAATGCTTACATCAACGTCAAGGGTGTAGTCTTAGCTCTCAAATGCCGTTTGTTCTGTTCAATTTGCTTGTTTTATTCTCGAGATATGTTTAGTTAAAGACGAAAAGGTAAAATCACAATTGTGCCACTTTTACTAGGGAAGAGGGCTTTACATGTAACAGTGATAGCATCAAGTTTATCAAGAGTTCCTTCGTGAAATCAAAAGAATGCATCAATTACACAATACAATTTTTTTTACTGTTTTTTACTGTTTTATCATGATGTAGGAATGATGATTTTCTGTTTCCACTTAAAAGAGATTAAAAAATAAATAAATATTCTGCTGTAAAATGGATTTCACATTCTGCTGTTCTGCATGTTGTGAATGTCAATGATGTTATCATGATAAATACTGTTCTCTTAGTCACTTAAGGGATCCAAAATGAGCGTTTATTGCGTTTCGACAGTATTTTTTGTGGAACATGAGAGCACCTCAGACCTATCGAATTGCATTCTGAATACGAAGCATGTCTTTCTGATATCAAATAATTTACATTTTTTGAAAATCACAATATAATACAAATTTTATGACAAATTATAAAAATTTGATATTTGTCAAATTTTTGATATATAACAGTCCTCGAAGTAAATTAGATAAATCTAATGATATATTCTTAAAGTATATGTAGCAGGGAGGAAAAGCCGACGGTCAATTGAAGATTTTGACCTTTCATATTGAAGATATGGATTTGTTTCCCAAAAAGACCTAATTTTTTTTGGTGTTTTGGGGAAAAAAATCCATATCTTCAATACGAAAGGTCACAATTTTCAATTGATCGTCGGCTTTTCATCCCACCTACATACACTTTAAGTATAAATCATCAGATTTATAAAGTTTACTTCAAGTACTGTTAAATATCAAAAATATCAATTTTAATGATTTGCCATAAAATGTGTATTAAATTGCGAATTTCAAAAAATCAAAATTATTTGATATCAGAATGACATTCTTCGTATTCAGAATGCAATTCGATATGTCTGATGTGCTCTAATGTCCCAAAATAAATACTGTCCAAACGTTCATACCCCAGCCCTTAAGACATGTTAAAAGACAAACAAATATTGCGCACTTGTACATGTTATAGGTATATGTTGATGCATCTAATGCATGCGCCTCGAAGGGGGGTGCATTAGACGCATCAACATCAGCTATCATTGATTTACATGTACAGCTCTCTTCCCTAGTAAAAGTGGCACAATTGTGATTTTACCCTTTCGTTGTTAAATAAACATATCTCGAAATTGGAACAAGCAAATTGAACAGAACAAACGGCATTTGAGAGCTAAGACTGTGCCCATGACGCTGATGTAAGCATTATGTCACAACGGTATTTTCTTATTGCCAGAGAGGGCGCTTTTCACTTGCACAATTTTTTTTGAGACAGGCTGTATGTCAGTATCCTCCCCGGCATGCTTAGGCACAACGTCTTACTTGGTCCGATAAGTTCCGATGGCTCTCTCTATCGTACCCTGAACAGTGCACAGTGCTTTCGTTTATTTTTAAACGAGAGCACAATGGAAATGTTTATTATTGTACTCAATACAATTTATTACATTATCAGGGTGTGATAAAAAGAGTCATCGGAACCTAACCGGCCATCTATAGCGCTATAGGACCAAATTCGATGTGGTGCCTTAGTAGGCAGGTCCGTATTTTGATATTATTCTTGTGGTTTTGTTTTCACAAATTATGTACAATATACATTTTGTCACATCTGATCAATATGCTATATAAAATATGAATACATTAAACATGTTAAACATGGTATAAGAACTATACTATAGTAAATCGGTGATACCACGAACCACGTAACTAATGAGGCATAATTATATGTCGTTCCCGACATTGCCCCTTTTCAGTCTCACCCTCATGATTTTATTATTAACAATGGTCCTCACCTGCGCACACAACTCCCGCCACTTGATTTGGAACGCAACTTCGGTAGCTCGGACTCCACGCTGAAAAACTACACTGGTCTAACGAAGATAAATCTCTATATGAATGATCTCCACAGGTTACAATGTTAACAAAGGATTCAGGAAGATGTGGATTGGTAGACAGAAAGGCAGATTGCGCCGACGAATATCCTAGTTGCCGACACGCTATGTCGGCACTATAAAAGTTCCATCTGTTTCCACAGATACTGCCCCATTGGGATACACCATCATATACTTCCAGAAGACCCGTGTGGTTGTTCCGGGTTTGTCTTAAACGTAGAGTCAGAGTTTGGTTACCTGTTACGAACACACAAATAAATTAAGGTGATTTGATATATTTGGAAAATGTATTCTTTAAAATTGACGTATAACATAAAATATCGTCCCTTTCAAGCGATCATGCAAAATGAACATGTAAATGTTTCTTGTAAATGGGACTAATTCCTTATGGAATTCAGTACAGGCATTTCGACAGCGTGATAATCATAGTCGACAGTATTTTCATTAACGATATTCATGTAATAAATTGATATCAAATGAGAGATCCTATTTTTCACATTAACATATTGAAATTAGGAATTCCAAATCGGTGTATTTCCGAAGATATCCTCAAAACACTGTCGAGTAGTCTCACGTGGTATACCACAGTTAAGGTTTTAAACTGTTGCGATTTGGTAGTTCACATCATCTTGCGAATGGTAGTGAGCTTTGACCAAAATTGCATTGATCATTTCATATCGAGTGTATAGAAGAATTCAAATATCACTGATATACTTTTGTAGGTCCTGTGGTTCTTGAGTTATGCTGAAACAACAACACTTTTCTTTTGTAAAACGTACATAACTCATTAACAACAATAAATCAAGCAAGTTTTCAAAGCATATGATTTGTTGAATGAACTTTTGCAAAAAAAGTGTTATTTTTCTATTAATATATTGATTCAGATAAGGAAAACCGATTTGTGGCTACTTTGACCAACAAGAAATTACCATACTTGGAATCAGCATGGAAAATGCTTTAAAATGAGTACAAACAAGCCTAGTATTGGTTCAGCAGTTCTTAAGAGAGCTTTTGATATTTTGAGAAAATATCTCAAAACTTGGGGGACTTTTTATGTTGAAGCCTATGGCTAGCACGTAAAGCATTATCTTTGGGCAGGATTGTAAATGGAGAAATAGCCAAAAATCTGCACGGTGGTGATTTTTCACAATTTGGGTTTGTTGCGAATTTGTGATGTTATTAATGTTAAAATTTTGTCTGATAGTTTCAGACTGGAATTTTATATGTTTGAGACATTTTCAAGGTAATTCCAACTTTCAACATTGTCAATAATATTTTTAAAGGCCGATATCTCAATTTCCAATTTTAAAATACCATAACTTACGAACTCAATATCTTCGCTTAGGAATGTCCGATTTCATTGGCGAAAACGGCGTTGTGGAGCAAAATATCTCTATATTTAAGATATGTAAAACTTCAAAATTGATAACCTGCCCAAAAGTATCTCCTTAAGTCCTTTTGACAAGACACGTCACATATCGTTTTGAGCTTCACACGGGGCTTCACAGACTGCCGAACAGCGGTTCTTCTCTTTGTAAATTCATATTACGCGCGGACTCTCTTGATTTAGAAGGTATGACAGTAGGGAGGCTATGGGTGTACACAATTAATGGTTTATAGCTATTATATACCTGGTAGACAGTGCAATCCAATATCATCGGTGTGGTCATTGCTATGCTCCCATCCATTATGCCGACAATCTAAGAGGGACACTTCATCACCGGCACAGAAGACAATATCAAGGTGAACTGGTCCACTACCAACTCCAAATTGCCGGGTTAAATCTGGTGATAATACAGATGATGAAAATCCTAGTGATCTGCAAGCAACTGAAGCACAACGAGACGACCAGTTTCTGCCTCTAATGGTCCCCCATGTTCCATTGTTACGTCGTATTTCTAATCTGCCTTCATACTGTGTACTTCCACCGACCAGTCGCAACTCATAGGTAGCATTACCATGAACTGTAACAAGAAATGAATAACTACAGTTCAGATTGCTAAGGTTACGGAATTACATGATTTTAATCTATGTCTCTTTTCTATGACATCATTTTGGAAATCCCCCAGTTAGTGATGTAATGTGAAAGGTTAATGTATGTAATTAGGCTTGGGAATGTCCAGATTACATCATATGTTGTGAAGATGTGAATGAAGTAATGGGCTATTAATCTCTCTCTCTCTCTCTGGGTCAGATGGCGCAGGATTGCGCTGCTGTGGTCTTCACAAGAGTACGCCATCTACTTCTATCAAAAGCCAAACGTGTTGCACCATACATTCCGTGTGATGAAACGTTTTTCACATCATTTGTCCAAGATGTTGATGGACGTCCCCTTCCACGATGGCCTTCCACAGCTCCCTGAACAATCTGCTTCTCAACTCCACCATCCTTTCTTACAATGTGGCCAAAGTAGCGCAATTTCCTCTCAATGATGGACTTTCTGATGTTTAAGTCTGTGCCAATCTTATTCAGGACCCTGATATTTGTCTTCTTGTCTTTCCAAGATACTCCCAACGGCCTTTTATAGCACCACATCTCAAATGCATCTATCTTCTTCCTGTCATTCTTTGTCATTGCCCAGGATTCGCACCCCGTATGTAGCAATTGAGAAGACTGTTGCACGGAGTAACCGTACCTTGAGGTTGATTGATAAACCACGACTCTTCCAGATCTTTTACATACTCTGAGTTATTGTCCTTGCCATAGCTAATCTTCTTTAGCTATTAATATAATGGGATATTTTGGAGATTAGTATATAAAAAAATGTAAACGTGATTTTTTTTATAGATATTATGACAATGTTGTTGTGGGCTAGTTAATGTGCATACAGTCCAAATACCTTCCAATAGAGGTACTTGCGAACCAGACATAATTTTATGAGTCAATGAACTACTATCCAGTAATAGCGGAGAAAGATCTAGTAGAATACGTCAAAGTGCTACCTCCTCCAAGTAAGGAACATATTCTTCTGTCGACTTGCTGAAGTCTGGTTTATGATACAACACATAGTATTAGGGAGATGCAAAGCAGGCCAGTTTTCCATTGGAAATTGTTTGAAAAATGAAAAGAGCACCATTTTGTAGTTTGTCACCTGTTCGAGGATTTTTTTTTTTGATAAACAATTCATACGTTTCCATGCATGAAACCATTTAACATCTATGACGAAGCACATCACATCTCCAGTGACTGCCCTGCCCAGAGAAAAAGGACTGCGGTAGTTGGATATGACCTGTGTGACCCACCATATCTTAACACATAGACTCAACCTCTTTCATCTCGAATCTGAGATGAATGTTAATGAAGTAAAAATCAATGTGGGTGGTAAATCTTAACCAATAACAGATAGGCAAGCATACATGTTTATCCATTAGCCCAACCCACTTGTTCACTGAACCCAACCCACGTGGGGTAGCTCTATCTGGGTCAGGTAAACTTTTATTCAGATTTCATTTGACAGCTTAACCATCGCGTATACGTGCGCGACGTCAAGCGTATACATTGGACCTTGTGCAAATAATACGCGCTGGACGGCTATTCAAACGGCTTAATTGGTAAAAACCACAGGATATGTGCATAAACAGCCAAGACTGCATTTTTAATGAGGTAACATCATACCCACTATAGAGTGCATAGTTCATTGTATATTCGAAATACAGTAGACCAGTTTTCTCATGGATATCTGAGCTGTTGAATCACAACAGGAATGATGAGTTTTCCAGTTCAGAGAGATTAATTTAGGGAATGATAAATTAAACTGGTCTACTACAGTAGACTACAGTGGACTTCGCTGAACAGTGATTTTCGCAGGACAAGTGAATTAGGATTATACATCAGTTGAGTGCAATAGAACTTTGTAATCAACAAGAAGACTGCCGGATAAGTAACATTCCTAATCTATGTATTTGATGGGTTATAAGGTGTTTATGTTTATGTATCAGATCATTACAAATCATATTACACTTTTCATTAAAGATTCAGATATTGTTAACTTAATCCAACAGCGTGTTTTGGTATGCAGTCTGAAGTGAATTTGGGTAAAAGGTGTTTTTGGTCTTGCGTCATAAATGACTCGTAACAGTATCATTCTTATCATAAATACTCAGGAAAAAGTATTAAAAAAAGTATTCTCGAGTTATAGGCAGAATGTCGAATGTTAAAATGTTTTAAGCTCCACAGGGGTCATATATTGAAAAATGTTCCGATTTTAATCAAAATGGTATCGAAATGCTTCGTTTCGTTTGCATCATTTTTTCATGGATTATACTTACCAAATACATTTTGGGCAACAGAACTAGCATCTTTAGTAAAGGTGATGACGAATAGCATTTGGATGAGAATCGCGGAAAATCTTGTCATGATGTTCCCGGTCCTGACCATTACCGCTTACCTATATAGTAGAATTTGAAAGGTATATTTGATTTATGAGTGGATATTCATACGTAGTGGTAGATAAAATGATTAAAGAGTTTAACTTCAACACTACACTATTTTTCGCTCACCTGGAACGTTTTCACTAGTTCGACTAGCGTCTTCAGCAGATGGTGATCCTGTGATGATATCTTGTCTGCAGTCGGAATAGACATGATAGAGATATCCCGACTGTAGACAAGATCAAATTTTTTCGCGCTTTGCACGGATTTAATCAATTGTTGCACCACATTGCAATAGTTTAGCTTCAAAATGGCATTTGTACCATAACCTTATTATGTTGCCAGAAGGTGCTGAATTCACTATACTTCAACAATTTTTTCACCCCCCATGTCAAAAAAAATCTACGCCACTGATAACAAACAGTGGGAGTACGGTGACTGAAAAGGTCAGATGTGAAAATCTATCAATAATTGTACACAAATTAATACAAATCAGAGTTTTATATTGTTCAGTGCCCCCTTGTAAAGCCACATCAGAGGTGGGAGCACGTGTGGCCGAGTGGATAAGGCGCCCGACTCATAATCCATAGGTTGCTAGTTCGAGCCCCGCTCGAGCCAACGTGTTGTGTCCTTGGGCAAGGCACTTTATCCTCATTGCCTATTGGGGGTGGGGTTGGGTTGGATTGGATGTTTGTATAGTTGTTTGTTTCAATGTTGCAATATTGGCGCTGATTAAGCTGCTGCCTGCAAATTGCATTGTGTCTGTTTAGGTGTGGTTTATGTACAATTCTAGCAATTTGACCTGCGGGTCACCATTAGAGTTTGAAATAAAACCTTCCTTTTTTTTTCTTTTTTTTTTTTTTTTTATGCTTAAATGTAATAGCAAGAGTATGCACAATGGGCAAGTGGACTACTATACGGAGAAGTCTAAGTTTTTGATAGCATTAAAATCAGTGGCGTAGCTGCCCCCCCTGGCAAAATTTGCCTATTTGGGCCCCCGCCCCCTAGTTCAAGGAAAAAAGAGGAAAAAGGAGGGAGAAAGAGGAAAAAAGAGACGGGGAGAGAGGGAGAAGAGGGGCAGAGAGATGGAGAATCCATACGATAATCGATATGCAATACCATACGATTATTATATCAATAAGCCTGGCAAAAATGGTCTATTTGGGCCCCCCCCCCCCCCCCCAGTGCAGGGAAATTTGGTGGATTTGGGCCCCCGCCCCCGGGCTTGCCCCCCCTGGAAAAAAATCCCAGCTACGCCGCTGATTAAAATAATAATATCAATAATTGATAAGTGTAACCATAATCGCGTATTTCTGGATAAAAACCTTCTTCCTTGGGGTGTATAGAACAATTTCATAAGGGGTACCCAAATATTCGGAGCTGTTATAATATCATAGCCCATGCACATCTCCTTTTCTTCCTCAGGATACAAGAAATAAAAATGTCAGTCATCAGATGTGTTTATGGGTGTACGATATGGTAAACATGGTAAATAGGTCAAAAGTTTTATTGTGCTAGTTTGCGATACGTGACTTCTTTCCCCTGTAAGCCATATTATAACATTTCTGTAAAAATAGATTAATATTTATTTTCCATAAAATGTTAGCTTTTACTGTCAGATATGTCCCATTTTAATTTTGAGCCGAACAAGTGAGGTAAAGCATAGAAAATTCGAATTTACTACTAGCGCCCATGCATGTTACTCCCGCGGTTGTAATACAGTACGATCCTCGGGGTGTGTGGGTATGTGTATCCCGCACGCCGTGTACTTACTGTGCATACGTGTTCGACTAATATATTTCCATCGTAATAATAAAACGCCGGTTCCGGCGTTTTATTCAAAATCTCGGATTTTGACAAAACTACAGCACTTGTCTTGAATTTTGCAGAGTATCTTTATTGACTAAAGTACATTACAATCGTGTAAAAATCAGAATTTAAATTTTTTTGAGGGCGTTCTTTTCAGCAAATGTTATAATATGGCTTTAAGCATAATTAATTTGAACCCACGCGTTAGTTTGTAATATTTCAATGTTTCTATCTTCTAGTGTATGATGCGTAAGCCTCTTTCCTTGTTTGTATGATTAGATTAGTCTAGCGGTTTCCCGGTAACAACAAGAACCACTAACCGCTAAATTTGGATATCCAACTAGTTTGGGCCGCAGGACTACAAAGAACCACTAACTGCGAAATATGGATACATCCAACAAGCTTACAAATTTGTAATCTCAAAAGGCGCCTAAAGGGCTTCAAAACGAGTGCAGGGCGATTATTTTCAAAAATTGTTTTAACCTGCTATGGTAATTAATCCTGCTACATCATCACTTCTACGGGGAATATCGTTATGAAACTCGATGACTGTCACGTCAGCCAGGGCCGTCGCCATCGGGGGTGTGGGGGTGCGACCCACCGGCGATCCCTAAAAAGGGAAGAGAGAGAGAGAGAGAGAGAGAGAGAGAGAGAGAGAAAGGAAGGGTCGGAGCTTCCCTAATTCTCCACTTTTTAGAGCCATGGATGTTGGTCAGGCGCGTGGAGGTGATGTAGAAAAAGAACTAATGATTTTGCAAGAGCGACAAAATATGTGCGCTTCCCACATGTCCCATCACCTCTCCGCGCCGCGCCCTTCATCAACATAGGCGTAGATCCGGGGGGGATAAATCACCCCAACATTTTGCTAATCCCCCTAATTCCCCAATGTTGACGCCTGCCCAGATAACATGCATATATTGGCCCAACGTTGGTTTTTGAACGCCAATCTTGGCATCGGCATTATTTTGCTGCCCATATTGGGACAATCTTGGCTTACCATCGGTAATCTTCATATTGGCATCGTAGTGGCAGCCTAAATTGGTCCAATATAGGCCCAGTATTTGATCCAAGCCCAATCTTGGACCAATCTTGGGCCCATGAGCAAATGATATTGGGCCATTATTGAACATAAATTGGGCCACCATCGGACCAATATCGCCATCCCAGCAAACACAAAACGTTTTCGACATCATTCGCAAAAGGTTATAAAAGGTTGTCAGAAAACGTTTAATTGTCGGGTTATATAAAGGGTACATTAATGGTATAAAACGTTATCATAACATTAAATAACATTTGTTGGTAATTTACTGCACAGCAAACACAAATGTTTTACAGAAAACATTTAAATGTCGGGTTATATAAAGGATATAAAAACGTTTTAATAACATTCCAAAAACTTGGTACAAATCATTCTAAACAGAATGTTATTTTGGGGTTGAAAAAATAGTTTGCAAAAAATATTTGCCCAAAATATTTACAATAACGTTTTTAAAATGTTTTCACGACCTTTATCTAACCCGACATTTAAATGTTATTAAAACGTTTTATAAAAAACATTTTAAGAACATTTCTGTGTTTGCTGGGTGCAAATATTTTAACATAATGTTATTTAAATGTTGACAAAATATTTGGCCAAAAATGTTTGCAAAAATAGTTTACAATAACATTTCGAAAACATTTTAAGAATATTGTTGTAGTGTGTTTTCATACAAAACGTTTTAAAATGATTTCATGACCTTTATATAACCCGAAATTTTAATGTTATTATAACGTTTTTACCTAAACCAAAACCCAAAATATAACTTATTTAAAACGTTTTAAAAACGTTTTTGTGTTTGCTGGGTAGCTATGATATTCAGTGCAGCTTTCGTGTCATGATCACACCATCACCCATAAAGTAGCGTAGCCAGCGGTGGGGCAAAGTTTCCCCCCTCCTTCACAAAAAATGAAAGACACTAAATGCCCCTCTCCAGTGAAAAGAAAGGGAAATCGGAAAGGCAATGTAAATGAAAAGGGACAAGGGGGTTAAAATATACCAAAATGAAGATATAAATTGTAACTTTTGTCACAACATATCTGTCGAACTGAGTAGGGGAGGGGACTGACTTGCCACCCTGCCCTATATCTAATCTCAATTGGGGCTGATGAAATTTGGTACAAAAGTGAAATAAATGCGCGCAAAAATTTCCATTTTTTTTGCTAAAATGGCCAAATATGAGGTTGATTTAGTCAGAAACCCACATACACCCAGATAACATCCCAGCAAACACAAAAACGTTTCAAAAACGTTTTAAATAAGTTATATTTTGGCTTTTGGTTTAGGTAAAAACGTTTTAATAACATTAAAATGTCGGGTTATATAAAGGTCATGATAACGTTTTAAAACGTTTTGTATGAAAACACACTAAAACAATATTTTTTAATGTTTTCAAAAAATGTTATTGTAAACAATTTTTGCAAACATTTTTGCCAAATATTGTGTCAATACACAAAAACGTTTCAAAAACGTTTTAAATAAGTCATATTTTGGCTTTTGGTTTAGGTAAAAACGTTTTAATAACATTAAAATGTCGGGTTATATAAAGGTCATGATAACGTTTTAAAACGTTTTGTATGAAAACACACTAAAACAATATTTTTAAAAATTTTAAAAAAATGTTATTCTAAAATATTTTTGCAAACCAAGTTAAAATATTTGAACCCGGCAAACACAGAAATGTTCTTAATATGTTTTTTTTTAAACCTTTTAATAACATTTAAATGTCGGGTTATATAAAGGTCATGAAAACGTTTTTAAAACGTTTTTGAAAATATATTGGGCAAACATTTTTCGCAAAATATTTTTTCAACTCCCAAAATAACATTCTGTTTAGAATGTTTTGTATCAAGTTTTCAAGAATGTTTTTGGAATGTTATTAAAACGTTTTTATACCTTTTATATAACCCGACATTTAAACGCTTTCTGTAAAACATTTTTGTTTGCTGAGCAGTAGATTATCAAAAAATGTTTTTTAAGGTTATGAAAACGTTTTATACTCTTAATATACCCTTTATATTTAAACGTTTTCTGACAACCTTTTATAACCTTTTGCGAATGATGTCGAAAACGTTTTGTGTTTGCTGGGATTGTATTGGCACACATAATTATAATGACTGGAAATTAACAAGTAGGCTTTCAATATAATCATCTTTATCTCATTTTTCCCGGAAAAAAATAACACCCAAAAATGCACAACCCATATTCAGAATAGCACAATTGAAACCTCAACTGCAGAAATGCCTACCCAGCAAACACAAAAATGTAACTCTTCAAAAAAAAAAAAAGAAAAAAAAAGAAGAAAAAAGAAAGAAAAGAGAAACACCTAATAAGTTTGATCAACTCGTAATCGGCGGGCCTTACAACATCGCGGATTAATATCTATTTATTTTATTTGGCAAAATGTCTTGTGACATCTTGCTAGAAGTATCACAAATTATACAAAGTCCTCCGCAATGTCTATTTGCTTTAACACTCATAATATAGACCAGATCGGTCAACTATATCACTCTTAACGGTGGGTCTACTTTTTGGCGTAGTGGCAAAACCCCAACAATTCCCGCCGATTACGAGCTGATCAAACTATATAGATATCAGAACAAATAATATGGATAAACTATGGATCTTACAACGAGCCTACTCACAGTTTCATTACTGGTACTTCTTCCTCCGAATGCGCACAAAGGAACAATGACCATGTACCTGCCTCACATACGCAAAACGTTTTATGTCACTAATTTGCAGAAAAGTAATTTAAGTATAATGCTAATTTACATATTAAATTGCATAAATATGTTTTGATGTTAAGCTATACTGTTACGAGTCAAAAGACACAAGGCCAACTACACTTTTTCCCAATTCTCACACGAATACACACCAACAGCACACTCTGTTTGATTAAGTTAACACAAATATCAGAATCATTAATGAAAAGTATGACGTCACCTTCGTATGATAATTGCCTTAACGAGTACAAAATATGGTTCAAGCATGTATCAGTTAAGTAACCACCCTAATTATTTCGGATCAGTCCTTTTAATTTGTCTCATTATAGGCTACTTTTATTCTGGTGCAAAGATTAATATGTTTAAATTCCTGCTGGAACCATATGTAGTAGATAAAGGGTGAGAAACAGACCATTATCAGAAATAATGGGCGTGTTGTTCATGACTGGTGAGATGTTAGTTGGTTTGAGGTTGAGACCCATTTCTGGTAATGGTCTGTTTTGAACCGTTTATCTTACATATACGGCGAGCAAAATTAAATTGTTTGTATCAAAATATGTAAATATAATAGTTTAAAAAGAAATTTAATGCCCTGACACCGGGCCCTGACAAAGGGTGTGCATATGGTGCAGAACAAATCAATTTTGGTATTGAAAGCCATAATTATACCCAAGAATCAGATCAAATTTATTTTGTTCTCCTCAAATGCCTATGCAGTGACATAGATGGTTTGTGGTATACATGGGAGGAAGTTTCAAAATTCCCCCCCTTCCTAAAACAATTGAAAATTTGCATAAATACCACTAATTTTGTTACAATCAAGTTGAATTTTGGTCTTAAGGTTACCAGCCATTTTAAACTGTTGCGATATGGTTGTGAATGGTAGTGAGCTTTGGCAAAAATTTGCATTGATCATTACATAGCGAATTCAAACATCACTGATATACTTTTTGATCCTATAGTTGTTGAGTTATGTCGTAAAGAGGGCTGAAACAACATCACCTTTGTAAAATGTATAACTCATTAACAACAATAAATCAAGCAAGTATATGATTTGCAGAATGAACTTCTGCAAAACATCCAGGTGTTATTTTTCAATAATATATTGATTTAGACAATGAAAATCAATATTTTTTTTTTGTTTTTATGTTATTGAACACGTCACGCCCATCTCTTCAATTTAATCAAAGTGACTGATTAATTAGTAAATAATTAAATCAAAGTAATAATTTTACCGCACTTGTTAACAGTGAGAGCAGGGCGTGTTTCTTAGCCGGGGTGGGGGGGGGGTGGTTGTGCAAATAAAATCATTATTATCAACGAGACATATACCGGTCTTCTTTTTTAGACTGCAGCCTACATTTAAACCGAGTCTTCGAGCTTCCAAAGAAAGGGTTTTATTATATGTGATGCGATCAAGCAAAATCAGTCGGAACTCGGCAATATTGATTTTGAGATATAGCCAAACAAAGGAACTATTTCCTTTTGTTTCCTATTGTTTTGGAACCTCTTTAGTTACCTATATCTTTGGAACTGGTTGTTCAATTTCAATGGGATTTTCTGCAAAATTCAGCTTTGTAAATGTTCTTTCCTATCCTATAAGAAACTGAAAAATAAATATTTCCGAGTTCCGACTGATTTTGCTTGATCGCATCACATATGACCACTTCCATCATTTTTTGGCAATATTTTCTGTTTTGTTTATGAACTGTCTAATAGAAAGTTAGAAACAACAGCAAACCCAATCCAAATAATATTAAAGTACCGTCCGGCCGGCCTGACTGGTACAAAAAGCTCACAGGATTTCCCATGCTTCTTGACCATGTTGAATATACACTACAAAACAGACGTATAATGACACAGATATCCAACTTTTTAATTTTATCATATTGTCTTTAATATCTTATGGAACAGCAACCGTCAATTAACAATTTCAAAAATCATGGGCTATATCCAACTGAAATTCTATACACCCCTATATATGGACAACATGACTTTAACCTGCCACACAGGGAGTGTGAATTTCAAATGAAGTTACCTGAATGGGTGGCTCCATTTTGAACTGTATACCCCTTGTGTGGAAGATTAAGGCCATGTTTTCCATAGGGGGTGTGTGGATTTCAAATGTAACAGCCCAAATATACAAATGTAAGCAATAAGCAGAAAAGCCTTTAAGTTACTTACTCCCCATTCCAGAAAAATATAGAACTAATTTTTTTGGATTAAAAGAATATTATTCTGCTTTGCCAAATGAAACATAGCTAAATCCTAATCCTTAAGTCCTAACCAGCAATAAAAGTCAAATTTTAATATTTTTGCAATTTGAGGGAAAATGATCGAAAAACATGCAATTCTAATATTATATGTTATTTTTGCTAATTGGTTGTGAAAAAGATTGGAAAATGTGTTTTCCAAAAAATCAGAATGCATAACTTGAAATTAGTCTTTGTTCAAGTCTTTGGGCTTGAATTCAGGGCCGGATTTACCATAGGGCCAGATGGGCCCGGGCCCCCAAAATTGCCATGTGCAATGGGCATCTTCCATTTTAGTCGAAAAACACGATGTTTTGGGCCAAAATAGGGTACAAAAATTGCAAAATTTGCACGCTTCGCGTGCACTGGCTTATTATATAGTCAAATTCAGCTTCAATTTGGGCTAAAATAGTCTAAATTTGAATTGTTTTTGCGCAAATGTCCTAGTAAAATCTAAAAAACTTGGTGCACACTTGAGTGCATATGCCTTCATCACGGTGCGTTTGGGGGCCTCCAAATTTTGGCCTGGCCCAGAGCCCCCAAAAGGTAAATCCAGCCCTGGGCTTGATTGTAACAGAATACGAAATAGGTCCGAAAACGCATTAACAATGCATGTTTTTGGCCCTTATTTCCAAAAATAGACCAAATATTAAAATTTTACTTTTATTGCCAGTTAGGACCAACTAATAAAGGATTAGGAATTAGCTATGTTTCATTTGGCTAAACAGGACAATATTCTTTTAATCCAAACAAAAACTAGAGTCAACAGACGCTGAATACAAGCCGCGATTTGACCCCTATAACTTGACCCCTGGGTCACGGATGGGGTCAACTGCTCTTGCATTGTGCTTAGGATGTCATAAGAAATATTCCTGGTGAATTTCAGCTTAATCGGAACTTATACATGGATTTTGATTTTTGAAAATTTTTGATTGACCTTTTGACCCCCTTAATGACCTTTGACCTCAATGGAAAAAAAACCCTTATGTACACCGACAAAATGCATTGTTCCAGTTTTAATTAAAAAATTCTACTATGTTCAGTTGTCGAGATAAAAATTCTTGAAGTTATTTAGTTAAAAACAGGAAGTGACCCCTTAATGACCTTTGACCCCAAAATAAAAATAATATGCATACATCAGGTAACACTGATTCATGTATGATGGTTATATTACTCTGGTCTGTTTACATTTTGAGATAAAAAATTTTTGAACTTTTTGGTTTTTGACCGGAAGTAACCCCTTAATGACCTTTGACCCCAAAACTGTAGGCATCCTAAAGACCCTGGCTAGTAGCAATGCATGTGTGCTAATGGCGACTCTCTGCTATATAATTTGTAAAGACAGTGATTTTTGAATATTTTAGCTTTCAGACCGGAAATGACCCCTTAATGACCTTTGACCTCAATTCTTTTTAGGAAGTTTTAAGCACTGCCACATGTTGATTCATATGCATGAGTCACATGATCATTGCATGAAATTTGTGGAAGGAGTAGCATTTTTGTGAAATCACATTTTTGACCATTATAGCTAGGTCAAAGGTCACAGCGAGGTCAAAGTCAAATGGAAGGTTTGGCCTAGCCCAGTGGTCATTTGGGTCAACTTTGGTTGAAATCTGTCAATCCCTTGCGGAGCTACATGCAGCTGATTGCGGTTGCCAGAAGAAAGAAGA
The DNA here is from genome assembly GCF_039555335.1 of Amphiura filiformis. Classification (NCBI taxonomy): domain Eukaryota; kingdom Metazoa; phylum Echinodermata; class Ophiuroidea; order Amphilepidida; family Amphiuridae; genus Amphiura; species Amphiura filiformis. The sequence goes on along the minus strand of NC_092640.1, from coordinate 63,961,859 downwards.
AGAAGAAAGAACTAGACTTAGCTGTGGTCTAAGACCACGAACACAGCCGTGTTTTGAAGCCTTAATGACCTTTGACCTCAAAATACATAAAACGCCCATAGACATTGGCTAATGTCAATGTATGGGTCCAAGTGGCACCACTTTGCTATGTTATTTGTGGCAGAAAGGGGCATTTTGAAGGTTTTTCGTCTCAGACCGGAAGTGACCCCTTAATGACCTTTGACACCAAATGAAAAAATACCACATGTACAATAGGTAAACACAATTCACGTGTGAATATACCACCACCCTCCAATGTTTTTCTTAGCAAATAAAAAATTTTGAAGGTTTTTCGTTTTATACCGGAAGTGACCCCTTAATGACCTTTGATTCCAAATTTGTGAGGACCCCATAGACACTGGGTAATAAAAATGCATGTGTGCAAGTGTCGTCACGCTCATACGTTATTTGTGGGAGAAGAAGCATTTTAAAGGAATTTCGTTTTATACCGGAAGTAGCCCTTAATGACATTTGACCCTAAATAAAAAAATAACACATATGCACAGAGTAACTACAATTTATTTGTGAACATACCGTTACTGTCCTATGTTTTTCTTAGCAAATAAAAAATTTGAAGGTTTTTCGTTTTATACCGGAAGTGACCCCTTAATGACCTTTGACCCCAAATCTGTGAGGACCCCATAGACACTGGATAATAACAATGCATGTGTGCCAGTGGTGTCACTCTCCTAGGTAATATGTGAGAGAAGAAGCATTTTGAGTTGAAATCACATTTTTGACCCCTATGACCCCCGCTTGACCTTTGACCCCACGAGTTTCATATGACATGTAGGGGCATAGTCAATGATGGTTGTGACCAAGTTAGGTCAAAATCGGTACAAGCATGTAAGTGCTAGAGCAAATGTAGTGGTCGGCAGAAAGAAAGAAGAAAGAAAGAAAGAACCTGTAAGAAAAAAGACACAGCCGTGACTAACGTCACGGCTGTGTAACTAGAGTCAACAGACGCTGAATACAAGCCGCAATTTGACCCCTATAACTTGACCCCTGGGTTACGGATGGGGTTAACTGCTCTTGCATTGTGCTTAGGATGTCATAAGAAATATATTCCTGGTGAATTTCAGCTTAATCGGAACTTAAACATGGATTTTGATTTTTTTAAAATTTTTGATTGACCTTTTGACCCCCTTAATGACCTTTGACCTCAATGAAAAAAAACCCTATGTACACAGACAAAATGCATTGTTCTAATTTTAATTTAAAAATTCTACTATGTTCAGTTGTGGAGATAAAAATTCTTGAAGTTATTTAGTTAAAAACAGGAAGTGACCCCTTAATGACCTTTGACCCCCAAAATAAAAATACTATGCATACATCAGGTAACACTGATTCATGTTTGATGGTTATATTACTCTGGTCTGTTTACATTTTGAGATAAAATTTTTTTGAACTTTTTGGTTTTTGACCGGAAGTGACCCCTTAATGACCTTTGACCCCAAAACTGTAGGCATCCTAAAGACCCTGGCTAGTAGCAATGCATGTGTGCTGATGGCGACTCTCTGCTATATAATTTGTAAAGACAGTGATTTTTTTTTTATTTTTAGCTTTCAGACCGGAAATGACCACCTTAATGACCTTTGACCTCAATTCTTTTTAGGAAGTTTTAAGCACTGCCACATGTTGATTCATATGCATGAGTCACATGATCATTGCATGAAATTTGTGGAAGGAGTAGCATTTTTTGTGAAATCACATTTTTGACCATTATAGCTAGGTCAAAGGTCACAGCGAGGTCAAAGTCAAATGGAAGGTTTGGCCTAGCCCAATGGTCATTTGGGTCAACTTTGGTTGAAATCTGTCAATCCTTGCGGAGCTACATGCAGTTGATTGCGGTTGCCAGAAGAAAGAAAGAACTAGAGTCAACAGACGCTGAATACAAGCCGCAATTTGACCCCTATAACTTGACCCCTGGGTTACGGATGGGGTCAACTGCTCTTGCATTGTGCTTAGGATGTCATAAGAAATATTCCTGGTGAATTTCAGCTTAATCGGAACTTAAACATGGATTTTGATTGATTGACCTTTTGACCCCCTTTATTATCTTTGACAATGAAAAAAAAAAAAAACCCTATGTACACCGACAAAATGCATTGTTCTAATTTTAATTTAAAAATTCTACTATGTTCAGTTGTCGAGATAAAAATTCTTGAAGTTATTTAGTTAAAAACAGGAAGTGACCCTTAATGACCTTTGACCCCAAAATAAAAATACTATGCATACATCAGGTAACACTGATTCATGTATGATGGTTATATTACTCTGGTCTGTTTACATTTTGAGATAAAAATTTTTTGAACTTTGTGGTTTTTGACCGGAAGTAACCCCTTAATGACCTTTGACCCCAAAACTGTAGGCATCCTAAAGACCCTGGCTAGTAGCAATGCATGTGTGCTAATGGCGACTCTCTGCTATATAATTTGTAAAGACAGTGATTTTTTGAATATTTTTAGCTTTCAGACCGGAAATGACCCCTTAATGACCTTTGACCTCAATTCTTTTTAGGAAGTTTTAAGCACTGCCACATGTTGATTCATATGCATGAGTCACATGATCATTGCATGAAATTTGTGGAAGGAGTAGCATTTTTTGTGAAATCACATTTTTGACCATTATAGCTAGGTCAAAGGTCACAGCGAGGTCAAAGTCAAATGGAAGGTTTGGCCTAGCCCAATGGTCATTTGGGTCAACTTTGGTTGAAATCTGTCAATCCCTTGCGGAGCTACATGCAGTTGATTGCGGTTGCCAGAAGAAAGAAAGAACTAGAGTCAACAGACTCTGAGTACAAGCCGCCGCAGTTGACCTTTGACCCCTAAACTTTGACCTTTGGGGTCATTTATATTATTATCTTTTTAACATGTTTAGAATGTCGTAAGAATAATTCCTGTTGAATTTGAGCTCGATTGGACCAATTTCGAAATTTGACCTTTTACCCCTATAACTTGACCCTTGGGTCACGGATGGGGTCAACTGCTCTTGCATTGTGCTTAGGATGTCATAAGAAAGATTCCTGGTGAATTTCAGCTTAATCGGAACTTATACATGGATTTTGATTTTTTAAATTTTTGATTGACCTTTTGCCCCCCTTGATGACCTTTGACCTCAATGAAAAAAAAACCTTATGTACACCGACAAAAATGCATTGTTCCAATTTTAATTAAAAAATTCTAACATGTTTATTTCTTGAGATAAAAATTCTTAAAGTTATTCAGCTAAAAACAGGAAGTGACCCCTTAATGACCTTTGACCCCCAAAATAAAAATACCATGCATACATCAGGTAACACTGATTCATGTATGATGGTTATATTACTCTGGTCTGTTTACATTTTGAGATAAATTTTTTTTTTATATTTCGGTTTTTGACCGGAAGTAACCCCTTAATGACCTTTGACCCCAAAACTGTAGGCATCCTAAAGACCCTGGCTAGTAGCGATGCATGTGTGCTAAAGGCGACTCTCTGCTATATAATTTGTAAAGACAGTGATTTTTTGAATATTTTTAGCTTTCAGACCGGAAATGACCCCTTAATGACCTTTTGACCTCAATTCTTTTTAGCAAGTTTTAAGCACTGCCACATGTTGATTCATATGCATGAGTCACATGATCATTGCATGTAATTTGTGGAAGGAGTAGCAATTTTTGTGAAATCACATTTTTGACCATTATAGCTAGGTCAAAGGTCACAGCAAGGTCAAAGTCAAATGGAAGGTTTTGCCTAACCCAGTGGTCATTTGGGTCAAATATGGTTGAAATCTGTCAATGCCTGGCGGAGCTAGAGCATTTTGATTGGTTGCCAGAAGAAAGAAGAAGAAAGAAGAAAGAATTGGAAGAAGACAGAACAAGCCGACATTCGTCGTCGGCTTGTAACTAGAGTCAACAGACGCTGAATACAAGCCGCAATTTGACCCCTATAACTTGACCCCTGGGTTACGGATGGGGTCAACTGCTCTTGCATTGTGCTTAGGATGTCATAAGAAATATTCCTGGTGAATTTCAGCTTAATCAGAACTTATACATGGATTTTGATTTTTGAAAATTTTTGATTGACCTTTTGACCCCTTAATGACCTTTGACCTCAATGAAAAAAACCTTATGTACACCGACAAAATGCATTGTTCCAATTTTAATTAAAAATTCTACTTTGTTTAGTTGTCGAGATAAAAATTCTTAAAGTTATTTAGCTAAAAACAGGAAGTGAACCCTTAATGATCTTTGACCCCAAAATAAAAATACCATGCATACATCAGGTAACACTGATTCATGTATGATGGTTATATTATTCTGGTCTGTTTATCTTTTGAGATAAAAATGTTTTGATAATTTTGGTTTTTGACCGGAAGTGACCCCTTAATGACCTTTGACCCCAAAACTGTAGGCATCCTATAGACCCTGGCTAGTAGCGATGCATGTGTGCTAATGGCTACTCTCTGCTATGTAATTTGTAAAGACAGTGATTTTTTGAATATTTTTTAGACTTTGACCGGAAATGACCCCTTAATGACCTTTGACCCCTTATCTGTGACCACCCTATAGACACTGACTAAAGTTGAGTCACATGACTTAACCATGTCATCATCACATGTAATTTGTGGAAGGAGTAGCATTTTTTGTGAAATCAACATTTTTGGCCATAAGGTCAAGGTCAAAGGTCACAGCCAGGTCAAAGTCATATGGATGATTTGGCCTAGCCCAGTGGTCATTTGGGTCAAGTATGGTTGAAAGGTCAAAGGTCACAGCGAGGTCAAAGTCAAATGGAAGGTTTGGCCTAGCCCAATGGTCATTTGGGTCAACTTTGGTTGAAATCTGTCAATCCCTTGCGGAGCTACATGCAGTTGATTGCGGTTGCCAGAAGAAAGAAAGAACTAGAGTCAACAGACGCTGAATACAAGCCGCAATTTGACCCCTATAACTTGACCCCTGGGTTACGGATGGGGTCAACTGCTCTTGCATTGTGCTTAGGATGTCATAAGAAATATTCCTGGTGAATTTCAGCTTAATCAGAACTTATACATGGATTTTGATTTTTTGAAAATTTTTGATTGACCTTTTGACCCCCTTAATGACCTTTGACCTCAATGAAAAAAAAACCTTATGTACACCGACAAAATGCATTGTTCCAATTTTAATTAAAAAATTCTACTTTGTTTAGTTGTCGAGATAAAAATTCTTAAAGTTATTTAGCTAAAAACAGGAAGTGACCCCTTAATGATCTTTGACCCCCAAAATAAAAATACCATGCATACATCAGGTAACACTGATTCATGTATGATGGTTATATTATTCTGGTCTGTTTATCTTTTGAGATAAAAATGTTTTGATAATTTTGGTTTTTGACCGGAAGTGACCCCTTAATGACCTTTGACCCCAAAACTGTAGGCATCCTATAGACCCTGGCTAGTAGCGATGCATGTGTGCTAATGGCGACTCTCTGCTATGTAATTTGTAAAGACAGTGATTTTTTGAATATTTTTAGACTTTGACCGGAAATGACCCCTTAATGACCTTTGACCCCTTATCTGTGACCACCCTATAGACACTGACTAAAGTTGAGTCACATGACTTAACCATGTCATCATCACATGTAATTTGTGGAAGGAGTAGCATTTTTGTGAAATCAACATTTTTGGCCATAAGGTCAAGGTCAAAGGTCACAGCCAGGTCAAAGTCATATGGATGATTTGGCCTAGCCCAGTGGTCATTTGGGTCAAGTATGGTTGAAATCTGTCAATCCCTTGCGGAGCTAGATGCAATTGATTGGTTGCCAGAAGAAAGAAAGAAAGAAAGAAGAATTGGAAGAAGACAGCACAAGCCGACGTTTGACGTCGGCTTGTAAAGAAAGAAAGAAGAAAGAATTGAGAAGAGACAGAACAAGCCGACATCCGTCGTCGGCTTGTAACTAGAGTCAACAGACGCTGAATACAAGCCGCAATTTGACCCCTATAACTTGACCCATGGGTTACGGATGGGGTCAACTGCTCTTGCATTGTGCTTAGGATGTCATAAGAAATATTCCTGGTCAATTTCAGCTTAATCGGAATTTATACATGGATTTTGATTTTTTTAAATTTTTGATTGACCTTTTGACCCCCTTAATGACCTTTGAAAAAAAAAAAAAAAAAAGCTTATATACACCGACAAAATGCATTGTTCCAATTTTAATTTAAAAATTCTAACATGTTCAGTTCTTGAGATAAAAATTCTTGAAGTTATTCAGCTAAAAACAGGAAGTGACCCCTTAATGACCTTTGACCCCCAAAATAAAAATACCATGCATACATCAGGGAACACTAATTCATGTATGTTGCTTATATTATTCTGGTCTGTTTACATTTTGAGATAAAATTTTTTGAACATTTTGGTTTTTGACCGGAAGTAACCCCTTAATGACCTTTTGACCCCAAACCTGTAGGCATCCTAAAGACCCTGGCTAGTAGCAATGCATGTGTGCTAATGGCGACTCTCTGCTATATATTTTGTAAAGACAGTGATTTTTTGAATATTTTTAGCTTTCAGACCGGAAATGACCCCTTAATGACCTTTGACCTCAATTCTTTTTAGGAAGTTTTAAGCACTGCCACATGTTGATTCATATGCATGAGTCACATGATCATTGCATGAAATTTGTGGAAGGAGTAGCATTTTTTTTTTTTTTTTATTTTTGACCATTATAGCTAGGTCAAAGGTCACAGCGAGGTCAAAGTCAAATGGAAGGTTTGGCCTAGCCCAGTGGTCATTTGGGTCAACTTTGGTTGAAATCTGTCAATCCTTTGCGAAGCTAGATGCAGTTGATTGGTTGCCAGAAGAAAGAAAGAAGAAGAAGAAAGAAGAAAGAATTGAGAAGAGACAGAACAAGCCGACATCCGTCGTCGGCTTGTAACTAGAGTCAACAGACGCTGATACAAGCCGCAATTTGACCCCTATAACTTGACCCCTGGGTTACGGATGGGGTCAACTGCTCTTGCATTGTGCTTAGGAGGTCATAAGAAATATTCCTGGTGAATTTCAGCTTAATCGGAACTTATACATGGATTTTGATTTTTGAAAATTTTGATTGACCTTTTGACCCCTTAATGACCTTTTGACCTCAATAAAAAAAAACCTTGTGTACACCAACAAAATGCATTGTTCCAATTTTAATTAAAAAATTCTAACTTGTTTAGTTCTTGAGATAAAAATTCTTGAAGTTATTCAGCTAAAAACAGGAAGTGACCCCCTAATGACCGTTGACCCCAAAAATAAAAATACCATGCATACATCAGGGAACACTTATTCATGTATGTTGGTTATATTATTCTGGTCTGTTTACATTTTGAGATAAAAATGTTTTAAACATTTTTGATAATTTTCGTTTTTGACCGGAAGTAACCTCTTAATGACCTTTGAGCCCAAAACTGTAGGCATCCTAAAGACCCTGGCTAGTAGCAATGCATGTGTGCTAATGGCGACGCTCTGCTATATAATTTGTAAAGACAGTGATTTTTTGAACATTTTTTACAAATTTTTCAGACTTTCACCGGAAATGACCCCTTAATGACCTTTGACCTCAATCTTCTTTAGGAAGTTTTAAGCACTGCCACATGTTGATTCATATGCATGAGTCACATGATCATTGCATGTAATTTGTGGAAGGAGTAGCATTTTTTTTTTTTTCAATATTTTTGGCCATAAGGTCAAGGTCAAAGGTCACAGTCAGGTCAAAGTCAAATGTAAGGTTTGGCCTAGTCCAGTGGTCATTTGGCTCAAGTATGGTTGAAATCTGTCGAAGCACAAGAGAGCTAGGGCGAAACGTGGCAAGTCACGCAAAATGTCACGAGGTTGCCAGAAGAAAGAAAGAACTAGATCTGGTTACAGATCTGGACCTAGCTGGGCCGGAAATGCCAGTCTTAACTTAAAGTTTGACCTTTGACCGGCTATTATGGACATCTCACACCATTAATGGTGCATCACTGTAGCATGTAGGGGCTTATCCGTTTTCCATAGGCTGAGATACAGCTACTTTTCCGTAATTTTAAACATTTTTTGCAAATTTGACGTTTTGACCTCCTTAATGACCTTTGACCCCAATATAAAAAAAAAAACCTCATATACACCGAGAAAATGCATTGTTACAGTTTAAATTAAAAAAATCTACTATGCTTAGTTATGGAGATAAAAATTCTTGAAGTTATTTAGCTTAAAACCGGAAATGACGTCTAAATGACCTTTGACCAAAAAAATAAAAATACCGTGCATACATCAGGTATCACTAATACATATATGAAATTTATGTCACTCTGGTCTGGTTACGTTTTGAGATATAAAAAAATGAACATATTTGATGATTTTTGGTTTTTGACCGGAAGCGACCCCTTAATGACCTTTGACCCCAAAACTGTAGACACCCCAAAGACCCTGGTTGGTAGCAATGCATGTGAGCTAATGACAACACTCTGCTATATAATTTGTAAAGACAGTGATTTTTCGAATATTTTTAGCTTTCAGACCGGAAATGACCCCTTTATGACCTTTGACCCAAATTCTGTGAATAATTTATAGGCACTGGATATAGCCGATGCATATGTGAAAGTGACGTCATTATATGATGTAACATGTAGGAGAAGAAGCATTTTGAAGATATTTGGTTTTATACCGGAAATGACCCCTTAATGACCTTTGACCCCAAATTTGTGAATATCCTATAAACACTGGATATAGCCGATGCATATGTGCAAGTGACGTCATTGTAGGATGTAACATGTAAGAGAAGAAGCATTTTGAAATTTGTTGCCAGAAGAAAGAAGCAGAAGAAGAAAGAAGAAAGATCCGATAGCATCACAAGACCTAGCCGGTGTCCCGGCTAGGTAAGAATTAGAACTAGATCTGGTTACAGATCTGGACCTAGCCGGGGCCGGAAATGCCAGTCTTAAAGTTTATGGACATCTCACACCATTAGTGGTGCATCACTGTAGCATGTAGGGGCTTTATCCGTCTTTCATATGCTGATATACAGCTACTTTTCCGTAATTTTAAACATTTTTTGCAAATTTGACGTTTTGACCTCCTTAATGACCTTTGACCCCAATATAAAAAAAACCTCATATACACCGCGAAAATGCATTGTTACAGTTTAAATAAAAAAATCTACTATGCTTAGTTATGGAGATAAAAATTCTTGAAGTTATTTAGCTTAAAACCGGAAATGACGTTTAAATGACCTTTGACCAAAAAAATAAAAATACGGTGCATACATCGGGTAACACTAATGCATATATGAAGTTTATGTCACTCTGGTCTGGTTACGTTTTGAGATAAAAAAAATGAACATATTTGATGATTTTTGGTTTTTGACCGGAAGCGACCCCTTAATGACCTTTTGACCCCAAAACTATAGACACCCCAAAAGACCCTGGTTGGTAGCAATGCATGTGTGCTAATGACAACACTTTGCTATGTAATTTGTAAAAACAGTGATTTTTAAATATTTTTAGCTTTCAGACCGGAACTGACCCCCTTAATTACCGTTGACCCAAATTCTATGAATAATTTATAGGCACTGGATATAGCCGATGCATATGTGTAAGTGACATCATCGTACTATGTAATTTGTGGCAGAAGAAGCATTTTGAAGATATTTGGTTTAATACCGGAAATGACCCCTTAATGACCTTTGACCCCAAATTTGTGAACATCTTATAGACACTGAATATAGCCGATGCATATGTGCAAGTGACGTCATTGTAGGATGTAACATGTAGGAGAAGAAGCATTTTGAAATTTGTTGCCAGAAGAAAGAAGACCAAGAAAGATCCGATAGCATCACAAGACCTAGCCGGTGTCCCGGCTAGGTAAGAAGACAGAACAAGCCGACATCCGTCGTCGGCTTGTAACTAGAGTCAACAGACGCTGATACAAGCCGCAATTTGACCCCTATAACTTGACCCCTGGGTTACGGATGGGGTCAACTGCTCTTGCATTGTGCTTAGGAGGTCATAAGAAATATTCCTGGTGAATTTCAGCTTAATCGGAACTTATACATGGATTTTGATTTTTGAAAATTTTGATTGACCTTTTGACCCCTTAATGACCTTTGACCTCAATGAAAAAAAAAACCTTGTGTACACCGACAAAATGCATTGTTCCAACTTTAATTAAAAAATTCTAACATGTTTAGTTCTTGAGATAAAAATTCTTGAAGTTATTCAGCTAAAAACAGGAAGTGACCCCTTAATGACCTTTTGAACCCCAAAATAAAAATACCATGCATACATCAGGGAACACTTATTTATGTATGTTGGTTATATTATTCTGGTCTGTTTACATTTTGAGATAAAAATTTTTTAAACATTTTTGATAATTTTCGTTTTTGACCGGAAGTAACCCCTTAATGACCTTTGAGCCCAAAACTGTAGGCATCCTAAAGACCCTGGCTAGTAGCAATGCATGTGTGCTAATGGCGACTCTCTGCTATATAATTTGTAAAGACAGTGATTTTTTGAATATTTTTACAAATTTTTCAGACTTTCACCGGAAATGACCCCTTAATGACCTTTGACCTCAATCTTTTTAGGAAGTTTTAAGCACTGCCACATGTTGATTCATATGCATGAGTCACATGATCATTGCATGTAATTTGTGGAAGGAGTAGCATTTTTGTGAAATCACATTTTGACCATTATAGCTAGGTCAAAGGTCACAGCGAGGTCAAAGTCAAATGGAAGGTTTGGCCTAGCCCAATGGTCATTTGGGTCAACTTTGGTTGAAATCTGTCAATCCTTTGCGAAGCTAGATGCAGTTGATTGGTTGCCAGAAGAAGAAAGAAGAAACTAGATCTGGTTACAGATCTGGACCTAGCCGGGGCCGGAAATGCCAGTCTTAACTTAAAGTTTGACCTTTGACCGGCTATTACGGACATCTCACACCATTAATGGTGCTTCACTGTAGCATGTAGGGGCTTTATCCGTCTTCCATAGGCTGAGATACAGCTACTGTTCCGTAATTTTAAATTTTTTTTTGCAAATTTGACGTTTTGACCTCCTTAATGACCTTTGACCCCAATATAAAAAAACCTCATATACACCGCGAAAATGCATTGTTACAGTTTAAATTAAAAAATCTACTATGCTTAGTTATGGAGATAAAAATTCTTGAAGTTATTTAGCTTAAAACCGAAATGACGTCTAAATGACCTTTGACAAAAAAAAAAAAAAATACCGTGCATACATTGGGTAACACTAATGCATATATGAAGTTTATGTCACTCTGGTCTGTTTACATTTTGAGATAAAATTTTTTTTAACATTTTTGATAATTTTGGTTTTTGACCGGAAGTAACCCCTTAATGACCTTTGACCCCAGAACTGTAGGCATCCTAAAGACCCTGGCTAGTAGCGATGCATGTGTGCTAATGGCGACTCTCTGCTATATAATTTGTAAAGACAGTGATTTTTGAATATTTTTACACATTTTTCAGACTTTTACCGGAAATGACCCCTTAATGACCTTTGACCTCAATTTTTAAAATAAGTTTTAAGCACTGCCACATGTTGATTCATATGCATGAGTCACATGATCATTGCATGTAATTTGTGGAAAGAGAAGCATTTTTTTTTAATCAACATTTTTGACCATAAGGTCAAGGTCAAAGGTCACAGTCAGGTTAAAGTCAAATGTAAGGTTTGGCCTAGTCCAGTGGTCATTTGGCTCAAGTATGGTTGAAATCTGTCAAAGCATAAGAGAGCTAGGGCGAAACGTGGCAAGTCACGCAAAATGTCACGCTTTGTTGCCAGAAGAAGAAAGAAAGATCCGATAGCATCACAAGACCTAGCCGGTGTCCCGGCTAGGTAACTAGAGTCAACAGACGCTGATACAAGCCGCAATTTGACCCCTATAACTTGACCCCTGGGTTACGGATGGGGTCAACTGCTCTTGCATTGTGCTTAGGAGGTCATAAGAAATATTCCTGGTGAATTTCAGCTTAATCGGAACTTATACATGGATTTTGATTTTTGAAAATTTTGATTGACCTTTTGACCCCTTAATGACCTTTGACCTCAATGAAAAAAAAACCTTGTGTACACCGACAAAATGCATTGTTCCAACTTTAATTAAAAAATTCTAACATGTTTAGTTCTTGAGATAAAAATTCTTGAAGTTATTCAGCTAAAAACAGGAAGTGACCCCTTAATGACCTTTGAACCCCAAAATAAAAATACCATGCATACATCAGGGAACACTTATTTATGTATGTTGGTTATATTATTCTGGTCTGTTTACATTTTGAGATAAAAATTTTTTAAACATTTTTGATAATTTTCGTTTTTGACCGGAAGTAACCCCTTAATGACCTTTGAGCCCAAAACTGTAGGCATCCTAAAGACCCTGGCTAGTAGCAATGCATGTGTGCTAATGGCGACTCTCTGCTATATAATTTGTAAAGACAGTGATTTTTTGAATATTTTTACAAATTTTTCAGACTTTCACCGGAAATGACCTCTTAATGACCTTTGACCTCAATCTTTTTAGGAAGTTTTAAGCACTGCCACATGTTGATTCATATGCATGAGTCACATGATCATTGCATGTAATTTGTGGAAGGAGTAGCATTTTTTGTGAAATCACATTTTTTTTTATTATAGCTAGGTCAAAGGTCACAGCGAGGTCAAAGTCAAATGGAAGGTTTGGCCTAGCCCAATGGTCATTTGGGTCAACTTTGGTTGAAATCTGTCAATCCCTTGCGGAGCTACATGCAGTTGATTGCGGTTGCCAGAAGAAAGAAGAAACTAGATCTGGTTACAGATCTGGACCTAGCCGGAGCCGGAAATGCCAGTCGTAAAGTTGATGGACATCTCATACCAATAATGGTGCATCACTGTAGCATGTAGGGGCTTTATCCGTCTTCCATAAGCTACTTTTTCGTAATTTTAAACATTTTTTTGCAAATTTGACGTTTTGACCTCCTTAAAGACCTTTGACCCCAATACAAAAAAAACCTCACATACACCACGAAAATGCATTGTTACAGTTTAAATTTAAAAAATCTGCTATGCTTAATTATGGAGATAAAAATTCTTGAAGTTATTTAGCTTTAAACCGGAAATGACGTCTAAATGACCTTTGACCAACAAAATAAAAATACCATGCACACATCGGGTAACACTAATGCATATATGAAGTTTATGCAACTCTGGTCTGGTTACGTTTTGAGATAAAAAAAAAAGAACATATTTGATGATTTTTGGTTTTTGACCGGAAGCGACCCCTTAATGACCTTTGACCCCAAAACTGTAGACACCCCAAAGACCCTGGTTGGTAACAATGCATGTGTGCTAATGACAGCACTCTGCTATGTAATTTGTAAAAACAGTGATTTTTGAATATTTTAGCTTTCAGACCGGAAATGACCCCTTAATGACCTTTGACCCAAATTCTGTGAATAATTTATTGGCACTGAATATAGCCGATGCATATGTGTAAGTGACGTCATTGTAGGATGTAACATGTAGGAGAAGAAGCATTTTGAAGATATTTGGTTTTATACCGGAAATGACCCCTTAATGACCTTTGACCCCAAATTTGTGAATATCCTATAGACACTGGATATAGCCGATGCATATGTGCAAGTGACGTCATTGTAGGATGTAACATGTAGGAGAAGAAGCATTTTGAAATTTGTTGCCAGAAGAAAGAAGAAGAAGAAGAAAGAAGAAAGATCCGATAGCATCACAAGACCTAGCCGGTGTCCCGGCTAGGTAAGAAGAAAGAACTAGAGTCAACAGACTCTGAGTACAAGCCGCCGCAGTTGACCTTTGACCCCTAAACTTTGACCTTTGGGGTCATAAATATTATTATATTTTTAACATGTTTAGAATGTCGTAAGAATGATTCCTGTTGAATTTGAGCTCGATTGGACCAATTTCGAAATTTGACCTTTGACCCCTATAACTTGACCCTTGGGTCACGGATGGGGTCAACTGCTCTTGCATTGTGCTTAGGATGTCATAAGAAAGACTCCTGGTGAATTTCAGCTTAAGTGGCATATTTTCTAATTTCCTGCAGACGTGAAAGATGAAGGTCGGCCGCCATCAATAATATTTCGGGACATTGATAGGTTTTGATAACACTTTTCAATCACGACACTAAAAAATTCTCTGGAGCCCCCGTTTAAAAATATGACCACCCCCTAAAAATCGCTCCAAAATCACCTAAAATATGTTTTAAAAAGCAGTTTTTCATCGCATTTCCAGCAAATATTGTAGGAAACTCCATAATTCAACAGGTCCCAAACAAATTGGTATTGAAAATACATATATTGGTGAATCTCCTCACAAATTTGCAGAAGCCAGCAATTTCATTAAGGTGGATTTTTCATAAACTCAATATAGCCATATTTTCAAAATGTCGAAAATGAGAAAAAATGCAAATTTTACCTAATTTCTAACTTAATTATTGCCTTTATTCAGGCTGAGTTTGATATGACCTTTTTAGATAAACATTTCCCATCATTTGCCTATATAAAAATGCTTTCTCTATTGTGGTATCTTTTTCCAATTTTTTTTTAGGGGTCTTTAAAATATTGCATTTTGCATTAGTTCGTAAATAAACAAAATCAAAATGAGCATATTAATATTGTCTAATACTATTTACAATCTGTATTATTCAGAAAGAAAATATTATATAACATCAGTATGTAGATTATTAATAACAATTATTTACCTAGAAGTGACTTTTTACTGTCCAAATATCCCATTTTTGGCTGTATTTGGTCAATAATTTACATTCATATATGCCTACATACGCGCTACCTAACGGCGCGCTTGATTGTTTGAGAATAAACGACGGCGATATGTCCCAGCGTTTAGGACCGGCTGATTTGCGTGAGGATTTCAGTTGGAGAAATAATGGTATATGATGAAGAAATAGTATAGTATCACAAAATGTTCTGGTATAAGCGTGGTTTTCATAAATGAATCCCTAATAAATTAAATTTGATGTGTGAGAATTTGTTAGATTTTACTACATCCACTTGGTCCCATTATCATTTGGTACAATAACCATTTGGTCCTATTTACCATTTCGACCAAAACCCAATAGTCTAAGGGACTGTTCACAAACACTTGTTAGGGGGGCCTGATGCCAAAAAATTTCATCGCGAAAAATTTTCGGGGCCCGCCTTTACAGACCTCAAAAATTTCAGCCCCCCTTTTTGACATGAAATATGGGTCAACCCCATAGAAAAGCATATAAATTCAATTTTCCCGGAAAATTTGTGGTCATTTTTTCAAGCCCCCCCAAGGAGGATCAAAATTTTCAGGCCCCCACCCTTTTTGCATCAGCCCACCCTCCCAACAAATGTTTTATATTTGAGACTAATAGCCAAAAAGTCTAAAACCATTTATCCCAATGAACCATTTGGTCTAATACCCATCTGGTCTATAACCATTAAGTCTAATAGCCATTTGGTCTAATATTACCCTTCTGGTATACAAACCATTTGGTCTAACAAGCATTTAGTCTACTACTTAATTGGTCTACTAGCCGATTGGTCTAATAGCACGTGTGAGGCTATGTAGGCGCAATGATGCTACATGTTAACATGTACTACACATGATGAGGTCATAGGCCGGGGTTACCGTGGTCGTATAAAAAAGCAGGATGCCTTTGCTTGTTTCATAAACAGGGATTATATAAACAGGCCTATAATACATGTAGTATTCCAACTCTATGCAAATGACGTAAACAGGCAAACCTATTTCGTTTTAATGTTTGGAGTTGCAGGTAACTCGTACTGGCCCATGCCCCATTCCTGTGGCACCCCCGGTGATGCATGATGCATGAGCCTAATGTCGGTTATATTATTTATATACCTTGTAAAGACGGGGAAAGAAGAACAAATAGCCCGGCAAAATGTCACTTTCAATACATGCAGGCCGCATGTCTTCTTAATTTTTTTGGTACATTATAAACAATAATAAACAATATTAATTCTGAGAATTCCGAGGAATAATGCATAAGTTTTGATGAATGTAGTATGTTTATACACATGCTCGTCTCATTTACATATATTTACAGCCCGTAACCAGTTGTAGACAAATTTTTTGGCAAATACACGACATAGTATTAGACTAACTGGTTATTAGACCAAACAGTTATTAGATCAGAAGGTAATTAGGCCAAATTGTTCATTATAAAATATTAGACCAAATGGTTATTAGTCTATATGGTCAGCAGACATACTGCTTATTGGACCAAACAATATTATACTAAATGACTAAAGACTATATGATTATTAGACGTGGTAATTAGCCTTTCTGGTACTAGACCTATTGCATAATACAGAATTGATATTTAGTATGGAATATTTTTTTGCAAAATTCCAAGACTGGTCTGGAAGGGGTCTGCATAAACCGCACAGACTAAATATTAATCAGGGTGTGTCGGGAGATGGTGTAACAAATTCCATTAGTTTACATTATGGCGCTCATAATGTAGTGAATTAGTCTAAAATGCCCGCTAAAATGGCGGTTTTAAGGAGACTGAATTGGATTTTTGTGGGGGTAAAATTTCTGAATTTGAGCAACATTATTGTCACATTTATTGAGGTTTAAGGTGATGTTTACTGAACCTTAATACCAATAAGTGTTCATCAGAACTGAAATGCACTTGTAATGTACCCGTTTTGAAAGTGGGAGGAGCTTTAAAAATATGGCTCTTAAAAGTGGTACGCACTCAGAAAGTTTGAATGGCCCCCTGGGGCCAGATGAAATGTTATAATCTTACTGTACATGTACACAAAGAAGCAGCGTGAGTTCATTGGACAATAACAGAACAATTTTGCATAAAGTCCGAAATTCCAGCCCAGTCCTTGAATTTTGTGAGAAAATATTCCATACTAAATGTCAAATCTGTAGATAAAATAGGTATTAGACCATATGGCAATAGACCTGACACCTGATAAAGTCCCTGAATGCGTGAGTTTCACGCTCAATGAGATATTGAAATTAAACGTATATCGTTACATGTACATATTCACATTCAATTTTAGACCATGCTTAAAGTACCTGTACATGTTATTTGGTAAATTCGCCTTTGAAAAGAAATGAAAATTCCATTGCATTGGTAGTAAATAATATGAAGTATGGTGTGGTGTTTGTTTTGTTTTGTTATAAATGTTTTTTTAACTAAAGATTAGTCTATTTTATTTAAAATATGATTTATTACCTAAACAGTGCAATGTTGGTTGCAAATTCCACTTTCGGAAATATGTTAAAAGACACAAATTCCTTGGAAAAAACAAATTCCATTAACACAAAACAGACACATTCTGTTATTGGAAACATATTTCTAAAATCAGCAATCAAAATAATTATCATATCAATCTAGGAAACACACGTTTCATATCATTCGTTTGCAGGGAGATTCATATGCAAATTCCATGAAAATTAACAAAGTCCACTATAATAAAAGAGCAAAATCCACATGAAAATAGTTATCAAACTCAAATCAATAATAACCTTGGTTGAGAATTGAAGCCGTATTGTGAATCTAAAATAATTAGTATGGTTATACATTGGAAAACGTTAATTAAGTCTACAAAAAAGCAAGCAAAAAACGGAAAATCCACCAAAATCAACAAACTCCCCTGCAGTATAGGAAAAAAGTACCACGCTAATTTAAACATATTTCAGAAGTACAACATGTTGGTTATATTATCCAAAAGGTTTGATCGAATGTTAGCCTGAATATAGCAGAAAATGTGATTTGAAAATGTTCTTTTTTCGCTACTTTCAAAATTATGAAATATCCTGTTTTTGCCCAAATTCCACCATAATTTTACGTAATTATATCAAAAGAATTGTTTTTTTCTGAATAGGTCATCTTATAAAGCATGGTTCAATTCCAATATGTCCAACTTTCTGTCAGACCCAGGTTATTTCAAAGTACATTTTCATGATGTCAAATGTTGGGTATTTTTAAGCTATATCAATTCTGAGGCAGGTCAAAAGAGGGCCAATTTTAGGGGGTCATGGAATTTCCCCAGGGGGTCACCTGATTTTTTACTATCATAGTTGTGAACCATCTGACCTAACTAGACTAAGTACCAAATACCATTGGATTTGGCTGACCTTCATCTTTCAGCTTTGTGTACAGGCCACATGGTGCTTAGAAAATATGCCACTTAATCGGAACTTATACATGGATTTTGATTTTTTTAAATTTTTGATTGACTTTTTGACCCTTTTAATGACCTTTGACCTCAATGAAAAAAAAACCTTATGTACACCGACAAAATGCATTGTTCTAATTTTAATTAAAAAATTTTAACATGTTTAGTTCTTGAGATAAAAATTCTTAAAGTTATTCAGCTAAAACAGGAAGTGACCCCTTAATGACCTTTGACCCCCAAAATAAAAATACCATGCATACATCAAGGAACACTGATTCATGTGTTATGGATATATTATTCTGGTCTGTTTATCTTTTGAGATAAAAATTTTTTGAACATTTTTGATAATTTTGGTTTTTGACCGGAAGTAACCCCTTAATGACATTTGACCCCAAAACTGTAGGCATCCTAAAGACCCTGGATATTAGCAATGCATGTGTGCTAATGGCGACTCTCTGCTATGTAATTTGTAAAGACAGTGATTTTTTGAATATTTTTTACAAATTTTTCAGATTTTGACCGAAATGACCCTTAATGACCTTTGACCTCAATTCTTTTTAGGAAGTTTTAAGCACTGCCACATGTTGATTCATATGCATGAGTCACATGATCATTGCATGTAATTTGTGGAAGGAGTAGCATTTTTTGTGAAATCAACATTTTTGGCCATAAGGTCAAGGTCAAAGGTCACAGTCAGGTCAAAGTCAAATGTAAGGTTTGGCCTAGTCCGGTGGTCATTTGGCTTAAGTATGGTTGAAATCTGTCAATGCCTGGCGGAGCTAGAGCATTTTGATTGGTTGCCAGAAGAAAGAAGAAAGAAAGAAAGAAAGAATTGGAAGAAGACAGAACAAGCCGACATTCGTCGTCGGCTTGTAAGAACTAGAGTCAACAGACGCTGAATACAAGCCGCAATTTGACCCTATAACTTGACCCCTGGGTTACGGATGGGGTCAACTGCTCTTACATTGTGCTTAGGATGTCATAAGAAATATTCCTGGTGAATTTCAGCTTAATCGGAACTTAAACATGGATTTTGATTTTTTTAAAATTTTTGATTGACCTTTTGACCCCCTTAATGACCTTTGACCTCAATGAAAAAAAAACCCTATGTACACAGACAAAATGTATTGTTCTAATTTTAATTTAAAAATTCTACTATGTTCAGTTGTCGAGATAAAAATTCTTGAAGTTATTTAGTTAAAAACAGGAAGTGACCCCTTAATGACCTTTGACCCCCAAAATAAAAATACTATGCATACATCAGGTAACACTGATTCATGTATGATGGTTATATTAGTCTGGTCTGTTTACATTTTGAGATAAAAATTTTTTGAACTTTTGGTTTTTGACCGGAAGTAACCCTTAATGACCTTTGACCCCAAAACTGTAGGCATCCTAAAGACCCTGGCTAGTAGCAATGCATGTGTGCTAATGGCGACTCTCTGCTATATAATTTGTAAAGACAGTGATTTTTTGAATATTTTTTACACTTTTTTCAGATTTTTACCGGAAATGACTCATTAATGACCTTTGACCTCAATTCTTTTTAGGAAGTTTTAAGCACTGCCGCATGTTGATTCATATGCATGAGTCACATGATCATTGCATGAAATTTGTGGAAGGAGTAGCATTTTTTGTGAAATCACATTTTTGACCATTATAGCTAGGTCAAAGGTCACAGCGAGGTCAAAGTCAAATGGAAGGTTTGGCCTAGCCCAATGGTCATTTGGGTCAACTTTGGTTGAAATCTGTCAATCCCTTGCGGAGCTACATGCAGTTGATTGCGGTTGCCAGAAGAAAGAAGAAAGAAAGAAAGAAAGAAGAAAGAATTGAGAAGAGACAGAACAAGCCGACATCCGTCGTCGGCTTGTAAAGAACTAGAGTCAACAGACGCTGAATACAAGCCGCAATTTGACCCCTATAACTTGACACCTGGGTTACGGATGGGGTCAACTGCTCTTACACTGTGCTTAGGATGTCATAAGAAATATTCCTGGTGAATTTCAGCTTAATCGAAACTTATACATGGATTTTGATTTTTGAAAATTTTGATTGACCTTTTGACCCCTTTAATGACCTTTGACCTCAATGTAAAAAAAACCTTATGTACACCGACAAAATGCATTGTTTCAATTTTAATTAAAAAATTCTAACATGTTCAGTTCTTGAGATAAAAATTCTTGAAGTTATTCAGCTAAAAACAGGAAGTGACCCCATAATGACCTTTGACCCCCAAAATAAAAATACCATGCATACATCAGGGAACACTAATTCATGTATGTTGGTTATATTATTCTGGTCTGTTTACATTTTGAGATAAAATTTTTTTGAACATTTTTGGTTTTTGACCGGAAGTAACCCCTTAATGACCTTTGACCCCAAACCTGTAGGCATCCTAAAGACCCTGGCTAGTAGCAATGCATGTGTGCTAATGGCGACTCTCTGCTATATATTTTGTAAAGACAGTGATTTTTTGAATATTTTTAGCTTTCAGACCGGAAATGACCCCTTAATGACCTTTGACCTCAATTCTTTTTAGGAAGTTTTAAGCACTGCCACATGTTGATTCATATGCATGAGTCACATGATCATTGCATGAAATTTGTGGAAGGAGTAGCATTTTTTTTTTTATCACATTTTTGACCATTATAGCTAGGTCAAAGGTCACAGCGAGGTCAAAGTCAAATGGAAGGTTTGGCCTAGCCCAATGGTCATTTGGGTCAACTTTGGTTGAAATCTGTCAATCCCTTGCGGAGCTACATGCAGTTGATTGCGGTTGCCAGAAGAAAGAAGAAGAAACTAGATCTGGTTACAGATCTGGACCTAGCCGGGGCCGGAAATGCCAGTCTGAACTTAAAGTTTGACCTTTGACCGGCTATTATGGACATCTCACACCATTAATGGTGCATCACTGTAGCATGTAGGGGCTTTATCCGTCTTCCATATGCTGAGATACAGCTACTTTTCCGTACTTTTAAACATTTTTTTGCAAATTTGACGTTTTGACCTCCTTAATGACCTTTGACCCCAATATAAAAAAAACCTCATATACACCGAGAAAATGCATTGTTACAATTTAAATTTAAAAAATCTACTATGCTTAGTTATGGAGATAAATATTCTTGAAGTTATTTAGCTTCAAACCGGAAATGACGTCTAAATGACCTTTGACCAAAATAATAAAAATACCGTGCATACATCGAGTAACACTAATGCATATATGAAGTTTATGTCACTCTGGTCTGGTTACATTTTGAGATAAAAAAAAATGAAAATATTTGATGATTTTTGGTTTTTTACCGGAAGCGACCCCTTAATGACCTTTGACCCCAAAACTGTAGACATCCCAAAGACCCTGGTTGGTAGCAATGCATGTGTGCTAATGACAACACTCTGCTATGTAATTTGTAAAAACAGTGATTTTTTGAATATTTTAGCTTTCAGACCGGAAATGACCACCTTAATGACCTTTGACCCAAATTCTGTGAATAATTTATAGGCACTGGATATAGCCGATGCATATGTGCAAGTGACGTCATTGTACCATGTAACATGTAGGAGGAGAAGCATTTTGAAGATATTTGGTTTTATACCGGAAATGACCCCTTAATGACCTTTGAACCCAAATTTGTGAATATCCTGTAGACACTGGATATAGCCGATGCATATGTGCAAGTGACGTCATTGTAGGATGTAACATGTAGGAGAAGAAGCATTTTGAAATTTGTTGCCAGAAGAAAGAAGAAACTAGATCTGGTTACAGATCTGGACCTAGCTGGGCCGGAAATGCCAGTCTTAACTTAAAGTTTCACCTTTGACCGGCTAAGCGGCTATTATGGATATCTCACACCATTAATGGTGCATCACTGTAGCATGTAGGGGCTTTATCCGTCTTCAATAGGCTGAGATACAGCTACTTTTCCGTAATTTTAAACATTTTTATGCAAATTTGACGTTTTGACCTCCTTATTGACTTTTAACACAAAAAAAAAAAAAATCCTATATACACCGAGAAAATGCATTGTTACAGTTTAAATTAAAAAAATATATTATGCTTAGTTATGGAGATAAAATTCTTGAAGTTATTTAGCTTAAAACCGGAAATGACGTCTAAATGACCTTTGACCAAAAAATAAAAATACCGTGCATACATCGGGTAACACTAATGCATTATATGAAGTTTATATCACTCTGGTCTGGTTACGTTTTGAGATTTAAAAAAATGAACATATTTGATGATTTTTGGTTTTTGACCGGAAGTAACCCCTTAATGACCTTTGACCCCAAAACTGTAGACACCCCAAAGACCCTGGTTGGTAGCAATGCATGTGTGCTAATGACAACACTCTGCTATGTAATTTGTAAAAGCAGTGATTTTTTGAATATTTTTAGCTTTCAGACCGGAAATGACCCCTTAATGACCTTTTGACCCAAATTCTGTGAATAACTTATAGGCACTGGATATAGCCGATGCATATGTGTAAGTGACATCATCGTACTATGTAATTTGTGGCAGAAGAAGCATTTTGAAGATATTTCGTTTTATACCGGAAATGACCCCTTAATGACCTTTTGACCCCAAATTTGTGAACATCCTATAGACACTGGATATAGCCGATGCATATGTGCAAGTGACGTCATTGTAGGATGTAACATGTAGGAGAAGAAGCATTTTGAATTTGTTGCCAGAAGAAGAAAGAAAGATCCGATAGCATCACAAGACCTAGCCGGTGTCCCGGCTAGGTAAGAAGAAAGATCCGATAGCATCACAAGACCTAGCCGGTGTCCCGGCTAGGTAAGAAGAAGAAGAAGAAAGAATTGAGAAGAGACAGCACAAGCCGACGTTTGACGTCGGCTTGTAAGAAAAAGAATTGAGAAGAGACAGCACAAGCCGACGTTTGACGTCGGCTTGTAAGAAGAAGAAACTAGAGTCAACAGACGCTGAATACAAGCCGCAATTTGACCCCTATAACTTGACCCCTGGGTTACGGATGGGGTCAACTGCTCTTGCACTGTGCTTAGGATGTCATAAGAAATATTCCTGGTGAATTTCAGCTTAATCGGAACTTATACATGGTTTTTGATTTTTGAAAATTTTTGATTGACCTTTTGACCCCTTTAATGACCTTTGACCTCAATATAAAAAAACCTTATGTACACCGACAAAATGCATTGTTCCAATTTTAATTAAAAATTCTAACATGTTCAGTTCTTGAGATAAAATTCTTGAAGTTATTCAGCTAAAAACAGGAAGTGACCCTTAATGACCTTTGACCCCAAAATAAAAATACCATGCATACATCAGGGAACACTAATTCATGTATGTTGGTTATATTATTCTGGTCTGTTTACATTTTGAGATAAAATTTTTTGAACATTTTTGGTTTTTTTTTGGAAGTAACCCCTTAATGACCTTTGACCCCAAACCTGTAGGCATCCTAAAGACCCTGGCTAGTAGCAATGCATGTGTGCTATTGGCGACTCTCTGCTATATATTTTGTAAAGACAGTGATTTTTTGAATATTTTTAGCTTTCAGACCGGAAATGACCCCTTTAATGACCTTTGACCTCAATTCTTTTAGGAAGTTTTAAGCACTGCCACATGTTGATTCATATGCATGAGTCACATGATCATTGCATGACATTTGTGGAAGGAGTAGCATTTTTGTGAAATCACATTTTGACCATTATAGCTAGGTCAAAGGTCACAGCGAGGTCAAAGTCAAATGGAAGGTTTGGCCTAGCCCAGTGGTCATTTGGGTCAACTTTGGTTGAAATCTGTCAATCCTTTGCGAAGCTAGATGCAGTTGATTGGTTGCCAGAAGAAAGAAGAAACTAGATCTGGTTACAGAACTGGACCTAGCAGGGGCCGGAAATGCCAGTCTTAACTTAAAGTTTGACCTTTGACCGGCTATTATGGACATCTCACACCATTAATGGTGCATCACTGTAGCATGTAGGGGCTTTATCCGTTTTCCATATGCTGAGATACAGCTACTTTTCCGTAATTTTAAACATTTTTTGCAAATTTGACGTTTTGACCTCCTTAATGACCTTTGACCCCAATATAAAAAAACCTCATTTACACCGAGAAAATGCATTGTTACAGTTTAAATATAAAAAATCTACTATGTTTAGTTATGGAGATAAAATTCTTGAAGTTATTTAGCTTAAAACCGGAAATGACGTCTAAATGACCTTTGACCAAAAAATAAAAATACTGTGCATACATCGGGTAACACTAATGCATATATGAAGTTTATGTCACTCTGGTCTGGTTACGTTTTGAGATAAAAAAAATGAACATATTTGATGATTTTTGGGTTTTGACCGGAAGCGACCCCTTAATGACCTTTGACCCCAAAACTGTAGACACCCCAAAGACCCTGGTTAGTAGCAATGCATGTGTGCTAATGACAGCACTTTGCTATGTAATTTGTAAAAACAGTGATTTTTGGAATATTTTTAGCTCTCAGACCGGAAATGACCCCCTTAATGACCTTTGACCCAAATTCTGTGAATAAATTATAGACACCGACCAAAGTCAAGTCACATGACCTAAGCATGTCACCATCACATGTTATTTGTGGAAGAAGAAGCATTTTAGAGTAAAAATCACATTTTTGCCATTGTGAGCAGGTCAAAGGTCAAATGGAGTTCAATGTCATGTCATATATGGGGACATGGTCAGTGGTGTTTGTGACCAAGTATGGTCAAAAACTGTCAAAGTATAACAGAGCTAGGGCGAAACGTGGCAAGTCACGCACGTGTTGCCAGAAAGAAGAAAGATCCGATAGCATCACAAGACCTAGCCGGTGTCCCGGCTAGGTAAGAAGAACTAGAGTCAACAGACGCTGATACAAGCCGCAATTTGACCCCTTTAACTTGACCCCTGGGTTACGGATGGGGTCAACTGCTCTTGCATTGTGCTTAGGAGGTCATAAGAAATATTCCTGGTGAATTTCAGCTTAATCGGAACTTATACATGGATTTTGATTTTTTGAAAATTTTGATTGACCTTTTAACCCCCTTAATGACCTTTGACCTCAATGAAAAAAAACCTTGTGTACACCGACAAAATGCATTGTTTTAATTATAATTAAAAAATTCTAACATGTTCAGTTCTTGAGATAAAAATTCTTAAAGTTATTCAGCTAAAAACAGGAAGTGACCCCTTAATGACCTTTGACCCCCAAAATAAAAATACCATGCATACATCAGGGAACACTTATTCATGTATATTGGTTATATTATTCTGGTCTGTTTACATTTTGAGATAAAAATTTTTTAAACATTTTTGATAATTTTCGTTTTTGACCGGAAGTAACCCCTTAATGACCTTTGAGCCCAAAACTGTAGGCATCCTAAAGACCCTGGCTAGTAGCAATGCATGTGTGCTAATGGCGACTCTCTGCTATATAATTTGTAAAGACAGTGATTTTTTGAATATTTTTTACAAATTTTTCAGACTTTCACCGGAAATGACCCCTTAATGACCTTTGACCTCAACCTGTTTTAGGAAGTTTTAAGCACTGCCACATGTTGATTCATATGCATGAGTCACATGATCATTGCATGTAATTTGTGGAAGGAGTAGCATTTTTTGTGAAATCACATTTTTGACCATTATAGCTAGGTCAAAGGTCACAGCGAGGTCAAAGTCAAATGGAAGGTGTGGCCTAGCCCAATGGTCATTTGGGTCAACTTTGGTTGAAATCTGTCAATCCCTTGCGGAGCTACATGCAGTTGATTGCGGTTGCCAGAAGAAAGAAAGAAAGAAGAAGAAACTAGAGTCAACAGACGCTGAATACAAGCCGCAATTTGACCCCTATAACTTGACCCCTGGGTTACGGATGGGGTCAACTGCTCTTGCATTGTGCTTAGGATGTCATAAGAAATATTCCTGGTGAATTTCAGCTTAATCGGAACTTATACATGGATTTTGATTTTTGAAAAATTTTGATTGACCTTTTGACCCCCTTAATGACATTTGACCTCAATGAAAAAAAACCTTATATACACCGACAAAATGCATTGTTCTAATTTTAATTAAAAATTCTAACATGTTTAGTTCTTGAGATAAAATTCTTGAAGTTATTTAGCTAAAAACAGGAAGTGACCCCTTAATGACCTTTGACCCCCAAAATAAAAATACCATACATACATCAGGTAACACTGATTCATGTATGATGGTTATATTACTCTGGTCTGTCTACATTTTGAGACAAAATTTTTTGAACATTTTGATAATTTTGGTTTTTGACCGGAAGTAACCCCTTAATGACATTTGACCCCAAAACTGTAGGCATCCTAAAGACCCTGGCTAGTAGCAATGCATGTGTGCTAATGGCGACTCTCTGCTATGTAATTTGTAAAGACAGTGATTTTTTGAATATTTTTAGACTTTGACCGGAAATGACCCTTAATGACCTTTGACCCCTTATCTGAGCACACCCTATAGACACCGACTAAAGTCGAGTCACATGATATAACCATGTTCTCATCGCATGAAATTTGTGGAAGGAGTAGCATTTTTTGTGAAATCACATTTTGACCATTATAGCTAGGTCAAAGGTCACAGCGAGGTCAAAGTCAAATGGAAGGTTTGGCCTAGCCCAATGGTCATTTGGGTCAACTTTGGTTGAAATCTGTCAATCCCTTGCGGAGCTACATGCAGTTGATTGCGGTTGCCAGAAGAAGAAAGAAGAAAGAAAGAATTGAGAAGAGACAGAACAAGCCGACATTCGTCGTCGGCTTGTAAGAAAGAATTGAGAAGAGACAGCACAAGCCGACGTTTGACGTCGGCTTGTAAGAACTAGACTTAGCTGTGGTCTAAGACCACGAACACAGCCGTGTTTTGACGCCTTAATGACCTTTGACCTCAAAATATATAAAACACCCATAGACATTGGCTAATGTCAATGTATGGGTCCAAGTGGCACCACTTTGCTATGTTATTTGTGGCAGAAAGGGGCATTTTGAAGGTTTTTCGTCTCAGACCGGAAGTGACCCCTTAATGACCTTTGACCCCAAATGAAAAAATACCACATGTACAATAGGTAAACACAATTCACGTGTGAATATACCATCACCCTCCAATGTTTTTCTTAGCAAATAAAAATTTTGAAGGTTTTTCGTTTTATACCGGAAGTGACCCCTTAATGACCTTTGATTCCAAATTTGTGAGGACCCCATAGACAATGGGTAATAACAATGCATGTGTGCAAGTGGCGTCACTGTCATACGTAATTTGTGGGAGAAGAAGCATTTTAAAGGAATTTCGTTTTATACCGGAAGTAGCCCCTTAATGACATTTGACCCTAAATAAAAAAATACCACATATGCACAGAGTAACTACAATTTATTTGTGAACATACCGTTACTGTCCTATGTTTTTCTTAGCAAATAAAAAATTTTGATTGTTTTTCGTTTTATACCGGAAGTGGCCCCTTAATGACCTTTGACCCCAAATCTGTGAGGACCCCATAGACACTGGATAATAACAATGCATGTGCGCAAGTGGTGTCACTGTCCTACGTAATCTGTGAGAGAAGAAGCATTTTGAGTTGAAATCAAGTTTTTGACCCCTATGACCCCTGTGTGACCTTTGACCCCACGAGTTTCATATGACATGTAGGGGCATGGTCAATGATGGTTGTGACCAAGTTAGGTCAACATCGGTGTAAGCATGTAAGTGCTAGAGCAAATGTAGTGGTCGGCAGAAGAAAGAAGAAAGAAGAATTAGCTGTGGTCTAAGACCACGAACACAGCCGTGTTGTGGCCCCTATTGACCTTTGACCCCAAAATATATGAAAACGCGATAGACATTGGCTAATGTCAATGCATGGGTGCACGTGACACCACTTTGCTATGTTACTTGTGGCAGAAGGTGCATTTTGAAGGTTTTTCGTCTCAGACCGGAAGTGACCCCTTAATGACCTTTGACCCTAAATAAAAAAATACCACATATGAATTGGGTAACCACAATTCATGTGTGAACATATCGTTACTGTCCTATGTTTTTCTTAGCAAATAAAAATTTTGAAGGGTTTTCAATTTATACCGGAAGTGCCCCCTTAATGACCTTTGACCCCAAATCTGTGAGGACCCCATAGACACTGGGTAATAACAATTCATGTGTGCAAGTGGTGTCACTGTCCTACGTAATTTGTGGGAGAAGAAGCATTTTAAAGGTATTTCGTTTTATACCGGAAGTGGCCCCTTAATGACCTTTGACCCTAAATTAAAAAATACCACATATACACAGAGTAACTACAATTTGTGTGTGAACATACCGTTACTGTCCTATCTTTTTCTTAGCAAATAAAAAAATTGATTTTTTTCGTTTTATACCGGAAGTGACCCCTTAATGACCTTTGACCCCAAATCTGTGAGGACCCCATAGACACTGGATAATAACAATGCATGTGTGCAAGTGGCGTCACTGTCCTACGTAATCTGTGAGAGAAGAAGCATTTTGAGTTGAAATCACGTTTTTGACCCCTATGACCCCCACGTGACCTTTGACCCCACGAGTTTCATATGACATGTAGGGGCATGGTCAATGATGTTTGTGACCAAGTTAGGTCAAAATCGGTGTAAGCATGTAAGTGCTAGAGCAAATGTAGTGGTCGGCAGAAAGAAGAAGAAGAAGAAGAAGAAGAAAGAAAGAACCTGTAAGAAAAAAGACACAGCCGTGACTAACGTCACGGCCTGTGTAAAAAGAAAGAAGAAAGAACCTGTAAGAAAAAGACACAGCCGTGACTAACGTCACGGCTGTGTAAAGAATTGAGAAGAGACAGAACAAGCCGACATTCGTCGTCGGCTTGTAAGAAACTAGAGTCAACAGACGCTGAATACAAGCGCAATTTGACCCTATAACTTGACCCCTGGGTTACGGATGGGGTCAACTGCTCTTGCATTGTGCTTAGGATGTCATAAGAAATATTCCTGGTGAATTTCAGCTTAATCGGAACTTATACATGGATTTTGATTTTTGAAAATTTTTGATTGACCTTTTGCCCCCCTTAATGGCCTTTGACCTCAATGAAAAAAAACCCTTATGTACACCGACAAAATGCATTGTTCCAATTTTAAATAAAAAATTTTAACATGTTCAGTTCTTGAGATAAAAATTCTTGAAGTTATTCAGCTAAAAACAGGAAGTGACCCCTTAATGACCTTTGACCCCCCAAAATAAAAATACCATGCATACATCAGGGAACACTAATTTATGTATGTTGGTTATATTATTCTGGTCTGTTTACATTTTGAGATAAAACATTTTTGAACATTTTTGATAATTTTGGTTTTTGACCGGAAGTAACCCCTTAATGACCTTTGACCCCAAAACTGTAGGCATCCTAAAGACCCTGGCTAGTAGCAATGCATGTGTGCTAATGGCGACTCTCTGCTATGTAATTTGTAAAGACAGTGATTTTTTGAATATTTTTACAAATTTTTCAGATTTTGACCGGAAATGACCCCTTAATGACCTTTGACCTCAATTCTTTTTAGGAAGTTTTAAGCACTGCCACATGTTGATTCATATGCATGAGTCAGATGATCATTGCATGTAATTTGTGGAAGGAGTAGCATTTTTTGTGAAATCACATTTTTGACCATTATAGCTAGGTCAAAGGTCACAGCGAGATCAAAGTCAAATGGAAGGTTTGGCCTAGCCCAATGGTCATTTGGGTCAACTTTGGTTGAAATCTGTCAATCCTTTGCGGAGCTACATGCAGTTGATTGCGGTTGCCAGAAGAAAGAAAGAAACTAGAGTCAACAGACTCTGAGTACAAGCCGCCGCAGTTGACCTTTGACCCCTAAACTTTGACCTTTGGGGTCATAAATATTATTATATTTTTAACATGTTTAGAATGTCGTAAGAATAATTCCTGTTGAATTTGAGCTCGATTGGACCAATTTCGAAATTTGACCTTTGACCTCTATAACTTGACGCTTGGGTCACGGATGGGGTCAACTGCTCTTGCATTGTGCTTAGGATGTCATAAGAAAGATTCCTGGTGAATTTCAGCTTAATCGGAACTTATACATGGATTTTGATTTTTTAAATTTTGATTGACCTTTTGCCCCCTTAATGACCTTTGACCTCAATGAAAAAAACCCCTTATGTACACCGACAAAACGCATTGTTCCAATTTTAATTAAAAAATTCTAACATGTTTAGTTCTTGAGATAAAAATTTTAAAGTTATTCAGCTAAAACAGGAAGTGACCCTTAATGACCTTTTGACCCCCAAAATAAAAATACCATGCATACATCAGGGAACACTGATTCATGTGTGATGGTTATATAATTCTGGTCTGTTTATCTTTTGAGATAAAATTTTTTTGAACATTTTTGATAATTTTGGTTTTTGACCGGAAGTAACCGCTTAATGACATTTGACCCCAAAATTGTAGACATCCTAAAGACCCTGGCTAATAGCAATGCATGTGTGTTAATGGCGACTCTCTGCTATGTAATTTGTACAGACAGTGATTTTTTGACGGGCAAGAAATAATGGGATCAAAAGTACCATAGATGTCTTGTATAAATTTTGTTCCTGTTTAATGTGCCGAACTTGGGGCCAAATCAGGGAATGCGAATGTGGCTCCTCGTCAGTGATCCAGATTGCCGCATTCTGGTTTTAACCACAGATTCTCAATTTGTTGAGGATCTGTAGTTTTAGGACTCGTTTCGGTAAGAGCAGTGAAACCTGCTCTCCTGGACCAGACGAGCCTATTTTGAGCTCTATGATAATTAAAAGATGGCAAATTTATAATTGCAAAACATTTCAATACAAATAACAAATTGGACAGGAATATTTGATTAAAATTGTAGATGAAAATACGTCACATTTTATCATGTAATACATTACTGTCGATTATATTCGCATACAAGATTTTTGGTGTAGTGTTCATTACACTATTATTGCACATGTAGATATTGATTATTACTAGCATACAGTATATTGCACATTAATTATTGTAAATTATTTTTCTCTTTTCCGTGTTTTTGATCACAATGGTCAAATATAAAATCAAATATATTGTAACAAACACTTTCAGTTTTAAACAATACCATTAAATATACTCACGATGGAGTTACACTTTGTATATTACATAACATTCGAACATGTCTGACATCCGTTTAATTGTACTTCATTTATCTTTATATTTTAAGTTTTCTTGTCGAGTTCATTGAGTTGATTTGATTCTGTAACAAGTAAACTTTTAATAGGAACTTGTTGGTCTCTTTTTTTTA
The DNA here is from genome assembly GCF_039555335.1 of Amphiura filiformis. NCBI lineage: Eukaryota > Metazoa > Echinodermata > Ophiuroidea > Amphilepidida > Amphiuridae > Amphiura > Amphiura filiformis. The sequence goes on along the minus strand of NC_092640.1, from coordinate 63,930,392 downwards.
AATTTTTGACTTCGGAAAAAAATGCTAATTCAATCGAAATATTGGTTAAAATATTAAGTTTATCATTGATATTCCATCCAAAAATTGTATTCAGTGATACATCAAAATTAATAGCGTCTTCACGAATTGGAGAATTTAAACTAAAATGATTGTTTTTGTACCATAAGAACGTGTTCATTGTCTTCTATAGAATTGCAAATAACACACTTTGGAGTGTCACTAAATGATCATTTCAATTATTCCTTTACCGTTACTAGAGTTAACTGAAATCAATATGTATCCTTCAATATCAAGACTCTGAAGTTCCTAATACTTTATGGCAACAAATGTTGGATGATGGTAACTGTAGTAGGAAGTCAATACTGAAGCACTGTAGTTCTGCGGTGTTGGTTTGATATATATATGATCCAGAAGAGTTCCTTTGGTAGTAGTTGGGTCTTCAATCACTTGATTGTATTGTCTGAATGCAGGAAGGACTTGCTCTTTCATCAAGTTACGATTAAAGTCTCCCACAAGGACTTTAAAATCTGTTTCTAGATTTTCAATCTGGGCTGTTATCTCATTCATTTCATCATTGAATACTCTTGAGCTTGTTGCAACAGGTTTGTATATACCTGCAATCAGCAAGTTGCTTCTTCCTGATGTTCTTATCGCTAATACGTCGGAGTGCTCAGTTATCAATGGTAATACATTGTATTTCACACTGTTTTGAACATAGATGGCAACCCCTCTTCCACTACCAGAATTGATTGATTCCAATGAGTAACCATCAATTGTAATTGTTTCAGGGTTATTGCTACTTGTCAACCAGGTTTCAGATAAGCAAATAACGTGAGCTTTTCTGAACTCGCTATTGTTTTTCATATCTTCGAAATGTCGATTTAAGCTCTGAATGTTATGATGTGCAATAATGAAATAGTTGTTGTGATTTATTTCTAATAAAGGGTTAGCCACGGAAAGATCACATTGTGACATCTTGGCAATATTGGGTGCAATAGTTTCGTCACAATAGATTCTCTTGGCATCAAAATTCATCAGATACATTCCATCAAGATGAGTGACTCGACTTAGTGCTACGTATGCCATTGCCTGCTGCAAGTATTTCATTGATATTACTGCTTGGTCCGTAGTTTGTCCTTGGATCTTGTGAATGGTGACAGCCCAGGAAAGTTTTAACGGTATCTGTTCTCTGGTTGTGGTAAACGTCTTTCCTTTCAACTGAAACGATTCCTTGCGTGGCTTTATGGGAGTACATTCTTGATAGTGTGGTGGGATGAATTCTGTTATTCTTGCCTTGGCACCAATACGAGAACTATCAAATTTGACATATACGACAGTTGGCATATTTGACGAGTTGCAGAATTCGATACCTTTAAATACACCAGAAACTCCATTGCACAGACCGTCAGTCACATCAACGTTCGAGATCAGCATAACGCGGGCACCTACTGCTAATTTTAGTTCATCTGCCAAAGTTGTGCTGCGATCTTTGCGTTTTGTCTTATGTGGTTGCTCATTTATTCTTATGATACGCCCACCTGTTTGATCAATGTCAATGGCTTGTATCGTATGTATATGTGTACTCAGGGTAGCTAGCATTTTCTCATTATGTTCATCGACATCATCGTTGCGATAAAATAGATGCATTGCGTCATCGGGAGCGGAGAGTCCGTTATCATGGCTATCTGAAACTGTACGTGACTGAAGTAACTTCATATCAATATCGCTTATTTGTTCATTTCGTTTCCTTGTGCGAAGTCTGTTCAGCATTTGAGCAAAGACGACATCATCTTTTTGACGCATAATTTCTGTCAGTTCAACAACATTGAATAGGTTCCAGAGGTCCATTAATATATCATCACGTGGAAGACACAATGGTGTTCTTGGAGAAATAGGCGGTAATTGATAAAAATCTCCAACTGCAAGAATTGACACATTGCCAAAGTAAGTGGTGTCTGAAGAACCTTTGATCTGTTGCAATCGACCATGTATATAGTCAAACTGTGGTACACTCACCATAGATATTTCATCAATAATGACAAGTTGTAGGTGTCGATACTTCATTCGCAACGTGTTTACAGATTCTTCTGCAAGAGGCGTGTAATGATGTGATCCTTTGGGAGGTATCTTTAACCCAGTACAGATTGTTTGGCCATATATATTAAAGGCGGCAGTTCCCATGTGGGCAAGTAGTAGAACAGTCACTTCCTCAACATTTTCTGTCATTGGAAGAAAGGTTTTTCTAGCATAATACGTTATGCACTTGATCACATGTGATTTTCCAGTTCCAGCTCCTCCAGTAAGAAAAATGTGGAATGGTGATAGGGTATGGTCACTGGCCTTGTCATTGCACCACTTGGTAACATAGTTAAATAGTTGACGTTGTTTGTTGTTCAACTGTCGCATCATAGATTCTGCTTGTTCTTCTGTAATTTCAGGACGGCATGTTTCTATTGCACACCTCGGTATATCTTGACGTTGTTGTTGCGACTGCTGTAATTCAGGAATTTCGATTTCAGCAAGCTCATCATCTGAATCCTCGTACAAATTACGCTCCAATCTATCATCCTGCTGTTGTTGTTCTCCTTGTGGATTTAAAGCATTCCATGCATCCTGAAGGTCGGGTATTTCTTGGAGTGCATCCCATGCATTATCTAGGTCACTGTTATCTGGTTCGAATTCTTTCATGTTGTGTTGCACTATTTCTTGAACTGAAACGATTTCCCCATTAATGGTTACGCGACCTTGTAAGTGATAACTTTCATACGTTTCATATGATTCAGGTTTGATTTGCTTTCTTCTGTGTGGCAGATATAGGCGTAGCATGTTCATATGGTAACGCTCTTTATCCCTATGAATTGATACTCGAGGATAACGAATGACAGCTGGTTTTCCGGTGGTTCGTTGTTTCATTTTCGCTGAGCATCCCGACAATGCGATAGCTTTTTTCTTTGGTCGACATCTCTTAATTCCTTCTTTTGGTACACTTCCATCTTCATAATCACTTTGGTCATCATCTGTCTGATCATCAGTTTCGATTTCTGTGTGTATACTTTCCTTGCTAGATACTTGATAATGGCTAGAGAAGAATTTTGCCATGCACATGTTTTCATATTTTGCTATCTTTGGTCGACCGATATACTTCTCAATTTGGGAAGTTAGCCAAACTTCTTCTGAATTTCCAGCATTCTCTTGAAGTTGTTGGAGTGGCAACGATATCCTGTGTCCATCAACATCAGTTTGAACAAACACAACATAACGTGAGCTTTGTTTCAAAGGCATACTGCAAACCATGTAAATAGCACCCATTACACTGATTTCTCTGTGTTGCAAGTACACGTTACCAATTTTTCTAAGTTCTGTAAGAACATCGGTATTCCCTCTCTAGCTTCTCTTTGTGCGTTTCTGAGCAAGTCACCCATTTCTCTTTAACACTTCGTCAGGTACGAGAGCATGTATATTGTAGCCGCAAATGGATCTAATATGTACTGTATGTCCATGTTTCCATTCCAACATCTTATCAAGTGAGGATTGTAGTTGTTTACCCATTGATCTTTGAGACGTCGTTTCAGATAGACGGTGTTTCTTTTGGCAAGTGTGCTTAAGCATGTTTCAAATTGACTGTGTGTTATTTGCATTTTCTGGAGGATTTCATCAAAATCTGTGTCATCGGTGGCTGATTCAATTTCTTTCCACATTTGCTTAATTGTCTCCTTTGCATTCTCTTCGCTTTCTTTTTTATCTGCACGCTTCACTTCCGCTTCCAGTTCATTTAGATCTAGATCGTCTATGGGTTCTGGACGTCTGCAAATGAAGGTTTCGTTCGATGGTGGCCTAGGATAGTTAAAGCGGCATATCTGACCAGTTTTTCTGCATGACCTTGTATGGGATTTAGTATGCATCTGTACTTTTGATACTATTTCATGTAATTCGACGTCATCCTCTGGAGGAAGTTCACATGACACATATTTGTCAATGAATTCCGCAATTTCCTCGTCTGATTCTCTATCGAATTCTGGCGCATCTTTCACCCATGCTATCATGTGAATATGTGGCCAACCTCTCTGTTGGAATTCGGTTCTGTAATAGTAGTCTTCGACTTTTCCAATAGGATTGGCTGGAGAAAGAATCACGTCATTTATTAACGCATGGACTCTTTGCTGAAACATTCTGGCTGCTGTTGCTGGATTTGACATGATAATCTTACAATGATCTTCCCAGGTCATGTTCTTATGCTGTTCTGCAGTCATTGGCTGTTTTCCTTGTGATATTAGGATACCATTGTCTATGTCAATCCAACGTCTATCAGCAGCACTAAAGGTGATAAAAAGGTAGGAATTCCTAGTTGGCGTATCATTGCGAAAACATCTCTCTTTGATTTTTCCCAGTAAGCGGGCGTTCCTCGTATCTTGGCTAGGAATCTGTATCCTTCATCTCTTCGAATCAGACCCTTCACTTCTTCATGGTTTCTTAACATTGAAGCTGTTATCTTTCTTCCATCTGCAGTCTTGGTACTACCTCTGCGAAGTGCAATTTGAATATTGTCACAAATCTGTTGCACCTCTGTTGCATACAACGCAAAGAAGATATATTCTGGGTTTCTGGCAAACCTGTTGTCTGCTGAAAATATGCGTGCATTGAAATAGCGAGATGGGGATAATTTATCTTCTCTGTCCTCATTGAAAGTATTTGAACCATCCGGGAATTCGGCGGGAAAAGATTGCGCTTCCATTTCCAAAACCTTTTGTGGCCTATTGCCTTCTCCTGGAGCTATACAGAGGATTGATTCGTCATGTTTATCAGCAAGATATTGAGAAAAATCAAACCGGGTGCAAAAAAGGAATACAGAGGAGCAGATGTGTTCGTAATGTGATGATCATCATTATCTTCGTCATCATTACTACAATCATCGTCATCATCATTATTAGTAGCAGCATCATCATCATTAACATCATCATGGTTGTCCAAGTCTGGTCCTTCATCGACGTATTCGGACATTTCTATGTTGTCAGTACTATCCTCATCTTGGTCGTGCATCTCTTGCTCTTCATCAATATCGATGTATTCGTACAATTCTGTGCTGTCGCTAGCTATAGATTCAGTCGCGAGTTCGCTCTCATTTGGAGAATGGGGTTCTGCGCTGATGTCATTTTCTTGATCGTGTTCGCCGGAAATCAGTTGGTCGTCTAACACAGAATCAAACTGATCAAAGTTGATATCGATATCTTCAAATACCGGATTGTTGGCTTTCAACCATTTAAGTGCTTGTCTAACGTTTTCTGGATTAACGTCCTGACACATATGATGTCCTTTGTAAATGAGGCGACGTTTTAACTTGATCCGGATAAGACTTTGTTCCGTTGGTAGTCTTGGTAAACATGCAGCGGTGTTATTAACATTAGCTTTTACGCACACGACTTGTCCATTGATACCTTTTTGAGCACCTTTAATCAATGGGATCATTTTCATAAATAGGATAGCTGGCGAAATGAGATGTCTTTCTAGCATGTTTAGTTCGGCTAATTGGTGCGGTTGTTGTACTAATGCCAATTTGTTCACAGTTGACAACTTCGGCACACGGTCTTTTAATAAATTCTCGTGGCATGCTCTGCAAATCCACACTTGATCATGAACTTCATCATTTTTGTCAGCGGGTAATGCATTTATATCGGTGTTGCAAGGTAAACTTTGCTCCAGGATAGACCGATTATAGGCGCTAGTGTACAGTGCCCTGACTTGTCTCTTGAAAAAAATACGTTGACATATCTGACACACGTATGTAAGCTGATCGTTTCTAACGGATTCTTGAAAATGAAAAATAACTGTACTAATATCCGATTTTTCCTGTACATATTTGACTGTGTTTGCTGACGTTTTTCTCTGCATTTTCGGGAATTTCATACGATTTCTTTGATTGCTGACGTGCCTGCTCACGCTTTTTCCCTGCATTATCTGGATTTTCATATGATTTTTTTGATTGCTGACGTGCCTGATCACGTTTTTTCTCTGCATTATCTGGAATTTCATATGATTTCTTTGATTGCTGACGTTTTTTCTCTGCATTTTCGGGAATTTCATATGATTTCTTTGATTGTTGACGTGCCTGATTACGTTTGTTGTCTGCCTTTTCTGGAATTTCATATGATTTCTTTGATTGCTGACGTTTTTTCTCTGCATTTTCTGGAATTTCATATGATTTCTTTGATTGCTGACGTTTTTTCTCTGCATTTTCGGGAATTTCATATGATTTCTTTGATTGCTGACGTGCCTGATCACGTTTGTTGTCTGCATTTTCAGGAATTTCGTATTTTTGACGTGCCCGCATTTTTTTATGCTCTGCGTATTCGGTTGATTCATACTGTTCTTTTGACATTTTTCGCTTCTTTTCGAGTCTTTCATTTTTTTGTTCGGTAGTCAAACTTTCATACCACTTTTGGTATTTTGAAAGTCCTTTCGACTTCGTTTGTGGTATATCTTGACTTCTGGCCCACGTGGAACAGCATGCCTCGTCGTGATTGCTATTTTCTGATAATAATTCGCTAGTCTTTTGAATATGAACCGACTGAATACCGAATATTTCAGTTGTGACTTTCAATTTTGAACATAAGACTTTCAGGTAAGAATGTAAATTGTCAAAATCTTCAAAAACCAACAGTACTGAATGACCGTTATTTGCTGTGGGGAACCCAAATTCATCCCGTGAATGTGAATCAAAGAACATATAGCATCCGGATGCTGAATCCCTGTAAATTGCCATCATGTACGATTGAAATATCAGTATATTTAAATTTGAAACTACAAATGCTGCTTGCAATTGTACATTGAGTGATTCTAGGTCATTACCATCCTCTTGTTCGAGTATGCAGTATCTTAAGGGTTCATAATTGATTGCATATGTTGAGTTGTCTTGTAATTTACATTCTGTAGGTAATTGCGTATTTTCTAAATAACCACTTTCGTGGAGTTCACCTGATAGACGTAATTTCTGGGATAAAGTTCTATACAGATAATCGCCATCCTTCAATATTTGATCTAAATTCACAGTATTTAATTCTCGAGAAATAAAAGGAATGCGGCAAAGATACACTAATGTATTGCAAGAGCATTGGACACCTCTAGAATGGTCACTAAATAAAAAATCACCCTGATGGAAAGTACCAGCCACTTGATTTACGTAGGCAATGCGAATCGAATGAGGATTTGGTTGAATATTATCATCGATGATTATAATTTCTTTCTCGCATTCTTCTTTGTTTTCAGATTGTATTTCTGATATTTTCTTACTTTTCCGTTTACTGCAGTTTGCTTTTTGCAACACGTGATTTCTTTGATGGACGTGGCATTATTACGGTGTCTAGATAATTTGATAGAATTAATATTATGCTAGATTAATTCGAAAACAATGTTATAATAACGTCAACGAAGGTAACTAATAAAGGATATCTGTATATAAATATGTAAACTGGAAAATGTAACACTAAATATAAATACAACTAGAAAATTGCAACTTTATGAATACAACAGTAACAATAATAACTTTTTAAGAAACAATAATTATATTCTTTGAACTTGAATCAAAATGCTTTATGAAAGTTCTTGAATTCTTCAACTAGAAAATTACAACTCTATGAATACAACAGTAACAATAATAACTTTTTAACAAACAATAATTATATTCTTTGAACTTGAATCAAAATGCTTTATGAAAGTTCTCGAATTCTTGTAAATTTATGTGTAAACTGAGTTTTTAAAGTTTGATCACATCCAGTTCTTCACGTTTCGTGTCGTAAATGTAAGCGGGACTGCACGTAGAGTCTATCCGTTACAATTTTTTTCCACAAAATCTGTTCAGATTATCAACTCGTTATACGAAATTGTGTGCAACATTTAGCGTTACCCGGGACTTGGTTGTATGCGCTTTGAACTTGTATCATGCAAAATAATGCGTTCTCTATACCATACGGAACCAGTTACACAGTAAGCCCCATGACGTTACGGTCGATTATTACGTTTAAATTATCATATGAAAACATACGTATTTAATAGTTTTTTATAATGATAATTCATTGTTTATGTTCTTGAATTGTTTCAATATTTCAATCATGAATAATGTTTATGGTTTAATATGAATTTCTCACTACGGGAACAAGTAGTTCATACTAGTAGACGACATACTATAGAAATTCGTACTGGTACAAAGGCATACTAGTAGTTCATACTGGTAGATGGCATACTAGGAATTCGTACTGGTACAAAGGCATACTAGTAGTCCGGGCTAGTAGTTCATACTGGTAGATGGCATACTAGGAACTCGTACTGGTAGTTCATACTAGAAATTCGTACTGGTAGTTCATACTAGAAATTCGTCCTGGTAGTTCATACTAGAAATTCGTACTGGTAGTTCATACTAGAAATTCGTACTGGTAGTTCATACTAGGAATTCGTACTGGTAGTTCATACTAGAAATTCGTACTGGTAGTTCATACTAGAAATTCGTACTGGTAGTTCATACTAGAAATTCGTCCTGGTAGTTCATACTAGAAATTCGTACTGGTAGTTCATACTAGGAATTCGTACTGGTAGTTCATACTAGAAATTCGTACTGGTACAAAGGCATACTACATGTTTATGATTTTGACTACAGAATTGTTAACCACTGAGAGTAATTTACATATTTGCTTGCAATATTGCTTTCTAACGGTCATAATTTATTTTCATAAAATTATGACAATGACAGTTATATCTGTGTCGTTTAAATCAATTATATGTTTACATTACTGAAGCACATTTTATGTATACTAGTATAATATTCATAGGCGAGCAATTTTTGTCTGTATTGCTGTAATCTGTATGTTTCGTCTGTATTTTATTTGTCTGAATTACCTTGGCATGTATTTCTTTTGGTATTTGTTTTATGTGTATTGGGTTGGTCTGTATGTTTTTGCATAGACCATCTAACAGAGTCTATATGCTTTTTGTCTGAATAGCATTGCCTTAGTTTGTACCTTTTTCTGTATTCACCGTAGAAGTGACGTAATTAATCGGATGAACTACCATAGCAAATATGAATACAATCTTGAATATATCGCCCTTCACTACAACGTTCACATGGTACCTATATGCATTGAACCATAGATGTCAAAGGCTGATCACTCGCTCGTGTAAGATTAGAGTGGTATTGTATTCAATCTGTTTGCTGACATACACAGCTAGGTGATTAGTCCAATCTGCTTGTAATGCAGGGCGATCTATTCAAAAATTGTATTCATCTATTGCTATGGCAGTATCCGATTATTACATCACTTCTACGGCGAATTGCGTTTTGTTTGTATTTGTTTTGTCAGTGTTGCGTTTTGTCTGTATTGCGTTGGTATGTATGTTTGGTCTCAGAAAATCGTTTCTTCTGCACTGCGACAGAAGTTGATACTTTTGTATTTCGCATGTTCATTATAAAGGATACATGTTTGTTGTCCGTTCGTAAACAGAAAAGAGAAACAGTAGGATAGTGGATTGTGTTATCTTTTAATTTTAAGTTTTAAGTTTACCAATATCTATGTTCACCTTGAAAGATAAATGTTGCACGCTGCTTGTTTGGCTAACGGAATGTAGCACGAGACTGGCTATTTGCCACATTTCGTGAACAGAGAGTAACATTTAGCAATTTTGTTTCGTCTGTATTACTTTGGTCTGTATTTATTTCGTCTGCATTGATTTGGTCTGTATTGCATCTTGTCTGTATTGTCTTGGTCTGTATTTTGTCGGGTGAGAATTATACGGTTCTGGCTAACACTCCTATTATATGCCACTCATTTGCATTATTGGATTTTTACCAACGAGCGATGAGCCATGAAAAGTATTTTTTTTCCTTCAATTGTGGAATACGATTACATCAACAAAAGTACACCACAATAGGGAAAAATAGTTTGAGACTTTCAGACTCATTATTACTAATAAGTAATGCAAACGCTTAACATGTTGGAGTGTTAGTTAAACCTTGTAACTGTCATTCGACAATTTTAGTCTGTATTTAATTTGTATTAAGTCTGTATTTTGTATGTATATCAACAAGTCTGTATTTATCATTAACAAGTCTGTATTCATCATTTTATCTAGTTTAGACACGCTCGTCCAACCCAATCAAAATATACAGTACCAGAGTCGACAGTACAAATCAAATGTTTAATGCGTAAAGCGGTTGTGCGAAAGTGGCGTATAAATGGTGGAATTTGATAATTTATCAAAAATTACTCAAATAGTATGTCAAATTGAATTAAGCTTTTTTCATTGAGTCACCTACTTTTTCTGGCGAGTTGTTACTTTTGTACTTTTTTTGCTTTCAATTTTATATAGGCAAAAATACTGGTTTATTGAATACTGTATATTTTGACAGATATTAAACGTGTCAAAAGATGCTTGCAACACGTACAATTTCGAAACAAGTAATGCAATATCAAAGTGGCATGTTTTATTTCAAACATAATCTTCCATGTAAACACAATAAACAAACCAATGAACATAAACTTGAATGCTTATATTACAACCTTATAACTATTATAACAGTAACTGTAAGATGATTATCAAGGGAAAGGAAGAGAGTTAGTACAAATTGTTATACCATTGGCTATGTCCTTTAAATATCATAATTATTTCGATAAACAACATAGAATCAGACATTTGGGCCACGATATGAACAATTCTTTGAATTCATGACAATTATAAAAGGTACCGTATGAGTTTGCTCAACCTTATTACTCTGTACTATTTTTAGTAATTCAAAATCAATTTGACGTCGGACAAGTTTGCCTCAATTTCGTTTTGATGCACATCATTGATTATAAATTTATCGTTAATCCATTTTAAAATGTACATTTGTTTCTTCTTTATTATAGTACTTTATGTTAACGATTTAAGACATCAAGTTGAAACCAGCAACAGCGATGTTCAGTTACTATGCTACGATAGATACAGTTACTAATGAGCATCGCTCAAGACTTGACTTACATTTGGGATCAATCAGCCCATTTAAAAGGAGCCTCCGGCAATCAAAACATTACGCCTTACATGTTAGAAAAAAATTATCAAGCACGAAACACATGGTTTTATTTAAAACAGACTCATATTGACCCTAAAACGAATAAAATAGTCGGCTCTCAAGACTGGTTATTCAAAATTCTCGCGCCAGGAATTTTGAATATCGCGTGTTGAGAGACGGATGTTGTTATTTGTTTTTTATGGTCACTATGAGTTTGTTTTAAATAAAAGCACGTGATGCGTGCTTGATAATTATTTTTCTTACATACAAGGCATAATGTTGTGATTGCCAGAGACTCCCTTTAAATAAAGAAAGGGTCCGAGCATTTAGTAAACAGTTTCTTAAAAGACATCACTGCATCACGTTTATACAGTATAGCAATTCAGAGTGGTAGTGACATTAAAACTTGTCTCTTGGGGCTGGGGCACGCCAGCGAGTAAACAGGACGCCATAAATACGCGGCTGTGCATATATAGAGAGACATTGTTTGACGTCAATACCATATGTAGCGGACTCACTTAAAAATGGAAAAAATTACATCTTTTTGGCCATGCATGATGGCGGAATATACAAGAATCAGCAGGGCTTCCAAGGCCTGGAAGATGAACCGCTCACATGGATTCTGGCAGCTGTGACCCTTGATTTTTTCTGTTGAGACACTGTATCAGAAGCCGTATTGGTATGCGTAAATGGTACTTTACTTTGGAAGCTCTGTTTTTAATCCATGGGGAAAATGGAATGAAACAATCCTGAAAAAACGATGAAAGTTAAACTGGTTCCCTATTTTGCGAAATTGAATTCAGTTAAATGTTTGAAACTGAAGACAATTCAGAAAATTATGTATCAACCTGTGGAAACGTGTTTTGTGGAAAAGTCAAATCTTGAATGGTGCATGTTCACTTGTGTATATCTAAAAAAAATGTTCTAATTGAATGTTTTACATATTTCTAAAATGTTTATACAAACCTGCAACATATTAAAGTAGCATAAACACACTAAACAAGCCAATGAACAATGAAATTGAATGCTTACATTACTATGATTACAAGCGTATTTAACTATATAACAACAGAAACTGTGACATAATGATTATCAAAGGAAAGGAATTACATCTCAGGAATTACAAATTGTACCATTGACTTAAGCTTAGGTACTTTAAATATCATATTTCGATGTAAACGACATAGGGGACTCGAACATTTTCGGGCCACGATATTTGAATTGTTCACTATCACAAAGGGTATGAGTTTGCTTAATCTTTTTATCTATAGTAATTTGAAATCAATTTGTGACATCTGGCAAATGTGCCTTGTGTCGTTTTTGATGCATATATCATTGATAATAAAATAATTTATCGTTGTTATATTTTACAATGTACATTTGCTTCACATCACGATTGAACACATCAAGTTATAATCAGCAACACCGATGTTCAGCCTACTATGCTATTGATATCAAGTTAGCAATGAGCATCGTTCAAGACTTGACTTGCATTTGCGGTCAATCAGTCTATTTAAACAAGGGGTCTGGACAGTAAGTAAACAATTTCTCATTTTTAAACAGCATAAGTTGAGCTTGATTAAAAAGGGGAACATCTTTTTCATTGTCAATAATAGCGGAATAAACATCAACGGGGCCCATAAGGATGCTGCATGAAGCTCTCATAAGGATCCCAGCTAGCTGCTTGGATTTCTTTCCTGTTGATGTTCCCTCCAGTTAAAACTCATCAGAGTATTTCGAGGATAACCAACCAAGTCCCAAGAGACTGTCTATATGTGGCCATATTGGTAACATTCGGCAATACTTTGTACTATGGAAAATTTATTTTTAATCTATAGGGAAATGGAATTGAACAATTCTGGGGAACAAAAATGAAAGTTAGGCTGGCCTTTTTGAAAATCACTTAGTAATTGTTTTCTATTGTAGTTTTAACATATTTTGCAAAATTGACTTCAGTTAAATGTTTGAAAGACACTTTAGAAAATTATGTACCAAACAGCGGAAACACGTTTTGTGTAAAAGTCAAATTTTGAACGATGCATGTTAATTCGTATAAAACAATGTACTACTAGTTGAATGTTTGCATAAAATGAAATTGAATGTTCACATTTTATGAATACAAACGTACGGTATAACTTCATGTAACAGCAACTTTGACAATGATTATCAAGGAAAGTGAATCGCATATTATACTCATATCTCTGAAATTACTCATTTTGAACGGTTGCCTTATGAACTTTAATTAAATACCATATTTTGATGTAAAATTGTAAACGACATAAAATATAGCTATGAGTTTGCTTAGTTCTTTTCAATCCAAGTTTAGTAAGATGAAATTGAATGTTTACATTACAACTTGCGTATATTAAACTATATCACAGCAACTGTGATACTTTATTATTAAGGGAAATGAGTCGCATCTCTTGATTACACATTTTGTACAATTGACTTATGCCCTATTTTGATGTAAACGACATAAAATCTGACATTTGGTTGTTACAATATCAAAGTTCTTTGAATTTTTCAGCAGTGTAAAAGCTATGAGTTTGCTTACTTCTTTTCTAAGTTTAGTAATTCAAAATCAATTCCGAGACGTCCGACTAGTTTCCCATAATAGCCTTTAATTTTGTGATGTATAATTTATATTACTGATTATAAAATCATTAACAAGCCAACGAACAATGAAATTCAATGCTTAAGTTACATTACAAGTATACATGTAACTTACTGTAACAACAATAATTATAATGAGTTGGTCTGCTTATGTTAAATATTGATGGCATGTTGGCAACAACGTTCAAGTTAAGATATGCACTTCTTTTTAGGATTTTAAGTAGAATCTGATGACTTTACCAACAATAAATAAATGGAGTCAAGAACTTTAAAACAAAATCGTAGAATATACGAGTGGATATTTTATCAAGATCGTAGAAGTTTTATCAAGTTCACTTGGTACCATTTCCTTCAAGTGATGAACCACTTATTTCAAGTGCAGCTCCTTTGTCAAGTGATGAAACATTTCCTTTGTCAATTGATGCAGCTTGCTTGCTTATTAGTACGATTTTGAAGCTCAATGTTGTATACGCAGTCTTCTTCCACGTCGATTGTACCTGCTAGGGAGAACTTCAGAATGGTTTTGTTTACGCCAAGATCCAGATATTGTCCATCGTCCACAGTTTCTACAAGAACCTTCGATGTAAATTCATCAACATCTTCCACGCTGACTATTGTTGCTAGAATTTGATTGCAAGCTCCCTGTGAATTTTAGAAAAACAATTTTCTTTGTCAAATGTGGTAATTGTTGTGAACATAGGGTAAAGTAAAAAGTACAATACATCCGACCGTGTTAGATATCTAAACAGTCGAAGTGCGTTATTTGCAGGCTATTTGGGTGCGTGTCGTAAGATAGGGAATTTCACTGCACATGCGGTCAAATTCTTCATCAACATCCAATGTCACCTGAAATCCCAAATGAAAAACGTTTGTAAAGAACTAACAATATAATTTATTTCAGGTTAACTTCAGCTGCAGACTTTTGATCATGTTTTGCTTGAAGGCATCCCGCCTATTTCTGTAAATGTATTCTTTTGTCCTTCATTTCCCAAATAGCAAGTGTAGTAAAATTATTCCTTTTGCTTCTTGTATGACTATGAGGTAAAGCTTACACTTTTGGTTAACAAAAGGCACATTATTAGTTTAATATCATATTACGAATGATTGAATAAGTAACTTGCAGCTCCTTGTACGAGGGGTATACTTGATAGGAATCGATTCAAAAATTGTGAATCAAATTTAAATACTGGTAAACCTTGTAATGATAGTTTTTAGAAGTTGACGTCTTACCCTTATATTTGTGACAATTAGACTGTTGACTTCTCATTTGATTGACAATTTTTGAATAGATTCCTACTAAGTCCTCCTATACAAGGTACTTATTCATTTCTGATAGGAATGTTTTTAGCGCCAGGGGTCCAAACAGATATTGGTTACATGCGTTTCACTTTCAAAACTACCTCTTAAACAAGGATTTTGCAGTTTCATAAATCATATTAAATTGTACCGGTATCCTCTAAAAAAAGTTTTAATCATACCGTACCTCATTATGAATTTTGTTCTAACCATGTCTCTTTCTTCACTTTTTGATAGCTCCTGATATCTAAAACTTTGGTATTTGATGCTTTCAAGATATTCAAGAAAATGCTACAATTAAAAAAAAAACTGCCCCTTATTACGTTTGGCCAGATTTTGACAACATAAATAAAATCAATTTTGCACTGCGAAATAGGATACCCGTTTATCCCGATCCTCAGAAAATTAACTTTTTTTCATTTTTTTTTTGGTTCACCTGCATGTGATGTAGACTTGATCAAGTCTTTTTGACATTAAAACAGTAAAATTTAATTAATATCAATGAAAACTCACGTAGGTCTATTACGTCATGAGGGCCAGTGACATAATTATTAGGCCTATACCATATACCATGACAGTTATCAGTTACTATACATTATAGAATCATTAAAATAGTGATAGGCTGTACAGCCATAAAAAGGGTGATGTATCAAAAAGCTTAATTAAATTAGGTACCAGCTGATTTGAAGCAGCCTATCCTCCTGAGCATTTTGACACCTTTAAAAAAATCAGTTAAAAAAGGAGACAGTGCCGACCAAAAAACTACACATTAAGATTTCTAAAAAGATTCATTATTTCGATTTTGTTCTTACAAAGTTCAACATTCGGAATGCTTGAGGTTTGCTATTTCAAAACCCAATCATGACTCATTTTCTATTTTGAAAACCAAAAAGGTACCAATTAACATTTAATATTGAGAGTGACTATTAAAGATGATATAAGATGAGTTAAAGTGGATTAGATACAGTTCAAATGCTATTTCAATACTTGTTCCGTGTCAAATATATATATATATATATATACAAAATTTAGGTTTTTTCGCAACTATCGGTTTCACGCACCGATGGTTGCTAAAAAACCTAAATTTTATATTGTATAATAACCTCTGCAAATCATGCATCAAGCACTTTTTTGCTCCATGATATAACTCTTGTGTTATATATATATATATTCCACGGTGTTATGTGGTATTTATTGGAAAATGAAATATTTTTCTATTTCTTTTGTTAATTTCTTTCACTATTATTGATTGTTTTATATTTGGCTTGTTAAAATATTCATGTTTTTTAAACATATCTCAACTATCTATAAGCACAATCATACATTACATTTGAATTCGGGTTACATCAACACTGCCCCAAGTGACTAAATTTAGTTAGTCTGACCAAATTTAGTCACTTGCTGCTTTGCTGGTAGTGTTGAGGTTAACACAAATTCAAATATATTTATGTTTGTGCTAAAAATAGACAGTGAATGTGTCCAGAAACAAGCTAACATATAAGAGTTATTTAATCTTGAAAGAAATTAAACAAAATTAACAAAATAAAAATCAGAAAAAGAGTGTATTTTCCAAGAAATAACTCTTAGCAGCACAGAATATATATACTGGAACAGAACAAGCTTTGAACATTCCAGATTAAGTCACTTTCATTCATCTTACATCCTCTTTAAAGAAATGCCAGTAAGTCTACGCATTTATCATGTTTACTCTTACCTGGATTTCTGTGAAACTAGTTGATGAGAGTGACAGTTCTTTCAGAAGGGGATTATTAACCACTCTAACTGGTGTTGCTTTGATAGTGTCGCCAATTTTCACTGGTGATGTGGATTTCTTTCCCCAAAGGGCCAACTGCATTGTTTTGTTGCTTGTTCTGTCTTCAAGAGATACATTTCGTACCACACCTGTACTTCTTTTTTGGGGAGTTTCGTCCTGGTGGAAAGATGATACATGTAATACTATTCAATTATACAATTTTATTAGAGTCATCACATTCACAATCAAGATAAATGGTTTATCTCGCTTCATATGGGGTGAAAAATGAAGTGTTTTGATCACTTTTACGCTTCAAAATTTAACAAATTGTGCGACGTTAGGTGTTCAGGTACAGTTTTTATGGCAAGTCAAGTTTCATTTACTGAAAGAGCGATTTTGGACCGTCTTTTACAGAAAAACCGAATGGACATTCACCAAAAGTTTAAGGGCTGGAATACAAACATTTTGACATATTTTTATGGGCCCTGAAAGCACATCAGACATATATTATATAATATCGAAATGCATTTTGAACACCAGGAATATCCTTCTGATATTAATTAATTTTGATTTTTGTAAATTTCCGAATATATATGGCAAATGATTAAAAATTGATATTTTTGAAATCTAACAGTCCTCGAAATTGTATAAATCTAATGTCTATCAAAATGTTGACCTTTCGTAATTCAGGTCTTTTGGGGGGAAAATCTGTATCTAGTAAAATGTCAATATTTTCAATTGATCAGAGATGAAACAACAATAAGATTATTTATCATCTTTGCACATCTAAATTGGTGTGTTTCATACTGAATCTGCATTGCAATTGTTTCTTGATATGAGCAGAATGTCATACATTTAAAGAAGTGTTGATATTATGGTTAATGTTTGAAAAATATACTGATACCCAAAAAACCTGCATGTTTTGGAGGCTTCACATTCAAGTTAACACCATACTTAACAAATGGGTCAAAAATAAGAAGTGTGATAAATCTACAATATCTGCCACATAGAATTATTGATTAACTAAATTATACAAGAAAAATAACATCTTAGATGATACCAACAGTGTTCTTTTCAAAAAAACTACTTCCAAAATGTTAACATGAAGCCTCAGAAACAAAAAGAGCCTCATTTCATGACTTGGTGTGATAATTTACTTTTTTGTCACAATTAAGAGTCAAATTTAGACGCAAAGCATGAAAATTGATAATTGTGATATTTGTTACCAATTTTTCACGCCACGCCGGAACCTGAAATACGCCCTAAAATGCACCACGCCAGAATCGATAAGAAAAATGTGTTAATATAATTATAACATGTAAGGCCTACAAAAATCCAAGTTATTTAGTACAAATGAAAATTTGGGCATAGTGGTCCCAGCAGCGTGGCGCCATGCCAGTATCAAGCTAAAGTGCATACGCGGAACCTGAAATACGCCTAAAATGCACCACGCCAGAATCGATAAGAAAAATGTGTTAATATAATTATATAACATGCAAGGCCTACAAAAATCTAAGTTATTTAGTACAAAATGAAAATTTGGGCATAGTGGTCCCGCGCGGCGCCATGCCAATATCAACGACACTTGCGAACGACATGGCATGCATGTATTGGCAAGGTATCATTATAAAGTTTGACAAATATGATATAAAACACAACTACCCGGTACCTATTGGCAAACGAAAAATTGGGCAGCATGGGCCCACGCCAATAGGTATAATACATGCAAATGGCATACTAGTATCCATTGGCACATATTAATATTTTGAAAATACATCCAAGTTTTTGAACGCAATTGAAAATTTGCGCATAGAGGCACCCCTCTAGGTGCTGACCGGATTTTCAACAATACATAAAGATGACACACCCGGGTATGTATCTTTATGTATCATCACTATCTTAAAATTACAACATAATAAAACAATGCTTTTAGCTGAGGCTACAATGTTTGCATACTAATAATAATCATGAATAACGTCAAAAGTCAGACAATATAAATAAACATATAATAAATTGTGAAAAATGAGAAAGAGAGAGTATTATTTTCCAAACGAAAATAATACAACGCGAAAATATAATAATCCCTATTAATATTATGCACAACATGCCATCTCTAATGATTAATTAAATCTAAGATCCGAATAGTATTCGGGTAAAAGCAATTAGTGCATGTACATGTATATGTGCTACTTAGTAATGCGCTGTGCGGTACGTCCATCAATCCTCACGTCCGCCACGGAGCAATCACGCAACAATGAAAACCAAATAAATTTAATTACAAAAATAATATAAGATATTAGACGAACTAAATCAGTCATTTCTCTCTTTCCGCTTTACATAGAAAATTCTGTTACGTACCAACATGAGCAGAAAGGAACGCTATATTGTTTAAAACCTATGATTATGAAATACGAACACGATAAAGCATGATTTTGGAGGTGAATTTGTAGCCAAAACAAAAAAGAAATCTGCATGATGCTCCGTATACACTCTGCAATGCTAGAATAGCGTTACTGTTGCACATACTCACTCCGCAAGAAAACTTGCACCACAAGCTGCAGAAATAGAAGATTATCAGTGCCGTAAGCGTCCATTGAAATCATCCCATGCAGGCCATATTATAAAATCGTCCTCCCTATCATGTAAATGGTTAAATTAGTTACGAATTACCGCTATTTCTGGCTCTTCGATGCAATCCAAATCACAGAAAAATAAAGTCAGAGGTCGCCTAATTGGTGACGGCTGTGTTTAGTACTGACTGCGGGCGCACACCACCAAATCAGTCCAAGGGTATCCCTCTTGATTCAGTTTAAAGGAGTTATATGGTAGAAATATGATTTTACTACAATTACATGTAGACCTCCTTACCAATGATGTTGCATCACTGTAGCAATCCTATCCGTCTTCCATAGGCTGAGATCCAGCTACTTTTCTGTAATTTTAAACATTTTTTTGCAAATTTGACATTTTGACCTCCTTAATGACCTTTGACCCCAATTTAAAAAAAAACCTTATATACACCGAGAAAATGTATTGTTACAGTTTAAATAAAAAAATATACTATGCTTAGTTATGGAGATAAAAATTCTTGAAGTTATTTAGCTTAAAACCGGAAATGACGTCTAAATGATCTTTGACCAAAAAAATAAAAATACCGTGAATACATCGGGTAACACTAATGCATATAAGAAGTTTATGTTACTCTGGTCTGGTTACGTTTTGAGATAATAAAAAAATGAACATATTTGATGAAGCGACCACTTAATGACCTTTGACCCCGAAACTGTAGACACCCCAAAGACACTGGTTGGTAGCAATGCATGTGTGCTAATGACAACACTCTGCTATGTAATTTGTAAAAACAGTGATTTTTGAATATTTTAGCTTTCAGACCGGAAATGACCCCTTAATGACATTTGACCTCAATTCTTTTTGGCAAGTTTTAAGCACTGCCACATGTTGATTCATATGCATGAGTCACATGATCATTGCATGTAATTTGTGGAAGGAGTAGCATTTTTTTGTGAAGTCACATTTTTGACCATTATAGCTAGGTCAAAGGTCACAGCAAGCTCAAAGTCAAATGGAAGGTTTGGCCTAGCCCAGTGGTCATTTGGGTCAAGTATGGTTGAAATTTGTAAATCCCTGGCGGAGCTATGATTGGTTGCCAGAAGAAAGAAGAAGAACTTATACATGGATTTTGATTTTTTTTAAATTTTTGATTGACCTATTGACCCCCTTAATGACCTTTGGCTTCAATGGAAAAAAAACCTTACGTACACCGACAAAATGCATTGTTCCAATTTTAATTAAAAAATTCTACTATGTTTAGTTGTTGAGATAAAAATTCTTAAAGTTATTTAGCTAAAAACAGGAAGTTACCCCTTAATGACCTTTGACCCCCAAAATAAAAATACCATGCATACATCAGGTAACACTGATTCATGTATGATGGTTATATTACTCTGGTCTGTTTACATTTTGAGATAAAAATTTTTTGAACATTTTGGTTTTTGACCGGAAGTAACCCCTTAATGACCTTTGACCCCAAACCTGTAGGCATCCTAAAGACCCTGGCTAGTAGCAATGCATGTGTGCTAATGGCGACTCTCTGCTATATATTTTGTAAAGACAGTGATTTTTTGAATATTTTTAGCTTTCAGACCGGAAATGACCCCCTTAATGACCTTTGACCTCAATTCTTTTTAGGAAGTTTTAAGCACTGCCACATGTTGATTCATATGCATGAGTCACATGATCATTGCATGAAATTTGTGGAAGGAGTAGCATTTTTTTGAAATCACATTTTTGACCATTATAGCTAGGTCAAAGGTCACAGCAAGGTCAAAGTCAAATGGAAGGTTTGGCCTAGTCCAGTGGTCATTTGGCTCAAGTATGGTTGACATCTGTCAACCCTTGGCGAAGCTAGAGCAAAATTTGAAATTGGTTGCCAGAAGAAAGAAGAAGAAAGAAGAAAGAAGAAAGAAAGAATTGGAAGAAGACAGAACAAGCCGACGTTCGTCGTCGGCTTGTAAGAAGAAGAAGAAGAAGAAGAAGAAAGAATTGAGAAGAGATAGCACAAGCCGGCGCTTTGACGCCGGCTTGTAAGAATTGAGAAGAGACAGCACAAGCCGACGTTTGACGTCGGCTTGTAAATAGTTCTGTATTTTTTTGGAATGGGGAGTAAATATGTTGTATGTAGTACATGTAGATACATCTGGTATAGGCACAGGAGCACATACTGTGATTATTATACCGGAATAGTGTACAAACTCTCATTTTCAACACCTGGAGCAATTTAGAATCAATTAAAAAATCTCATCTTGACCAAAAATATTTTATAATATAAATATTTCATCAAAATAAACACCAATCAAGAAAATTCAACAAAATATTCCATGTTTATTGTGTTGTTTCTCACATGACTCTACCCCTTATAAAAGGACCAGTGAGTGACACCACCCTAATTTGGTAAAAGGTTATATCTTCCAGTTACACCACTGACAATTTTCTTACTTTTGCCATGGTTCAGGTTATCTTTTCTATTAGACTCACATGGAAAAAGGTTTCAACATTACAAAGGGATTACAACATTGTTACTGTCCTTTACCATGGGTTAGTTAAGGGGCACATAATTTGTCAAAAGAAAGCATCTTCCTCTTGTCTTTATAAGTTGCATCCTTTTACCATGAAAAAAGGTAACCAAACATATGGCAAAAGGCAGTAACATGTTAGTGAAGTAAATAAGGTACATTCCATTACAATATTATGGCTAAGTACACAACAGCACCACAAAGCTAACTAAAAGGGGGCTGGCATTTTCTTTGGAAGGGGTGGGTCCCAAACATACTGGTGGGGGGTCATATATGTTTGCAAAGAAAAATAGGGGGATCATAAAATTTTTGATGACCAAAATGTAGGGAGTCACAAGATCACCACAGATAGTGTTTTTATTTTATTCAAAAAGGCTGATTTCAATACAATACAATTTTAGCCTGTTTAAGGGTAGACGAGGTGTTGTTGGTCGAAGCAACCAAAAATCGATTTTCATTCTCTAGATCAATAAATTATTGACAAATAACACCTTGATGTTTTGCAAAAGTTCATTCTACAAATTATATAATTTGAAAACTTGCTTAATTTATTGTTGTTAATGAGTTATGTACATTTTACAAAAGTGTTGTTGTTTCAGCCCTCTTTACAACATAACTCAAGAACCACAGGACCTATAAAAGCATTTCTGTGATATTTGAATTCTTCTACACGCCAGTAAGGAAATGAGCAATGCAATTTTGCGAAGCTCACTACCATTCGCAAGATGTTGTGAACTACCAAATCGCAACACTTTAAAATAGTGTATTACCTTAAGAGGTAAGGTGTATTGGTGATGAGGGGGGGGGGGGTGGTCACAAATTTATTTGCCAAAAGGGGGGGGGGGGGCGCCATTTTATTGACACTGACTTTTTAAAATTCGGGATCCCTTCTGAAGAAAATGCCAGCCCCTAATACATGCTACAGAATACAATTGTTGGGCATTGAATACCAAATTATGGATATAACTAAAAGAAGTTTGTTTGCCCTTTCAAGGCTTAAAAAGGAAAAAGAAATGCATGTGATTTCTGACTTTTTGGGTCAGTCGGGAAAGGGCAAACACTCCTTTCTGTGGCCAAATTAAAATGGTAACCAAAGATCCCATTTAAACACTGAATGTGATAATTATTGCAATAAGGGTTTGTAACTCAAAAGGAATAAATTCCACACACACTTTATGGATGCACAAAATATGATAATGGCATACACTGTGTAACCCAGTTTACACTTACAAAAAGTTGTAGCTTTTATCAAAAATATCTTATATATTTGTTATAATATTATATTTCAGCAAAAATTTCTACCAAACAAGAAAGTATCAACAAATATTCCATTAGTATTCCTAATTCAAACCAATTCAATGTACAACCTTGGAGTTACTTGCATGACTTTGGCGGGCTATTTGAAACAGTCATGGTCACACATGCAAGTACTTCTTTTGAAAATCCTAAACAAGGTATAGCAGTCGCTGCTAGGATATGCAGCTTATAAAACATGTATAACCTCTATAAAAATATCAGAAAACACATAAAGCACACCAATTCAACCAAAGGGACAAGAATTTCTCCTGCAATCAGATCCTAAGGAAAGAAAAGTCCGCAGCTGAAAGTGCAGACATCAGGACCTGGGAAAAAAGGTGGAAAGGAGGTGGTCTCACCCCAAGGACAAAATTATTCAAATAACCAATAAACATGATAGATAAATGGATAAAACAATCCGAAACATACATATTCAATATTGCACATACATTATTCAGAATACATAACAGACAAAAATACAGTCGTGTTGAGTGGGCTGAGTCATCATGATCCCATAGGGGCTAGAGAAGAAAAGATAGAAAAAGCACCAAACCCCTATGAGGGCATGTTCACTCACTCCAGAGCAATAAAACCTATCAAACCACACTTTAAGGAGGATTTCGTGATCCTAGCATCCTCTTTTTATGACATTTTTCAGTAGATATCCACGAAAAAAGCTTATTTCCAAAATTTCAGTTGATTCCGATTTTGCGTTTGCGAGTTAAATGCATGATTATGTGTATACACTGCTCCATAGACAATGTGTTGTAATTTCGTTCTGGTGCACCAGAACGATATTCAAATTTGGCGATATTTTTGCTAAACTAATTAATCTGCAAGAAATATTTGGTACATAAACATTATGTAGCCAGAGGTATCCAGTGGTGTAAAAATCTCAACTTTTTTTTGGAAAAGTGGGGGGACGAGGCTGTGGATCACGAAATGCCCCTTTAATAAGATCAAATTTATATAAGAACTTAATAAGTTCAAATACTATTGCACATTGAAAATATATATAAGAGGCAACACAGGCATTGAAAACAAAAGTGGCACATAATTAGCCTACATTGCTGAAAAGAACATCAGGTATGAAAACATTGGCACTACACATGGTAAATATACTAAATATTGCAGTTTTAACTTTAGTTTACCTGGTTAGGTAAGGTATTGCACTATCGTAGTATCTTTTGATTTTCCAGGATTGCGTTGTGATTGTGAGCTCCTCCCAAGTTTCTGGGTAGAATGGTCTTGTATTGTAAGTCTTTGAATTTTGTGACTGCAATTGTAAGAAACCATTGTATAATTTTTGGTCCATTTTCACTCAAATGGCAAAACTATTAAAATTTAAACTTTTATTGCATGTTAGAGCCAACTGAAGGTTCAAGATCTAGCTAGATCCTTTTGCAAAACAAGATAATTTTATTAATCCAAAAAAATCTATATTTTTCTTGAATAGGGAGCAGTGAATGCGACAGATGGTCTCATACTATGAAAACACATACAAATGAGAACACCAATTCTTTGCTCATCAGGGTATGATTGTATCGAAATTTGTATTGTGTATATATTTAATTTCCCTCATGCAGACGTTTTATAAGCAGGCAATTATTGAGGAAAGCAATTTAACCCTAACCGGCATTTGTAACAATCTTACAAAATCTTACAAATAAAGCCATTGCATATGTATGCATGCCACGTGATGCCATGATGCAATCATCTGACGTAAACATTACATATCTTGTTTGTGAGTTGTTTTGGGATGACCACTTCTGGCCTCCTCAATCCTTTGATCATCTCCTCCATATCATTTTATTTGTCTTTCTTTTGTGTATTTTTATATACTTATTTTGTTTGTTGTTTGATGTTGATGATGTGGAAAATAAATAAAAGATTTATTAGTGCATGGTTCATTATTTTCTTTATGTGAGAGCAGTATGGCACACATACTCTGACCAAAGAAAGTGTGATGGTTGGTCCTTGAAAAAAATCAAACCTATGGCAACAGGGAGTAACATGTTAGTGAAGTAAATATAAGATACATCATTTTAGCGTGTTAAAACTGAGCACTCAACAGCTACACAAAAGTAAACTATAATGCATGGATACTGAATACAACTGAATACCAAAAAATGGACAAAATAAGGCACGGCATAAAAATGTTTGTTTGCCCTTTCGAGGTTTTAAAAAAAAAGGAAAAAAAAAAAGGTGATTTCTGGATTTTTGGATAGGTCGGGAAAGGGCAAACAAACCTTTTTTTGGGGGGCTAATTAACATGGTAACCTTTTGAATCCCTAATTAAACACTGAATGTAACAATTTTAACGAATACATAACACTATGGTTTTAACCAAAAAGGAGTAAATCCCACACACACTTAAAACAAGCACGAAATATGTTTTTCACATGACTCTATCCCTATAAAAGCAGTGGCGCATCGTGGCCACCCCAACCCCGGGGGCTGAAGAAAATTCAATGTTGCCGCCCCTTCCTCAACAGTCCCAAAAGGTTGACCCAATTTTTTTCTCGGTCGTTTGAAAAAGTGAAGAGCCAAAAAAAAAAAAAAAAAAAAAAACCGGTTTCAGACGTTAGCGCCTAAAAGCAGCACATTTTGATGTATAGTACCATTTTTTCAAAAAATTTTATGCTTTATCAAATTTTTCAGCCCTTTTTTATTTCCTAATTCTTTTTTGCCACCCCTTCGCTTTTGCCGCCCTGTTTTTGCCGCCCTTCATTTTTGCCGGCCCTGCTTTTACTCCCGGGGCTGGCGCCTAAAGCCCCCAAAATACGCCAAGCATGAAAAGCACCACCCTTTTTTGGTAAAAGATTATATCTTCCAGTTACATTACTAATAATTTACTTTCTTTTACCATGTTAAGGTTAACTGGTCCAAATGCACTATTAGACCTAAAAAAATGTTTGATTGGCATAACATAAAAAATTATTTAGGGTAAGTAGGTCAGGATTCTTTTTTTTTTTTTTTTTTTTTTTTTTTAAGCTGTAAATTTTGTTTCATTAAGGCTTTGGAACTTTTCTTCTTTTTTTCAAATTTATTTATTTTTGGGCAAAAAAAGAAAAAAAAAGTTATGGTCCAGCCTAATTTTAGGGTGGGTCGGGTTACACCAATCAAACAATTTTTTTAGGCCTAATGTACAATCGTGATTATAAGATCAAACCCAATCATGTATCTCTTAGGTGTACTTCCAATTCCAGAAAAATACAGCACTAATATTTTGGGATGAAAAAAATGTCTTGTATTGCCATATGAAACATAGCTAAATCCTTATCCTTTTAATTAATCCTAACTGGCATTAAAGGAGTATTTCGTGATCCTAGCATCCTCTTTTTATGACATTTTTCAGTACATATCCACGAAAAAAGCATATTCCCAAAATTTCAGTTGATTCCGATTTTATGCTTATGCGAGTTATGCATGATTATGTGTATTACACTGCTCCATAGACAATACGTTGTAATTTCGTTCTGGTGCACCAGAACGAAATTCAAATTCCGCGATATCTTTGCTAAACGAATTAATCTGCAAGAAATATTTTGTACATAAACATTATGTAGCCAGAGTATTCCAGTGATATAAAAATCTCAACTTTTTTTTTGAGAGAAAAGTGGGGATGAGGCTGTGGATCACGAAGTGCCCCTTTAAATGTACAATTTTAATATTTGGCCAATTTTTGGAAATAAGGACGAAATACATGCGCTTTTATAGGGTGCTTTTCAATCAAGCCCAAAAACTTGTACTATGACTTATTTCAGGTTATGCATTCTAATTTTTGTAAAACACATTTTCTTATATCTTTTAAAACCAATTATAGGAATTAACATAAAAAACATAAATTTATGCGGAAACTCGTAGCCTATTACTCCAAAATTTGAATGCTTAGACTTGTGCTAAGTCTTCTTACTGCAATTGTAAGAAATCATGCATAATTGCATGTTTTTGGCCCATTTTCAATCAAATTGCAAAACTACTCAAATTTGACTTTTATTGTCTGTTAGAACTAAAGGATTTAAGATTTAGCTATATTTCATTTAGCAAAACATGATAATTATTTTAATCCAAAAGAATAGTTCTATATTTTTCTGGAATAGGGAGTGGTGAATGTGACAGATGGCCTCACACTAATTAGGAAAACACATATGAGCAATTACTGCACATGGCTCATCAGGGAATGACTGTATTGAAATGTGTATTGTATATCTATAAATAGGCAAATGTTGTGACTGACTGACTGACTAGTGACTGACTATGTGGGTGAGTTAATAATAAAGCTCCGTCAGTTTCGATTCAAATGTCGCCAAATTCATATGGGAGATCATGAATATACGGGAATGAGTGAAGGACGTTGGTTTTATATTGTGACCATTTCAGCTAGTTTAATGTACTACTGAACTGTTGAAGTGGGGCAAATAGCCAAAAATTGTATTATACTGTGATTAAATACCAGCTAGTATCCTGCTGCAAATAAAGCAGCACAGTTTTGATATTTCATCAGCAATTTTTTGGGCTAGATATCCCCTCTCATAGTTCTCCTAACAGACACAGCTAGCTGTACACATAAATTGACAGTGTTTTAGTCCAATACACCTCTAGGTGCAATTGCAATTATTAAATCAATGCAAGTTGTTTCAAAGTAATTTTTATATGCAGTAGGGCCAGTGACGGCACCAGGATTTTTTTCCGGGGGAATTAGGGGGAAAAGTGAATTTCAGGGGGGACAAAATCAACAAATTTTGCATAAAATGACAGCAAAAAGTGGAATTTTTCGTCATTTTGGGTTTTTCTGGGGGAAAGAGGGGGGGGGCAAGAATTCTGACTGGGGGCCCCCATCCCCCCTGGCGCCGCCACTGAGTAGGGCCTACAATGTAAACTGTAAAAAATAAAAAATAGAGACAGGTGATTTCTTGATTTTTGGGGTCGGTCTGGAAAAGGCAAACAAACCCTTTTTTGACCCATTAAAATGGTAACCATTTCAA
Organism: Amphiura filiformis; assembly: GCF_039555335.1. Taxonomy (NCBI): domain Eukaryota; kingdom Metazoa; phylum Echinodermata; class Ophiuroidea; order Amphilepidida; family Amphiuridae; genus Amphiura; species Amphiura filiformis. Next base: position 63,902,321 of record NC_092640.1, on the reverse strand, counting down.
GATCCTTTTAAATGGAAAATCACACATTTTATTTGAAAATTCAAACACTTAATGTAAATCCCACACACACTTTATGGAAGCACAAAATATGATAAGCACAAATATGATAATATCACACACCATGGGTAACCCAGTTAAATACTCTGATAAATACCTGTATGAAAATAAAATAAAATTTATCCTGTACTAAACTTACCATGTTTACAAAAACAAAAGTTCCAGTGAAAGACTTTTAACAAATTAAAACTTTTGGTAGTCAGTTTGACAATTTACATGTAACAACTATAAGAATGTAAACTTTTAATAAATTTGCCCTGGATAAATTAAAATATTTCTTACATAAATAATGTTATTTATGAGTTGACAGATTATTTTGCACAAATGTTCACAAAAAATATTTTATAAAAACATTTTTGACAATAGTTTTAAAATATTGTTGTAGTGTTTCTTTTTCATAAAACGTTTTAAAAATGTTTTCATGACTTTTATATATAACATTTATATGTTAATAAAACATTTTGAATAAAACCAAAACAAGTTTATAACACATTTATAATGTTTTAAAACATTTTTGTGTTTTGTTGGTGGCAGGGGCATAGCCATCACTTTTTAAGGGGTTGTGGGGGTGGGGGGAGACAAATTTTAAGGTGACAAACATTGATGAAAATGGTCAAAAACTTAAATATTGGGGTGGCCACCATCCCACGGGTGAGGGGGGGCAAGACTTTAAAAGGGGCAGCTGCACCCTTGCCCCCTGGCTATGCCACTACTGGGTGGGCTGTCAGTTGGGTTACGTACCTTTAAATGATCAAATATAAATTCAGTTTACAGTACCAACTCTGCCACATGTGCTTGTTGCTTAGGCAAAAAAAAAAAATTGTTTGTTTGTCCTCCACAGCTTTGAAAGAGGACGCGCGGGCGGGCGGATTTTTTTTTTTTAATAATTTTTTTATTTGGGATTTGACGCATTCCTGGACCTAGCTAGAGCTAAATGCTACAATCATTCATGGTGACTTAAAAAACCAACATTTTGTTTCATTAATATGCAGTTAAAGTTATAATTTGTGTTCATGTCATAGTCTTTTAATGATTTCAAATCCAATGTATTTTGAAGTCACTATAAATAATAGACTATGACATGAACACAAGTTATAACTTTGCATATTGAAGACACAAAATGTTTTGGGGGGATTTTTTTAGGTCCAGAGATACTTCAAATCTGAAAAAAAAAAATTGAAAAAAAAAAAAAATATTGGTCAGGCCTTCATCTGAGGAGCGGGCGGTGGAGGACAAACAAACAACTTTTTTTTTTTGCCTTATGAAGGGCAAACAGTGTACCTCTGGATACTTTAGCGTAGTGCCCAGCAAAGAGTGTTGTTGTTTGCGTTCTGCATGTAACAAGTTGTGCCAAAAGAATGCTAATAAGCGCCAAGTGCGCAAACCTTTGTACTTAAGGCTAAAACTTAGAAATAGTGTAAACGTTTGACTAAGAGCAAAGTGTCTGAATAAGGAATCCAAGATGACTGGGCCTTTTGTCCTCTCTAAATTCAGACACTTTGTAAGACGGCAATAGATTAAAGATTTTATATCTTTTGTAACCACTTGAAAACCTTTTAATTATAATTCTATTACCCCACGACCCATTATTCAAAATCGCGCACTGTGATTTGTTGAAACGCCACGCGGACAGACCATTAATTAGCGATAAAGTGTCAAGGGTAACAAACTTTATGTTCTTCTATCATCACAGCGCACAGCAGAGCGCACAGCACACCTGCTTATGTAGGGGAGAATGGAATGTCAGGGGTGTGTTATTGTATGTGCATACCTGCTTATGGGGAGAATGGAATGTTAGGTTGTGTTATTGGAATGTGCATACGCTTTGGCTACGCGTGTGCGCTCCACCTTGAGGTAAACAACTTGAAATATTTGGGCAAAAAAATTGATATTTTCTCTTTAAATCACACTATTTTGTAGTAATAGAATAGAAATAAAGGGTGCAGCATTATCCTTTACACAAATAATGTGTCCTCGGCAGTAAAAGCGTTTAAATAATGGGTTCGGCTACGCCTCACCCATTATTTACGCTTTTACTGCCTCGACACATTATTTTCGTAAAGGATCATGCATTACCCTTTATTTCTTAAATAGAGAGGGCGGCCTATCTGCTGTGTCCTAGCAGGACATCAGTCAATATAAGATCTAGTCCCACCTTTGTTCCACACTTTGTAGGCAATCAACTGTCTAAATAAGTGCCTAAATAAGACTAGTCTGCATAGGGGTCTGAATTCATAGTTACACAAAATGTTTTTTCTTACGGAGCTACAGCTGTTGAACGATTGTACAACAATATCGCATTGATTGATTGGTTATTCAGGCGTTTCATTGAAGGATGCGTATTCAGCCTGGACAGACCTGTAAATTTTCAAGATCTCAACAGAAAGAGGTTATGCTTTGTTTTTTAAGAATGTTTTTTCCCAATTTGGAGTTTGTTGGGTAAGTTAATCTAATTTTTCTCTTGGTCTGATAAGTAGGCTTAAGGGTAGGTCTTTAACCTGTAATTAGTACAGCCAGGACAGACCGGTACGGTACATTTTCTAGATCTCAACAGAAGAGGTTTTCGTCTTTTAAGAACGCTTTTTCTCAATTTCGAGTTTGTCGGGTAAGCTAATCTAACCTTCCCCTCGGTCCGGTACGTAGGCCTAAGGATAGGCTTTTAGCACGTATCACGTAAGTCAGCACAACACTGTACGGAGGTGCTGCTGTGGCAAGGCGTCATACCCCATATGAATGTTGTTTTTGTGTGTATTCATTATGTTTAGGGAAACAGCGGCAGCGCGTATGAAAATATTTTATTCGCGTTTAAGCGCAGCGAATTTAGCGTATAAGGCCAATTAAACCACATTCATCTTGAATTCTGTATTCAGGCACTTCGCTCTTATTCAGATGTTTGGAGTTACTTGTGAATTACACATGAAGCAATTTTGAGTGTGTACTATTTGGGTATAATCTCTATTGTGGATCTACCATAGCATTACACACAGGGTACACAGGGCAAGTTTGAGTTGGTACTCTTTAGGTATAATCTCTTTGGATGGATTTACCATAGCGTTACAAACTGAGCAATTTTGAGTTGGAAGTCTTTGGGTATCATCTCTATGGTGGATTTACCATGGTATTAAAAACAGAGCAATTTTGAGTTGGTACTTTTTTGGGTATAATCTCTATGGTGGATTTACCATAGTGTTACATACATGTACAGGGTAATTCTGAGATGGTAATCTTTGGGTATAATCTCTATGGTGGATTTACCATATAGCATTACACACAGGGCAATTTTGAGTTGGTACTCTTTGGGTATAATCTCATTGATTATCACACTACCTTGCTCTCACACTCATTTTGAGCAGCTTTACCTTCCATGTTCATCACCGTCTCTTCCTTTTCACCAACATCCATTGTTTGATATTTCAGTGTTCTTCGCTTGTCCACCGCTAACCAGACTGGATCCAACAGATACAAACCAGTGTTGAATATCATGATGCTGCCAGCAACGTAGAATGCAACAACATAACTATCGGTCAAGTCCTTGAGGTAACCTGAACAAAAAAAAAAATGAAGAATGATACATAATTTTGATAAGTTACGAACACAAAAGGAAATTAATAATTTCAAATGTAAACATGTAGGGTTGGTCAAAATAGCAATGCAAACTTCTCTTTTTAGGCCTTCTAATACAAAAGGACTGGTAAATACTTATAAATATATTTATTCAAACATATGCTTTTAAATCAGTGGCACACGCCTACCCATTGGTGCGTTGACACGAAGCAAACAAACAAACAGATCTACACATGTACTGACGTAAAATTTACAAACAGATTATTTACCAAATTAAAAAAACTTCTCATCCCCTGTACATCCTACAAGACTATTATAAAATACTACACCAATCAAGCATGTTATACAACTATATAGCGTACATTTATATCATCTACAGCTAAATACCACACATACTACTGTCATGCACCCAAGCAAATACCCCACCTACACACCCCCACCTTTGCAAGCACATCCCACCATGCACACATACATGTACGCAAAATGGATTGCGCATTATTGATATAAATATCTACAACAACACAGAAATGGAACAAACTGCTGGCGCTATAATATATAATGCTCAAATGTATGCATCGAAAGTCGGAATGCCGGCAATGTGGGAAGGCAGAAGATTTAGTGCCGTGCAATATACTATGGGATTATGTGCCAGCAGTTAGATATCTAGGATTTGATAAGGCCAAAAAAAAAAAAAGGTTCGTCTCAAAGCTTGCGCGCGCGTTTGTAAAATCCCACGATTTGACAAAAAACAAATGCGGAAATTTTTGTTATTTCAAAAAAAAAATTTTTATAGTTTTTCCAGAAAAAATCGGCGAAAATCAGACTTTTTCTCAAAATACCATGAAAAAAGTCGGAATAAAAAATCAAAAAAAATCGCATTTCGCATTTGTTTTGAAATTTCTCGTGAGCTTTGAGACAAACCTTTTTTTTTTTTTGCCTAATATGCACCAATCACAACAATATAATCTTACCCATTAAAGGCAAAGCTGTAAGTCCGCCAACGTTCCATGCCAGAATGCCAAATCCAAAAGCCCTCTTGAAGTTGGCTATTTCAACCACTTGTTTGCAAAGAATCGGAAAGAGTGATCCGAATGTGCCTGTCGAAGTCCCAAAAGCTATACAGTAAGCAACCAGCATGGCGAACGTTCTGGCGAGTGGGCTCAGAAGGCAGCATACTCCGCTGATGAATTGAACTAATCCTGCTAATCTCACCGGTGTGATTATCCCTTTGTCTATGAGAGGACCATATCCGAGTCGTCCAACAGATGAAGAGATGCCGAGAATACCGAGTAAGAAGGATGCATCTGCTTTGGACATCCCTTTATCATGCTCTGCATTAACTACTAAATAAATCACAGCGGCGTAATAGGAGAAACCGCCTAAATACATGCAGAAAATCTGTATAATTGTAAATCGAATATTGAAAATATTTTTGTACGCCTTAAGAAATACCGCAATCTGTTTACAGCATCTATTTTGTTTACTATTTCCTTGACTTTCTTCGATGTTTATTTTGTTCTCTAAATCTGAATATTGTTTATTTGTTTGTCTTGCTCGTTCAGATGATTGACATTTTTCAGTATCATCCATTTTGTTTTCAGTATCATGTTCTCTGTCCGCTGATTTGTCAGTATCGGGAGATAGACTATCATCAACACAGCTATTCTCTTCCACATCATTAACCTCTGCTGCTGTATTTTTAATTTCTGCATGATTAGTAGAACTAGAAACCCCTTTCATAATGTTCTGTTCCATTGCTGTTGGACGAAACAAAGATCCAGATACGCAGATATGAGCAAGTATACCGGCAGTGATTGTCATTGCCCCTCGCCATGAGTAATTGTCAATGAGATACCGAGTCAATGGTGCCATTATAAGAATCCCAACACCGACACCGGACATTCCGATACCAGAAGCCAGTGCAAATCGCTTTTTGAAATAATAGCCGATAACAACAAGACTGCCTACAAAAGCCAATCCAAGTCCAAATCCTAAAAATATAAGGGGGATAAAAAATAAAAACTCATTAAAAATATTCCTGAATATAGACAGTACGTATCATGAAAATTTCTCTTTTTGGAAGTTGTGAAAATTTATTTTGAGACATTTATGACCAAACACCAATCACAAAGGTTCTTTCTGTTTTATGTGAAACCTTTTGTATCTAAAAAGGAGAGGCAAGAAAAATCATACATAAGGCAACAAAATAAACCCTGTATGTTTTACAGGTAGGCCTACACAGACTTTTCATGTAGGGTCGGTCTGCATTTATTTTCCTGAAGGATAAATGACCCTCAAACATCACTGTAAGGTTGAAAAATTTGCCAAAGATTTGCTCAGTTAAGTTAATTTCAATTAAGAAGTAACACTGTTTGGTGACTTACCAAATACCAAGTGTAAAGCTCAACAACTAAAATGTACACAAATTAAGAGGATATACTATCTGGGCCCCAATGCCATATAGATTTCTGCTGCAGATGTAAGAAAACTTGATATTTTATCCCCAAAAAAACCCATAAAACAAAATACAAGAAGCAAAAAAACAAAACTATTACAAACCTGCAATAGCTGTGATGACAAAAAGGTGTGTAAGTTGCCTGGCAAAATTTGCACAGAGAATTGCAATGCTTGAGGTGGTTCCACCAACAATGGTCAGTGTCCTGCAGCTTAGATGACCACTTAAGGCACTTGACAATGGACCTGAAAAAAATGGATCACAAGTACATATCAGTAGTCAGTACAACAGTAATTACCTATTTTGAGCATTGCAATTATACTCTGAAGTTACGGTGTATGATCTCTGCCAATATACAATCCTTTATCTCCCATTTTCACTTTTATTTATTTTTCCGCTATTGTTATAGTTTGATCAGCTCGTAATCGGCGGGACTTGATATCAATATATTTTATTTGGAGAATTTTCTTGTGACATCTCGCCAGAAGTATTACAAATTATTAATTGATGTCCTATACTTCGTCTACTTTCTTTAACATGTAAAATATAGTCCAGGCAGATCAACTATATCACTCTTAACGTGGGTCTACTTTTTCGATGTAGTGGTAAAAGCCTAATAATTCCACCGATTCTGAACTGATCAAAGTATAAGCTTTGTTACTTTCTTCATACATGTATTAATGATTGTTTCACCCTTTTTCATAACCCCACTTTTTCCACTTTTGTAACACCCTCTGTTAATAGTTTTAACTATCAAAAATAAGGTGAGCCCTTGGGCCAAAAGACGGAGAAAATCAGTTGTTGTCTAACAAAGTGTCACAAATGTGGACCAAAATAACATTATAGTTTACAATTTGAGTTTGGGCCCATGAAACTTGAAGAGGATCCATAGATTTCAAACTAAGGGCACAAATGGCCCTTAAAGATATTGACTGGAAATAGTTGCGAGTTTCATTAATCATAAAGTAGATGTACTATGCAGTTAGCATGCAAATCATAAGGGCGGTCGCTAATCAATACAAATAAAATACAAGAGCACCAATGGTGCTGTAGCTCATTTTCCTAATTAAATATGCAAATTAGCTAATTAATATGCTTAACATTTGAGTATTTTTTGTTTATATCAGTTACTTTGTACCAAGTTTTGAATCTCTATGATCTTCACAAAAAAAACCGATTACACCTGTCTCACTAAATATAAAGCAGGGCCAAATTTTTATGAGCTGCATAGTCAATAAGATAACAATAATGTATTGGACCACTAAGTACTTATCTTGGAGACAAACAACTGGGTGAGAAGGAAAACAAGAAACAATTATATTGAGGGTTTAGGACCATACACTGCAATGTAATTTGAGGTTTAATTCTCAAGCCTTCTTAGTTCTTAATAAATAAGCACATAAGTCCAGAGTGCATGTTACTAGACTGAAGGAGAAAGTCATAATGGGGAAACTATTACAATTGAGACATTTTTGTAATAAACCAAACTTGAAAAAAAAAAAATCTTATCTTGCATGTCGGTAATTAAGTATGTAAAACAAGAGAGAAACTATTCTTGACAAAGAGAAGGTATTTTTTGTATCCTGTAATGTTATTTTGGTCCACATTTGTGACACTTTGTTAGACAACAACAGTGCCATATCGATTAATGTTGAAGTTGGCATTGAGTCGGTGTTGCTGTACATACCGAATCAGTGGGTCCACAGTGATTTTCACCGTCTTTTGGCCCAAGGGCTCACCTTATTTCGAGCACTCACTATCTTACTGATAAGCACTCATCAGCAAATAAATTCATCTCGAAATACATTGTACCATACTGGTATTTCATACTCTTAGCAACCTCTTGGACAATCAGTGTCTGTGGACACCTACATGTATATATCAAGAAATCATGGATGGTCTCATCTGGTGTGTGTCCACAGTTGTGAAGGAAATATCACATTATAAATGTCCTTGTTTAAGGGGTCCTCATAGACACCCCCACGTGTAATAGCCTCCAAACAAAGACACCATTTAGGACTATGCAAATGCGGCCGTCTGAATCCGTACTCAATCAACATACCAAGGACGTTTTCTGCCATTTTTGTGTGTATGGAATTTTACCTAACAACTGCGGACGTTATATCTCACGTACGATAGAGGACATGTTTTGTTATACATTACACATGCAATTGTGGTTGTTTGCAGACGTATCTGCTTGAACCATGGGAAGTCTCTCACTGCAAAGAGGTCCATGTTTAAGGAGTGTGTGTCCTTGTTTGCTGGCAAACACCTATTCACACACATAATACATTCACTTACCAGCACTACCAAATCCTGCAATAAAAAAAGCACTACTCCATCCTACAGTCTGGGCACTAGCATTGAACTCTTCCTGCCACTCGATGAAGAACACACCAATACATTGTAGGTATCCAAAAGTTAGAAAAGTATTACAGAATACACCAATAAGAACGACCCAACTCCAACCTTGATCCATCCTGGGAAAAAAATCAGTTAACAGTGATTGTATTAAATTTTGTATACATTGTACCACAGAACTTGTGACCCAGCCTGTGACACAGTCATTGTGTAGTATTTAACCCAGTCAACACAAAAAATGTTTTTTAACATTAAAAAATAATGTGTAAGTTTTGGTCAAATTAATTAAAAACTAGCGGGATACCCGCGCTTCGCCCCCGCTAGATAAGTAAATGGGAGCGTTCACTATAACAGGAAGAATTACTGAACAGGTAGAATCATTGAAAATGTACATTTTATTTATATAAACCTGTCTCTTCTTACATTTTCTTTTTTAGTTTCTTCTGCTTGTGAACAAGGCTACGCGCATTGGTGTAGTGCGCATTACGCACGCGGCGCCGACGTGCTGCCGGCCAGCTGCAGTGACGCGTAGACTGGTAACCGATTTTCATAACAAAAACCCAGTTTTTACCCCTATTTTCACTGTTTTTTCGCATTACCGTCTCAGTATAGGCCTCGATGTCCCGTATGAATTTTGCGACATTTGGATCGAAATTGACGGAGCCTTTAACTTTCATACCCGCACACAACATTAGCCTATTTATAGTAAGATAAAATTTAAAAATTAAAAAACTAATAGCCAACAACTTTGAAGTCAAATTATAAGTTTTGCTTTGATTTATACATGGGTCACTCTTTGGGGGGATGTCATTTTCTTCGGCAGAGGGGTCATGAATATGTCGGTGACCAGAGTAAATTTTTTATGACCCCCCTATCGCGGGCAAAATTTTTTTATGACCCCCCTATCGCGGGTCTAAAATTTGTATGACCCCACCTTAGCCCGAGATACTCACACCTCCGTCTCTACGATTTCCACTGGCCTTCTCCGTAACAAAGGTCTGAGGCTCCTGAGCTCAAAATAAGCCAATATCTTCAATCAAGGGCCATTTGTACCCTTAGTTTGAAATCTATGGACCCTCTTCAACTTTCATAGGCCCAAATTCAAATTGTAAACTGTAATGTTATTTTGCTCCGCTGAGCCGCGAGCTAAGCGCCGAAGGCGCGGCAGAGCGACGAAGACCTCGCGATCCTAGAACGGCGAGCGGCGAAGTTTCAGTGGAATAAAATAGGTGGCGCTCCCACTACGGTGCTCCAGGCAGAGCCTTGTTGAAAGGCTAACCGTTCCTCAAGTGAAAATAAGACTTAAATGACCAAATTTGTGATCGTAGCGATCGTCACCATAACAAAAATTAATGTATGTCTCAAAAGTCTCATGAATAATAGAGATAACACGGTGGCCATGGTGGCAAATTAATTTCATTTTTTTGATGTGAAATGCAGATTTAATGAAGAAAAGAGATGCAGGAAGTCTTCATAGTGTTATTTTTAAGGTCAATAAGGATTATACATCACAAAACTGAACATGTGAGTACTTTTATGAATGCAGGATGAACCTTAGGCTTTGAAACTGCGACATCAGTTCACGGTTCGGCTGCCTCTGTGTGCCCCGCTTTTTACAATACTACGGAAGTCATGGCCCTATGGCGAGGAACTACTACTGCCCAGAATTTAGTTCATCTCAAGTTCGGTAGTGACGTAGGTGCATATTTCGCTCACACGCGTAAAGTTAAACGCCATGAGTGTACATGTACGCGCACAAGGGCGGTTTTGTCAGCATGCTTGCGCCATAACCGTGAAAGAGCATTGACGTCACTACCAAACTTGAGGTGAACCACATTTACACAGACTCAAGACAAATGATTCATTGCTGGAATTAAAGGCGAGGAGCGCACCAAAACTTTAGAGCGAAGAAAGTGTGCAGAGCGCATTAAGATTTGATCGTGTGTGTAAAGAAGGCGTGTGCAGCGCGCAAAAATTTTGCGTTTTATAACGAAAGATTGTGCGCACACTTTGATTGTTAATGCGCGCGCATCGTGTGAAAATTTTGAGTCACCAGCCCTTTAAGGGCTGGGGTATGAACGTTTGGACAGTATTTATTTTGGGGCATTAGAGCACATCAGACATATCGAATTGCATTCTGAATACGAAAAATGTCATTCTGATATCAAATAATTTTGATTTTTGAAATTCGCAATTTAATACACATTTTATGGCAAATCATTAAAAATTGATATTTTTGATATTTAACAGTACTTGAAGTAAACTTTATAAATCTGATGATTTATACTTAAAAGTGTATGTAGGTGGGATGAAAAGCCGACGATCAATTGAAAATTTTGACCTTTTCAGTATTGAAGATATGGATTTTTTCCCAAAACACCAAAAAAAAAAAAAAAGGTCTTTTGGGAAAAAATCCATATCTTCAATATGAAAGGTCAAAATTTTCAATTGACCGTCGGCTTTTCCTCCCTGCTACATACACTTTAAGAATATATCATTCGATTTATATAATTTACTTCGAGGACTGTTATATATCAAAATTTGAAAAATATCAAATTTTATAATTTGTCATAAAATTTGTATTATATTGTGATTTTTAAAAATGAAAATTATTTGATATCAGAAAGACATGCTTCAGATTCAGAATGCAATTCGATAGGTCTGAGGTGCTCTCATGTCCCACAAAAATACTGTCGAAACGCATAATAAACGCCATTTTGGATCCCTTAATAATTCTTTAAAAAACCCATATTTGGGGTGTTAAAAAATTATAACCCTCCCTATATTTGGTCTAAAAATTCTATAATCCCCCCCAGTACCTTCATGACCCCCCCCCCCCTTCAGAAGAAAATGACAACCCCAGGGAACCAAAGGATAAGCAATAGATAACAATCAGGAAAAATATGACACAACCTCCAATGGGGAATAACAAACGATAAACGTACTTTGTTTATACGTTTGTGTTATTCCCTCATTGGAAATCGATGTTGTGTCATATTTTCCCTGTTTTAATTGCGAAGAGTTACTCATCCTTTCATTTCTCTTGACAATTTTTCATTTGCCCGCCCTATTCCTTTTAATGCGGCTGTGTACTCTAGACATTGTTTCTTTCGCAAAATTGAGTTTTTTTGATATGTTTGTACTTTGTTATGTTTTTTATAAATACAAGGAATAAAAATCCAGATTTGTAAACTCCAACTGCAATATTTTAAGGATTTTATTTCCCTATTCCACTCGTGTTTGAAATTGAAAAGGAAAGAAAATCTTTGTTGTACCAGCAGGATACACGCGCGCAACAACGTATCACGAAATTTGTTAACGCACAAATACGCTACGCATACGCGACGCTTATCTGCATGCGTGGCGCATCTTATGGAAACACCACGGAAGCACAAAAACCTAGTGGTCAAATGGCTCCGTTTACATGTAGCTGATAAAATGTGGGATTTTCAAGTTCTTTACCCCGATTTAAATATCAAGTTATGAATGGATTTCGCTCAAACTTCTCCAGGGGCCGTGGATTTACCCGATGTTTATGTAATGTAAGGTAGAAAAATAAAAACTGCCGCATTCTCCTGCGAGATTCGATGAAAGTGCAAAATAAGACCACTTTAAACTTCAACAGCCATTATTTCAATGTTCATTTTCTCGGTAAAATGACGATTTAGGTACACGATAACTCAATAAATACAGCATCTATAGGTAAGCAAATATGATCATCGTAAAAAGCATGATCGACTCAAGAAACAGTTTTCTCGTTTTTTACCTAGCTGGGGGGTTTACAACCCCCCAAGCTAGGTACTGTTTTGCTATCCGTTCTTTCTTTCTTCTTCTTTCTGGCAATAAATTTCAAAATGCTTCTCCTCCTACATGTTACACCCTACAATTACGTAACTTGCACATATGTATTGGCTATATCCAGTGCCCATAGTGTCTAAACAGAATTGGGGTAAATGGTCATTAAAGGGGCATTTCTTGTATTTAACCAAATACCTTCAAAATGCTTCTTCTGCCACATATTATATAGTACAATGATGTCATTTGCATATATGCATCGGCTATACCCCACGCCAAGAACTTGCATACAGAATTGGGGTCAAAAGGTCATTAAAGGGCAAAATCTTACAATTGCATTATCTGGACATCTGTAAGGGGTATGGGGCTCAAACTCGGTGACAACAAATCTCATGACCAGGGGAACAATTTGCAGGTCAGGTCAAAGATCATGCAGAGGTCAAATTTTAGAAATGAATTTCCTGGACATCTGTAAGGGGTACGGGGCTCTGACTTGGTTACAACAAACTTAATGACCAGGGGGACATTTTGGAACACGTTGCAGGGGTCAGGTCAAAGGTTATCTGGGGTCAAATCTTATAATTTCATTTTCTGGATATCTGTAAGGGGTATGGGGCCCAAACTCCGTGACAACAAATCTCATGATCAGGGAAAATTTTGCAGGGTCAGGTCAAAGGTCATGCAGAGATCAAATCTTATAAATGTATTTTCTGGACTTCTGTCAGGGTACGGCGCTCAAACTTGGTGACAACAAACTTGATGACCAGGGGAACATATTTGGAACATGCAGGGGTCAGGTCAAAGGTCATCTGGGGTCAAATCTCAAAACTGCATTTTCTGGACATATGTAAGGAATACGGGACTCCAACTCGGTGAAAACAAACCTCATGACCAGGGGAACATTTTTTGAACATTTTGCAGGGGTCAGATACCTCCACAACACCAACACGCCCAGCTAGGTTTGTGGTCTATGACCACCATTTGCCACTAGTTTATATTATGGTCTATTTCCGATTTTAGGCATCATTTTGTGCAAATAGGCGTTTGTGAATTTTAAAAAGTTCAATTTGATGCCTTATATGGTCAATATCTCAAAAGTAAGGCCAATCATATCAAAAAAATAAAAAAAGGAGCCTCAAGATTGAGCTAAAAACAAAATAAAATATTTTGGAAAGAGTGTTTTTTTGTTATGATGTACCTAACAAATATTGCCAAAAACTCACTTTTTGTGTGATTTTCTTCATAATTGTTGTTTTTACCCCAAATCTGTATTTATATTAAGATTTATTGATGTCTTGCCTTCATAAAAATATACTTTTATATGTCCACCATTCTCTGTAAATTAGGGCCAGGCTTTAGAAGCTTATGAAAATTCAACCACTTACCTGTTTGGCTATTTTAAGCTTTTTCTCCTAAAAGCATGTTCCCGGTAAGGCATCTGGCTATTTAAAATTCAATTATAATGATTTCATGAGGTGTAAATGGCATAAATATAGGACACTAATTTTGGCAGAATGTCACATTCGCGACATTTTCCTGCTATACAAAGCCTGTATTCCAATGCGCCCTCTCTGTTTTCTTTCAATTAAAAATGGCAGCCACCATACACAAAAGTTGGTTGCTAGCTGCTGTCCAAAATTGTGCAAATTGTGAGAAACGTACAGCAAAGCAAGCTCTGCTGCAGATTCAGAATTTCATACGTAGTGCACCCGGTACAGATACAGTCCGCCAGCTCCGTGAATGTGGTGGTATGCCGAGGTTGATTTCAGTCTTGAAATCGTCCCATATTGAGTTGTTGGATCTTGCCCTCAGCATTGTTGCAACTTGCTGTAGAGAAGCAGAAACGAGAAAATGTGTAAGTTTACTGAGACTGTCAGGTTTCTTGGATTTTGCAATAAAAATAATAATGTTATTACCCATACTGTCAGTATTTTCTGCTGTGAATCACGCCCACCTCAGTTCTAAATCCAATATTCAATTGAAACTCTCGGGCCTCGGCTCCGACCGGGACTAGACTCGCTTGCCAGTCTCGTGTACGCCGTTTGTACACAGAGACTGGCTTTTGCCATTTTGTGTGTCAATGGGATTTACACACTTAACGTTTTGCGCAGCTCAAACATTTCAATAATTTTTTTGGCAATTCAGTCAATTTATGAAATTGGTATAGTAAGAATTCCAATTGAATGAACGCAGCTTTTAACAGCTGCACTCGATCCAACCGCGATCGTATATTGCGTATTTCAAACTACAACGCTAACGCATACGACCTTGGATACAATGCTATCCAATCACGAAAAGCGTTGGCATGGTTGATTCACTTCCGTGTTACTCACGCGACAGTCGCACACGCTGGCGTGCATCGCGCAGTGTACTCAAAAATTCGTCACGCTATTGAAAGCTGCGTTCATTCAATTGGAATTCCCACTATACTCACATATGATATCTGATCTGCAAATCATAGTTATCTTATTCAATGTATCCAAGTAAATTAAACTTGGTATTTCTGATACTTAAAAGGTTATTTCCAAGCCGTCGACCCCCCTACGTCCGACGAGCGTGTTCGGTGATGAAACAATACAAGTCACGAGATGACCCACCTCATTTACAGCCGGTTTCTGTCGTCAAGTTGTGTTCGCGATACAGCCATGTTGCACTCTGAGGGCGAGACTAATTGGTGACGTGGATAGCAACGAGTAAACAAAATGGCTGGGAAAACTAAGAAAGTTGTGTCTTTTAAAAAGTGTTTCATCGTGACGATCAGAAACCTCAAAAAAACTTTTTGACCGCGCTGGATATGCTAACGATATACAGGTACATTGAAGGATATAAATTGGATGGTAAAGCCAAATATTGCAAGAAATCTACTCGCTAGAATCCTAGCAAGCTCGCAAAAAAATTACCGTCCATGCGATGTAATATTGAAAACGTAAAATCCCTACTAACCGGGACTGTAGTGACTAGTGTAGAGCTGTAATGTGTATACATACGGTACATAATTTTTCGCAAAATCGAAATTAACAGAAATTTTGGGAATAAATTTTTTTTGTGGATATCTACTGAAAAATGTCATAAAAAGAGGATGAAGGTATTATCAGGCGAATTCAAATTTTTCATGAGGATTTTTGAATTTCAGACTATATAGTGTCAGATGGGATATGCCCAGACATAGACTTTAAGGTACTAATTTCGAGGAGCATAACAAACACCAAATTGGTGTCGTATGACCTTTGACATGCATGCATTCTTTTGTCGAGAGTTGACATGGTCTTTCAATTTGTGCCGAGTGTCCTTGGCAGACTTGACTATGCTTCAGTGGTCATGAAAGGATTCAATAGATAACCTCTGCCCCACTAATCCCCAGCTATTGTCTGAAATTGCTCCTCGGAAGATATAGCATTCAGTCCTCAAATGATAGTCATACATGTATAACGACCAAAAGATAAATGGCTGACTATCATTGAGGACTGATCGAGTTCCGCAGTCTAAGATATGCCATGGTTCATCTGGGGGTTCATCCTTTTTCTTTTTATTGGATGGAAAATAGGTCAAGGCTTTGGAGCAAAGCTATCTCCTATGCTGTGTAGGATAAACTTATAAAACTGGGCATGGGGATCATGATTCCACAACATCTTTCATGTATGCAGCAGTGGAGTGATGTAATTAAATGTGATGCGATCAAGCGAAATGAGTCTGATGTTGATCAAAATCAAAATTCAGTTTTCAATTTCATTACATTCCAATCTCAGCCTCTATTTTGCTGAAAACTCCATCATAATTTGATTTACGGTTCCAGAAATATGGCCATTTTAGTGTTGCTCAGAACTTTAAAATACAAAGGAAGTTGAATAGGCCTACTATTATTAGCTGTATGTTAAAATCAATATTCCTGACATCCAACTCATTTTGCTTGATCTCATCATAAATGTATGCAGGGACTGCGTTTTGAGGAGAACAAGAGCAATCGCTCTCTCCTTAAATCTGAGAGTGATTTTCAACTCTCCTTAGTTTAGGCCTACCATTCTCCCATTACATTCTATTGTAAATGCTCTAAACAGCACTCCTTGAAGGCTCCAAAAGAGCTATAATTCCATGGCTCACTTGCCATTTCCAAAAGACAGTCCCAGTGTATGCCACCCTTTTACCCTGCATTTTTCAGATGTGCTGATCTCATCAAAGACCCCCATTTTAACTTTCAATCTGTAAGACCACTTTTCAGGATCAGCATGGTCAGGCTTTTTGCCCTCTCCATTTTCCCCTGAGAGCAAATTTTTTTGCCCCCATATTTCCAAGAGCAGATCTCTATCTTTGTATTCAATTTTTAATAAAGTCAGCTATTTATTTTATTTTTTTTTATTTATTTATTACACTTTAACACTGGCACAGAATTACAAGAAATATATAATATTGCACATAAGTTACATCAAAAATTACACAATATTATGAAAGGAACATTTTTTTTAAAAGTCAAGTGAATGGCTGGAGCGAACAGGTGCCAGGCACCTCTAAGACCGCCCCCACCAAAACCAAAAAAGAAGGGAAGGGAAAATAAATTAGAGGGGAAAATGCAGGTAAGTTACATTTGCCTGCAATTTGGACAATTACAAAAAGAGGTCCAAGTGCAAACAGAAGTTGCATCAAAGGTGCGAGCAAATTTGGACTGGTAAAACTCCAAAACTTGGTGCTTAAAAACCCTTGCTCAAAAAGTGAAGTACTGGTAGTGCCTTTGACAGCCTTGAGTACGATAATAAATATATTTGTTTATAGACAAAATGTTTTACACAGGAAATCTTTGATAAATCCCATTAACTTCTTCACTGTCATTTTCTTTGAAACAGGTGCAGAAACTACAAGGGATACCCATTTTGTGTGAGTTTTTTTTAATTTTGTTATTTTATAAAATTTATTTTGTGATGGGAGTGATGCTGAAATGATAGTTTAAAGGTGCTGCACAATAAGGCCACATAAAATTAATTTTATGATGCTCGTCTGGAGGATTCTCATGAATTGATATAGGATGGGGAGACTTTTATCATTGTGTAAAGAAGGACCTTTCTAATATCTGTTCTTTTTCATGAGATTCTGAGGGATAAACCCCCTAGAATACCCCCAAAAGACTTGAAAGTGATCCTTGTTCGAAATAAACTTATTTATCTGTGTAAAGATTTCCTAAAGCATTCCAAAGTCGCGCAAGTGATGTATCCCAAACCCATGAATTTATTATAGCAGATGCTTCTTATATTTTTGTGGGTTTTTTTCAGTGCACATCCTTAAAGCACAATCAATGACCAGCATCATCAATCGAGCCTCAAGAGCCATCGCCAACCTTGCAGAAGACCCGGAAATCTGCCACCTCATCCATACCAGCAAAGCCATACCACTACTTGTGAAACTTGTGAATGCTCAAGAAGATTCCAACTGCCGTCAGAGTCTAGTCAGAGCATTGCGGATGCTAGCAGATGATGATAAGCACAAGTGGGAGGTGACGAAATATGAAGGTAATAATCAGGGCTGTTGTTAGAGGGGATTTTGTGGTGGTGGGTGACACCCTTTCCCCCAAGAGTCTAGTGAGAACATTATAAGCACAAAGAAGATGGACACAAAAGGTAATGGCTGTCCCTAGAAGGGGTTGTCTGGTGGTGGACGATACCCCTCCCCCAGAGTTTAGTACATGGCAACTGTATTAGGACGAACGGCCCTTGTATGTGGACAATGTGGTGTAGACACGCTGCTGGATTAGTTTAGGACACACAATTTGATAGCGGAACCAGCACAATCAAATTTGAGGTGAAGCAGAGCAGGGACTTATAGACCAAGTTGAGTGCCGGCAAATTTTACTATTCAATTAGAACGCTGGCTCGGGGCACTATCTTTTTTTGGATCGGAGAATAGGATAGGGGGTATACCCCAAAATTTTTGTTTTTGTTTTTTACTCTTTTTATGATGAATAAATCATTTTAGTGCCGGTCGGCGCCAGTCCGTGCCGGCTATCCCCGGCCGGCGCCGACCGACGTGGCTGTAACCCTGATGCAGAGTATATCTATAGGCTATCACCAGTTAAAAGACTGAGCCTAAACATAATCACTTTGGGCACCAGATAATTTCCATACCATAAAATTACATGTGGGAAGCCAATAAGGATTCTTAACTAAACACTAGCTGCATCACATACAGGAACTAACTAACCACCCCACAATTTGGAAGAAAATACTAAAAATTCTTGCATCAAATTTTCAAACTGTAATTGCAATAAAAAGTCCACTTATGTATTCTGCACAGTGCACGACTGCACGTGTCCATATCCAGGATTTATGTGGAATTTCATTGTGCTGAATACCCCCCCTCTCGGATGCCCCCTTCAACAGTTATACTACTTAGAATTCAATGTGAAGATGCAGCCTTGAGCTCATCATGGAGGTACTCAAGTTTGGTTTGAGTAGGGCTGTGCCACAGAATTTGAAAGTGGACCCATCAATATACCAATTTTTGGATTTTTCATAAAATTTTGACCCATCGATACACCAAAATTCCAAAATTTTCGGCCAAATTTAACACAAATTGTCTCAATTTTTACAACTTTTGGCTATTTTCCAAAAACAGGATCCATCCATACACCAAAATTTGCCTAGAAAAGGGTCATCGAAATACCAAAAGGCTGAAAATGCTACCCATGTTTGCGCACGTCCATGTATGGACAAATTTGTAATGAGTACCCCCTGGTTTGAGCTGCATGCTTTATGAAGCAATCATTCTGTGGTGTTAGGCTTGTAAGCTATGATACATGCTATTTATGTTATAATGTTGTTATCATTGCAGGTGTGAAAGCTCTCCTACCATGTATTCAGTGTGAAGACGAAGCCTTGATTACATGCAGTATTCGTGCCTTGGCATCCCTCACAACCTACCAACAGCTTGATAAACCAGATACAGTGAGCAAATTCTTAACTGAAGCTACACGGCAAGTTACTTCTGATCCAGAACATACCAAGGTAGAACTTTGTGGTCATATTGAGTGTAAAACATAATTAATATTTTGTAATATTTTTTCCGAAGTGCATTCTGTTGGTTCAATAGGGTGCAACTTGCTAGACTTGAGTCCAGTCCTCGTCTACGGAGTTTAGGGTTAGGGGTTATGGTTGGGGTAGGGCAGTCTTGTAATAAGACTAGTCGAGTTGCACCCTATTCGGCAATCGCTCCGAAAATTGACTGGAACTGAGAGCCCCTGTACAAAGCAATAGGGATTTCATGAGGGTGTACCCTAAAACCAAGAATTCTCCGCGTTGCGGAAATTCCGCGAAAATCACGGAATTCGGAGGTAAATCGGAAAACGCATTTCTGAGAAAAAAATTTAAAAAAGAAGCAAAAATGACCTAGAAAAAGAAAAAAATACAATTGAAAAGAAATAAATAAAATACTAAATGAAATGGGTCTTCACAATTCATCAAAATAAAGTAAAATCCGTCATAGATTTACCGTACAACGCCTGTCCTACCTCACATTGCAGCCATGATACCCAAGTAAAGGTAAGATTTTATTATGTCAGAAATGTGCTAAAATTACAAAGCGGAGAAAAGCGGAATTTAGCATTTGTAAAGCAGAAAATTCTTGGCTTTAGTGTACCCTTTAACAGACATGAGAAATGGGTAATAAATGCGATAGATGGTACAACCCCGACCGAGAGAAAATGGGAACCAAGATAGTCTTGTTAGCTACCTTAATTGTAACTCGATTTGAACAATACTCAAACTGAGATAATGAACTCAGAAGTCAATACTTAAAGTAATAAAGCTAGATAAGGCCATCTGACCAGTAACCAAAAGCAAACCACTTCAACCAGTAAAATGTTGGGAGACCTGATTTTGAGATAAAAAACGATTTGTTTATTTTGTTTGTTTGTTTTATTTCTTCTTTAACCTGGGACACTCAATCAGTTGAAAACACAATTAATCATCTGTTCTTCCTTGAGGCCAAGGGAATCGGGGAATTTGTATATCATAACAATTTGCCCGGTGGGGTGGGGTGGGGTGGGATGAGTACTCAAGTACATAAGGTATACAGGGATGTGCTGCTCTAGAGGGTTGCTTTTTTACAAGAAATATCTAAACGTGGGTCCTGATTTGAAAAAAAAAAAGCCCCAAACATGGGTCTTGATTTGAGAAATATTTATCAAAAACTATCGATAATTGATCAAAATCAAAAATCCCTAAACATGGGTAGGGTTTTCCGAGTTCCAGCGACACACCCCTGTCAAAGTGTAATTCAAGTACCCCCTTCCCCAGGGAAAATGTGTCACATTTTTGGCATTTCAGTGTTCTTGTAACAAGGGCCTCAACAGCAGAATGTTGTATTTAAGTCAATTAAGGTTAGCCACAAGGGATCATTTCTCCCCTTTATTTTCTGCCAGCATATGGAGTGCTCTTCCTGACTTTGTTTCTAAACAGGATACACAGAGCTCAAGCAGGAGGTAAACCGATATCTTGGTGACTACTCAAGAGCACTACCTTAGTAATTGTTAACTGTTAGGTCTGTATGCACAAATCAAATTAGACCTGGTCTAACTATGCAGACTAGTTCTATGGTGAAGGAACTTTTTGGTATTTACATACCTTATTCTATAATATGGGGAAACACATGTAGCTTCATATTAGATAGCTGGACAGCACTTTACCAGGATGAAAAGAGGAAAAGAAAAGATTAAAGGGATCCTTTCCAAAGTCTAACCTCCAGAGTTAGACCAGGTCTAAAGTTAGACCTGGATTAACTTGCTTTGTGCCTACGGACCTATATCTCTTGATTAGACTTGATTTGAAAAGTGCTATTTACTTTGGTGTAGTTTCAGTGCTGCTTTCTGTCTATCCAAGTTTTCAGTGAAGTTTGTTTTAGTTTCATAGTAATATTGCCTAATTCGTGTTCTTTAATTGGTTCTCATGCACAGGTGCTACTTCAACTTCTCTCTCATTCCAAGACGGCCATCAAGGAACAATCTCTAGTAGTTCTCGTCAACCTGATGCCGGTAGACATATTCCGTGTTGCCATTGGCAATGCAGAAGGTATCAAAATATTTGTTGACGAAACACAGGACCAAACAAAAGCAACATTCCCGACTTTTCTACACTGCCTTTGTTGCTGCTGTCGGGAAGCCGTTAACAGAGCCAAGGTCAAGGAACTTGAAGGATTGTCCGTTTTGTTGCACGTTTTAAAATCCGACACGGAATTGTGTCAAAAACAACACGAAAATGTACTATCGGCTCTTCTGAATTTCTATTATGACGAAATGAGTTTGAAATATTTGGCATCTTTAGGTTTTGTGGAAGTGTTAGTGAAGCAGCTGCTGTCGTCCATATCTGTCAAAGAAAAACGGAAAGATCATCAGCACAGCGTACGTATGGATGATAAGAAGATATTAGACAACAAGGGTAGTTCCAATAATGAAAATCTAAAAGGAAATCAAATCATTGCAGAAAAGAAATTAATAAAGACACCAAGGAAAGAAGAGTGCAAGTCAACAAGTAGCAGTGCAAGTTCAACAAAAACAGATGAAAAACGAGAGGCAGTGTCAAGACCAAAAACAGCCCCCATACGTATTCCCACACCAGAGCCACTGCCCACGGATGGTGGCTATTTATCAGATATGTCTCCTGAGAGTTCAAGTTCTAACACAGGTTTGTAGTAAACAAGTGTATTGGGATATAGACAAGACTTTGATCTTCCCACACAGGGAGTGTGAATTTTAAACGGAGTTACCTAAATTGGTGCAATCATTTGATATATATACCCCCTGTGACTCATAATTATAAAGTCAAGTCGAAATAAAATAAGACACAAAAAAGTTGTGAACGGTATAAGCCCAAACACAAGACCGCGGGTCTAGGCTAGTCTTTGCAATGGTAACATTGCGATAATGAGACGGCAACCTTGTTAGTACGGTAAAACGTGAAGGACAACAGCTTATACACATCTACCTCCAACTGCCTATACAATTAAGTCACTAGGTAGAAAGGGACGCGGTCGTGAAGCATTAAGCCTGCATGGCCACTAAGACTAGATTGAATTTGTGTTTACGAAATCTAGCTAGAGTTGAGACTCGGGCTTCAAGAGCAGGCTATAGGCTTAGGCTTAAGGCCACTTTAAGACTATTAAAAGGCTTACTAAGACTCCGGTCATGAAACTTGCCCTATATGGCTAGCACACAGAGCATTAATGCATGGTATCCCCTATTCACTCTCCCCATGGTGCATACTGCATACCGAGAGGTTAGCGCCGAGTGCCTTGAATGAAAATCGTTTTGAATTTGCTATGAAACATTTCAGTTTAGTGCACCAGTTAGCAATGAAAACACATGCCTTTAGTTTCTTTTAAGAAATTAATATGTTACTTATAATTTCAAAATCTGATCTTATAACACTCAGGAATTTATTCTTGTTTACTTAAAAAATCATTATTTGAAATGAAAAAGTGAAGCATTTATAACTTTTTTTAGGTTTTACCATTTTTCCCGAAAAAAACCCCCCCTACAAACCCTGGACTAATTATTTTGAATGTTATTTACTCACAGGTGCTATGTGGTCTCCAGGTCCATCATCGACTTCATACTCCCCACCACACATGGACTGGAGTGCATTCATGAGCCAGAGACCGAGGCTAGTCGCACCGGATGTGTCACCGTTATCAAGCACATCGTTTCGATCTTCAAGCCCACCAAAATATTCGCCCCAGTGGTCTCCCCACTGGTCACCGCAGTGGTCACCTGACTACTCCCCAGCGTGGGAACCGATGTGGTCCCCTCAGTCTTCCCCCGAGCATATGGTAGAAGCTTTTCAACTGGGTGACGAAGAAGAATGTGAACAGTTTCCAACTGGACAAGTAATTAATCCTGGGTGTGATGACTTTCTTGAAGCTGCAGAGGACCCAAATCAAACTGAGGTTGCATTGAACACAGAAGATGGTGTTCCACCCTGTTCAACTTCAAGTGTGCAATCAAAAGATCATGTGCAATCTACTTCTGATAAGAACCAAAATCTTGCAGAGGACACAAATCAGACTGAAGATGAGAACATCAAAGATGTTGTTCCGTCCTGTTCAACTTCAAGCGTGGATTCAGAAGATAATGTGCAGTCTACTTCTGATAAGAATCAACATCAGCTAGATGTGAAAATTCTGAAAATGGATGTGAATGCAGAAGATGCTGTGGCTATGCCTAGAGAGGTTACCACAAAGTGTGAAGAACCCCCTGTAGAACAAACTATTGATGTTAGTCCTACACAAAGCCAATCTGTTATAAAAACTGCGATAACAGACACAGCTGATGAACAAACTCAAACAAGGGCACATTCCACAAGTGAGACATGTAACAAAGTACCATTCAGAACACCTGATTACTCGCAAATGAAATCAAGGTCCGGTAAGAGGAAAGCCAAACTCAAAAACACTCCGACTAAGACGGCAAAATGCCTGGATTTCACCCCAGGTGATCTGCCACTGGACTGTGCCATGTCTGCTAGCCCTTCGCATTCCAGCACATGTACTTCAACAGGTAAGGTTGTAAAATAGAGGCGGTTAGGATTAGGATTTGTTGCATTCTCACGAAGGATATACTTCAGGCAAAAACCAAAAAACTTTGTCTCAGAAAAAAACGTTTAAAAAAGAAACAACACTGTGCTATGTAAAAAAATGGTTGAGAAAAAACACTCGATATATGCTGCATGGGATTATTTTGTCATGGTATTTTTGCTCTATGGAAGAGTTGCTGGTTGGGGGGAGGGGCACATGCCCTAGGTGCCACCCTTAGGGGGCGCTGAATTTACCAATTCAGCATCGATTCTGCGCCCACTCCAAGAGATGAAAGTCAAAATTTTTGTACACTTCACACCCATTTCAACACAAAATCATTTGAAAGGTCAATTTAAGACCAATATTCAACTTCATATTAACCAAAATTAATTAGTGGTAGCTCCGCATGCAATTGTTTCAAGAATTGGGGAAGGGCTCTACAATCCCTACATGTAGCTATGCCACTGTATAACCCTATTACATTAAATGTGCCCTGAATTCAGCAATTGAGTTAGAAATTTCTTCTGGATGGTTCAAAGTAAAGCCAAGAATTTTCTGCTTTACAAATGCTAAATTCCGCTTTTCTCCGCTTTGTAATTTTAGCACATTTCTGACATAATAAAATTTCACAAGAATCTTACGTTCAAAAGGTAGGGAAAGCCCCAAGAGCTATTTTTAGTCGGGCGCGCAAAGGATAGTGGGATACTCGAGCTGAAATGGGAGGTAGGGCAGGCGTTGTACGGTAAATCTATGATGGATTTTACTTTATGTTGAAGTATTTTGAAGACCCATTTCATTTAGTATTTTATTTATTTCTTTTCAATTGTATTTTTGTCTTTTTCTACATGTAGGTCATTTTGTATCTTTTTTATTTCTTTCTCAGAAATGCGTTTTCCGCTTTGCCTCCGAATTCTGCGATTTTCGCGGAATTTCCGCAACGCGGAAAATTCTTGGCTTTAGTTCAAAGGTCAAGTAATATATTTTTGTGTTCTACCTATATTTCACAGTAGGGGATCTGGAGACTACGCCTGAACACAAAGGACGTGAACATGACGCACTTTGCATGCTCTCAAGATACTCACACATGGACAAGCCTAGTCAGCATCTACTGAAATCCGAAATTATCACCGGACTTCTCGATTACTGGCTGTCATCGCCTAATCCACATTTACGATGCTGGCGTGTGCTGATAAGACTTATGGAGAACAAGCATTGTTTTGAGAAACTACTGCTTCAAAGGGCGCCAATGATTATCCACGAGAAACTGTATTCATCTAGAAGAACATCAGGTGTTTTCAGAAATATATCGAAAGGAGATGGTGATGAAGCTTGTCAAATGGAAGATGATTCGGAGGTGATGATGAAGAGGAAACTATCGGAATCGGATGTAGAGATGGAGAATAGGAACTCGCTTTTGTATAGGATGAGCTCGACGGCAGCGACAAAGTTTGGGGAAGGGGTCATGGAACATTTGTTGCTGGTTGAAGATGTCGGAACACAAGTCTCTTGTGTTTTGGCAATGCCCTACTTATGCAGGTAAATTACCTATTTATCCTTTAATACCCTGGACACTACTGGTCATCTAACAGCATTTCTGATTGGTTGATAACTTGAAATACTCCTTTCAATTGCCAATTATAACTAGGCTTTAAACTATTTATGGTCGAACTTACATTTGCAGATGATTTTATTAAGGTAGCTGTGTACTCTCAGATACGCATGTAGTAAAAGTGCCATAACTTTGTAATTATTCACATAAGACATATAAAAGTATACATTTTTATAAAGGCAAGACATCAGTGAATCTCAATATAAGTACAGTTTTGGTGTAAAAACAATAATTATGAAGAAAATCACAAAAAAATGAATTTTTTGCCATTTTTGTTCGGTACATCATAACAAAAAAACACTCTTTCCGAAATTTTTTGTTTTGCTTTTTTCTTAATCGTGAGGCACCATTCCAAAAACGTTTTTTTAGTTTTTGATATTGGCCTTATTTTTGAGATATTGACCATATAAGGCATCAAAATGAACTTTTAAAATTCACAAACGCCTATTTGCACAAAATGATGCCTAAAATCGGAAATAGACCAAAATATAAAACTAGACTTAGCTGTGGTCTAAAGACCACGAACACAGCCGTGTTCTGGCCCATTAATGACCTTTGACCCCAAAATATATGAAAACCCCATAGACATTGGTTAATGTCAATGTATGTGTGCACGTGGCATCACTTTGCCATTTTGAAGTGTTTTTTTTGTCTCAGACCGGAAATGACCCCTTAATAACCTTTCACCGCGAATAAAAAAAATACCACGTATACACTGAGTAACATCAATTCATACGTGAATGTACCGTATCTGTGCTATATTTTCTTGGCTGATAAATTTTTTTGAAGTTATTTCGTTTTATACCGAAGTGACCCCTTAATGACCTTTGACCCCAAATCTGTGTACACCCCATAGACACTGGGTAATAACAATGCATGTGTGCAAGTGGCATCACTGTCCTCGTAATTTGTGGGAGAAGATGCATTTTAAAGGTATTTCGCTTTTATACCGGAAATGACCCCTTAATGACCTTTGACCCCAAATAAAAAAATACCATATATACATTGGGTAAACACAATTCATGTGTGAGCACACCATCACTCTCCTATGTTTTTCTTAGCAAATAAAAATTTTTGAAGTTATTTTGTTTTATACCGGAAGTGACCCCTTAATGACCTTTGACCCCAAATCTGTGTACACCCCATAGACACTGGGTAATAACAATGCATGTGTGCAAGTGGCGTCACTGTCCTACAGAATCTGTGGAAGAAGATGCATTTTAAAGGTATTTCATTTTATACCGGAAGTGACCCCTTAATGAGCTTTGACCCCAAATAAAAAAATACCAAATATACATTGGGTGACTGCAGATCATATGTGAACATACCGTTACTGTGCTATGTTTTACTTTGCTAATAAAATTTTTTGAAGGTTTTTCGTTTTATACCGGAAGTGACCCCTTAATGACCTTTGACCACAAATCTGTGTACGCCACATAGACACTGGGTAATAACAATGCATGTGTGCAAGTGGGGTCGCTGTCCTACGTAAGTTGTAGGAGAAGATGCATTTTTAGTTGAAATCACCTTTGTGACCCCTCATGTGACCTTTGACCCCTTGAGTTTCATATGACATGTAGGGGCATGGTCAATGATCATTGTGACCAAGTTAGGTCAAAATCGATGTAAGCATGTGAGTGCTAGAGCAAATGTAATGGTTGACAGAAAGAAGAAAGAACCTGTAAGAAAAAAGACACAGCCGTGACTAACGTCACGGCTGTGTAAAAATGAGAAAACCATTTCTTAAGTCGATCATGCTTTTTATGATGAGCATAATTGCTTACCTATAGATGCTGTATTTATTGAGTTATCATGTACCTAAATCGTCATTTTACCGAGAAAATGAACATTGAAATAAAGGCCGTTGAAGTTTAAAGTGGTCACATTTTGCACTTTGATCGAAGCTTACAGAAGAATGCGGTCGTTTTCGTTTTTCTACCTTACACTACGTGAACATTCGGGTAAATCCACAGCCCCTAGAGAAATTTGGGCGAAATCTATGAATATCTTGATGTTAAAATCGAGGGAAAGAACTTGAAAAAATTCACATTTTATCAGCTAAAACGGAGCCATTTGACCGCTAGGTTTTTGTGAAATCGTGCTTGCGTGGTGTTTCCATAAGATGCGCCACGCATGCAGATAAGCGTCGCAGCGTATCGCGTAAGCGTATTTGTGCGTTACCAAATTTCGCGATACGCATAGCGATGCTTTGTTCTTGCGCGCTGTACCCTGCTGGTACAACAATTATTTTCTTTCCTTTTAAATTTCAAACACGAGTGGAATAGTGAAATAAAATCCTTAAAATATTGCAGTTGGAGTTTATTACAAATCTGGATTTTCATTTCTTGTATTTATAAAAAACATAAAGTACAAACATGTCAAAAAAAACTCAATTTCGCAAAAGAAACAATGTCTAGAGTACACAGCCGCGTTAATACCCTCCTTGATTGCTTCAAAATTGGATACAATATTCATTTTGGCCAATCGGCAGGTAGTTCTCATAGGGTTAAGGTTAGCAACTATTTTATGCTGATAAACACTTGTACATGTAATATCAATTACATGATATATATAATTTTATCCTTTTTTGTTGACATAAATTCTGTAATCTCATCGATCAAATACCTCTTGGATAAAAATCTATATAACCTGCGTATTCCTCATCAATTAACATGTGTTATATGCAAATGCATATACATAATATGCATATGCTTAAAACACAACACGCTCGATAACCTAAGACGAGGAAGTAGTTCACTCACGGTACAGCTGCATTGTTATTAAAAGCAAGGGAGCACTTTCCATCCAGAAAGATTACCAAAGTTAATTCCTTCACCATGTTCACCAAAGTTTGCCAACAAGACAGAAGAAATAGAATTCATGTTCACTAAATAATAAATTTGTTACCATTGTTTTTGCAGTTACACTTGTACAATGTGTTAACTTGAACTTCTTATTTAAAAGAAAATGAAAAACCTTCATAACCTCATGAACATATGTGATGCGTGCGATCCAATCATACTTTATTATTTGTAAAAACATGAACGCAAATGGAGGTCATTAATATCTCACACTTGACAGCAAAATGCGTAATTGTTTCAGCGTAAATATTATAGTAACCTCCGGGCGCCGTGGTGTGTGTTAAACGAACTGTGCGCGCTGGCCGCTGTATTTGGATTGCGCACTACCATATTTGCACAGATTGTTATTGGTCGTCCTGTTTTAGCCTTTTCAATATTTGGAAAGGGAAGATGTTAAAATTGTTAATTTTTACAAACTTTTGTTGAAATTGTATCAATGATGTTTACAAGCAGAAGATATGTTAATATTGTGTCTGTTTTTTTTATGACCTAGAAATCCTACATATCTAAAGAAGATGCTGATAAGACGTCGAGGACTAGACATTCTTGTGGACTATCTAAGAGATAATGTACAGAATACAGAGGATGTGTTGTACTCCAGTGCCATTGTATGCTTACACGACTTTGCCAACATGAAGGAAGTACAGCGCCCTCTATGGGATATCTTCAGAGAGCGTAGTATAGATTTGTTGGATCAAGCCAGCACTGATCAAGGTAGGTTGCGATTCGATGAAGCCATTGCTGCAGTTCTGCTGCTTGATTAGGCTAATTGATAATTGCTTAAAATTAACAGAATGTTCTTCTTGTCAAAACCAATTTAATTTTACTGACCTGACTGTTTCGGCCATCTTGGTCAAAGCCTCAAAGGCCATCATCGGAGTGATGGTACTTGATCCTTCCTTCTGGTTGATTGGTCACCAACAGAGGGCGCACTAGCACCCAGAAGTGGATCGTATACGTGACTGAGAAAATGGACCCCTCATCTCTGTTCATGGTGTTTCCGAGCTCTCTTTCTTATCCACATGGATTCTTTGATGCGGCGTGCCCCCGAATCATATTCTTTGTCGAGGATTTTGGCGCCGTCCCAGTTGATCACGATGATGGCCTTCGACCAAGATGGCCGAAACTGTCAGGTCAGTAAAATTAAATTGGTTTTGACAAGAAGAACATTCTGTTAATTGTATCACACAAACCTGATGAATTTCTTCAAGAATGATAATTGCTTACTGTGGTTTCAATGATGTTTAAAAGAAGTGTGAAAGTTTTTTAGGTGCCTGGGCTAGCAATGAGGGGTTGAATTTTGTGATCAAATTAGGTTCTTTTTGTTTGATCTTTCAAAATACAATAATAGATTGGGCTCATTTCATAGCTTGCTGACTATGAACTGATCTGAGTTTTTCGTATGATGTTTTGTACATGTACATTATATTCATTAATATGTGTCACCAAAATAATTGGAATCAAGTTTTGCTTCAGCAAAACCATGTATCACAATGGTCCTTATCTATAAGTGGGGGATGAGGCTACTCCTTTTTGACCAATTTCAAACTTGGTATTGTGATAGGATATGGTGGCCTGATGTGCTGAATAGTTTTGAGCCATGTTATTAATATTTGCATATTTAAGAATATTAATGAGCTTATTTGCATATTGCATATTATTTGTATTAACACACCTTCGTGTAGGGGCCACCTTAAGTTACGAGCCGCGTAATTCTAGTTTGTTAGTACAGTCTGACAAAGGAAATGGGGATCTCAGGCCTAACATTTTACTTGGGTTATGAGAAAAATAAGCTTTCAAATGATGCCCTCAAATCTCAGAGATGAGGCTGTCAATCAGGTCACCCACCTTTGAAAGCCTTTAGAGGGGTATAATTTCTTTCAACTAATTTTACTCCAAATTATTAATGGCTTTACTCTTTTTGCTTTCAGAAATAAGTACACCAAAGCAGACCAGATCGTGTGCATTTAGCAAGCATTCAACAGATCTTACAGCATCAATGGTGACATTCACCCTGGATGATGGTAGCGCCATAACAGTTGACAGAGAACTAGTTATTAGAAGGTCTGAATACTTCACAGGGCTTCTGGAGGGGCATTACGCAGAAGCCAATCAGACTAGGGTCCCCCTTCGTCATATATCAAACAGCGCCCTCACATGCATCGTTCACCACCTCTATGAATGCACCCCAGCTTCTTGTGAACAAACCAGAGAGTTACTTGAGGAAAGCTGCGATGTTGCTATGGAAACAATTGCCACAGCTGGACAATTCTTGTTGCCTAGGTTACAAGACATGGTCAGTAATGTCATAGTGACCACTCACCTCTCTCCGTCTTCTGCGGTGGATTTGTTTGGACTCGGTCATCTCCATTCATGTCAAAGACTGTGTACAATGTGTGTGTTGTATCTCTTGTGCTGTGTCGATGTGGGAAGGGAAGAGTTTAATGAAATAGGAAGGAGGGTTTATGGAGATGATATATTTGAGGAAATGAGGAGTGTTTTGTTGAACAGCATGCAGATGGATTAACCCCATGAGAACTACCTGCCATTTGGCCAAAATGAATATTATGTCCAATTTCGAACCAATCAAGGAAGGTATTAATAAGATCATCTGCAAATGCAAGTGTGACCATAAATAGTTTAAAGCCTATAATTGGCAAATGAAATGAGCATTTCAAGTTATCAACCAATCAGAAATGCTGTTAGATGACCAGTAGTGTCCACGGGGTTAATGGTATTCATGGTATTCTGTTCATGTGGGAAGTGGTGCAAAATACATACCCAGGGTGATTTGGGACTGTGTGCATACTATATTAGGCCCAAGGTCCCCAGTCAACCAGGGTAGGTATTTTGCACCATTTCACAAATAAAGAGCAGTTGATATTTTTTGATGCAACATGCCGATATGCGATGCAGGGAAAAAAAGTTCCCGTAAAAAAGTACTATTGACCGGTTATAACGTCATCGCCAGACAATAGTACTTTTTTATGGGAATTTTTTTTCCATTGTGAAATAATGAGGAAATATTTCAAGTCAGGTGATGTAGCATCCACCAATCAAATGACAGAAATATTTTAATATATGTTATATTCTTTACCTATTTAGATAATATCTAAGTAGAAATTTGAAATGTAATCATCTACAAAAAAACTGTAGAAGCTTCTAGATGTACAGTAACTGTTTAACTTTGTGGGCACCACTGATTTTCTTACTGTTCCCTTGATTGGTTGATTACATGATATAATCATCTGAGTATTAAACCAATCAAAATATAGCTTTTAGATGTCTTGAGCAATTTTAAGCTTCATCCCCTTTCAGCAATACTTATGTACTGACTATTTTTACCATATCTCTGATTGGCTCAATACATACATGTATATGATTGATATATCCTGCTTTGTAACCAATCAAAATAGTTCTTAGTCTGTTTTATTTTTGATTTTGAAATACCTTATTTTTTTATTTTTTTTATTTAAAACTTAATGCTCAAAAATGACCCGTAACCCATACATTCAGGGGCAGCTTTCTTGATCAGGGGTGGCAAAATAAAACTTCAGGGGCACAGACAAATAAAAGTAGTTGCATCATACAATACATATGCTGCTTTTTTTTTGATAAAGACTGTACATGACTTCGAGCTTTCCAAAAGGCTTTATCTTGGAAGTTTTTGCATGTAGCGCACAAACATTTTGTATTCTACACTATTTTCGCCCATTATTGGGATAAAAAGGGCTTTATTGCGATGATTGGGATGAATTTTGATGGAAAAGGCCCTCCTTGCCCTTTTTCTTTTCCTTTGCCCGTCCAGATTTTCTCTTTGATTTTTTGTCAGAGGGGCACTTTTTTCTTTCATTTTTTTGTCAGGGGGCACTCTGCCCCCCTGCATACATTGGTTATGAGATATAGTTTGAGAATGCTGGTCCCATTTTCAGGCCCTCCTGCAGTTACATGTAATATGAAGACCCTTGGTTGTTTTTTTTCTTTGGGACTCATGCATTAGACACATCAACAATCAGCATGTGTGCATTATTTTGTCTAATTTCACTCCCAACAAGTAATACGCATTCATTAATCTAAATATAACACAAACACATTAGAAAACAAACACACACAAGAATGTCGTAAAACAAAAATTTAATACACAAATTTTCTATTTTCTATCTAATCTTATCGAGTTATGTAATATAAAATGCCACTCTCATAAATGAACTTCCAGTTTCAGAGATTGCACAACTTCCATGTTGTTAAAGAGTGTAATTTGGGTATTCCAGTTATAATCCGCACACCACCTATGAAAGACATGACCTAAAATCTCCCACACAGGGGGTGTAGATTTCAAATTGTCGACATCTCCATGAAAGAGTGGAAATTCACTCTTTTACATTGAGAGAGTAGACACATCCTGCATTGCAAAAGCACGAAGGGCGAAACTGATGCATTTTAGAAAATATCTCACGCCAAGCAATTCCCAAAAAACTGACAGCGCTGTGTTTGCTTTCATGCTTTTCATATTTGGGACAAATACTGTAAAAGTCAATATTTTCGCGAGAAGATATTTTTGCGATTTTGAAGATTTTGTCAATTGCGCGAGAATTATATTTCACGGTTTTGATATTGATACAATAGAAACCTAATGCAAAAGGTTATTTTCGCGAGTTTTTATTTTCGCGATTTTATGTCCACTCGTGAAAATTCGCGAAAATAAAAACCTCACGAAAATTCCTACTTTTACAGTATATTGAACAAATAGATTGATCAAGAACATAATTTGATATCTTGGTGTAGATTAGTCATCCAGTAAATAACATATAAGGTATAGTTAAATCGAATTCTGGAAATAAAATTTGCAACTTACATGCGACAGTTGTGTCCGGTAACTCTGAACTTCATCAGGCATCTGATCCAACTGCCGCATGCCTCGGACCAAGCTTTGCAAAATCTTCGCCGTCGTTTGTCACACGATCAATCAGATGCCTGATGAAGTTACTGGACGCAACTGTCGCATATAAGTTGCAAATTTTATTTCCAGAATTCGATGTAACTTTACCTTATAAACATAATTTGATGATTCAAGAGTGCTAACTGGTTACAGCAGTTAAAGTGATATCACATTGATATCATGCATATCACTAAACAAGGCAGATTCAGGTTTTTGAAAGTGGGAGGGGCACTCACAAAAAAATCAGCTTAATATACATTTATTTACTACATGAACCACTTATTGTTGTATTTGAATTTATTTCAAACCTTACTTCATGACAAACTACTGTGTGTGTTCAATATCAGTTATGTTTATGCTGGTAGGATACTAAAAATATCCACAAAAGTGCAATATGAAAATATTGTAAGAAGTACCATATCTATCCATTTAATAAATATCCAATACTTGAATCTGAAACAACTGTAGTTGCATTTTCTTAAGGGCTGGGGTATGAACATTTGGACAGTATTTATTGTGGGACATTAGAGCACATCAGACATATCGAATTGCATTCTGAATACGAAGAATGTCATTCTGATATCAAATAATTTTGATTTTTGAAATTAGCAATTTAATACACATTTTATGGCAAATCATTAAAATTTATATTTTTGATATTTAACAGTACTTGAAGTAAACTTTATAAATCTGATGATTTATACTTAAAGTGTATGTAGGTGGGATGAAAAGCCGACGATCAATTGAAAATTTTGACCTTTAAGTATTGAAGATATGGATTTTTTTCCCAAAACACCAAAAAAAATTAGGTCTTTTTGGGAAAAAATCCATATCTTCAATATGAAAGGTCAACATTTTCAATTGATCGTCGGCTTTTCCTCCCTGCTACATACACTTTAAGAATATGTCATTAGATTTATATAATTTACTTCGAGGACTGTTATATATCAAAATTTGAAAAATATCAAATTTTTATAATTTGTCATAAAATTTGTATTATATTGTGATTTTCAAAAATGAAAATTATTTGATATCAGAAAGACATGCTTCAGATTCAGAATGCAATTGATAGGTCTGAGGTGCTCTCATGTCTCACAAAATACTGTCGAAATGCAATACACGCTCATTTTAGATCCCTTAATAAATCCATGATTGTAAATGGTTTGTGTTATTTAACAGTATGTAATGTTTCACCTGTGACATGGGGATCAATAAATAGTTGAATACTAAAACAAAGAAATTCTGTTACATCCCCCCAAACAGTGGACGAAATTCTACTTGGAACCTTATATAAATTTTACCAATAATAAATGGGCTTGAAATTGCAATTAGATCACGATCAAAGCAAGTCATATTGCCACCATACCATCATGCCCCTTGAGAAGTCTGGCTGCCACGATTTTCAAGATTTGTATGCATTTGTTAATATACAGTGTACCTTTTAGCCAATTTTGGACATTATACAGTTTGTCCCCCTCCCTTGATATTTGCCTTGCCCCACTTCCCCAAAAAAGTCCCTTAAAAGGGCATTTAGTGATCCACAGCCTCATCCCCCCACTTTCTAAAAAAAAAAAAACAGAATTGATACTTTTATATCGCTGGATACATCTGGCTACATCATGTTTATGTTCCAAAAATTTCTTGCAGATTAATTCGTATATCAAAAATATCGCCGAATTTGAATTTTGTTCTGGTATACCAGAACAAAATTACAACAGTGGCCTATGGAGCAGTGTAATACACTAGATCATGCATAACTCGCAAACGCAAGATCGTAATCAACTGAAATTTTCGGAATAAGCTTTTTTCGTGGATATCTACTGAAAAATGTCATGAAAAGAGGATGATAGGATCACGAAATCCATCCTCCTTTAAGTCCTGGCATCATAAAAAACCTTTTACCGAAATAATGTGGACCGTAAAACTTCTTAGTGTTGAAAATTCGTCAAACGGCCTAATTTATAATATAATATCATGTTAGATTTCTGGGAATAAGTCAACATAAATCAGCTATATGGTGCCTTCATATAAATGGCAGAATGTTCACCGATTAAAGAGTATGAAGGGAACGAAATGCACGGTGATAGGCATTACATTATTAGTCTCTTTGTAGCCATCGAATATGGAGGCCGAACCTAATTAAACGCAATTTGCACTGATGTTTAGGAAATGTGTCTTGTTGGGATCGACACATTGGTAACTCAAAGTTTTTATGTCTGCATATTTGTAACTAGCGGATCTTGTCTATATCTTTAATGAGACATGAATGCATCTCTATACCGCATCAACTTCCAGCTCTTTGGGCGACCAAATGGTGACTCCTAAAGATTTCACATTATAGAAAGATCTCAAAAACAGAGAAAGGTCTCAAAAACAGAGAAGGGTCTCAAAGGTTTCAAAACTGAGAATGATCACAAAAGCAGGGGCGTATCCAGCGTTTTTTTTTTTTTGGGGGGCAAAATAAAAGTGTTGAGGGTAAAGAAAAAAAGGTGGTTGCATCAGTTTGATCCGGTTTTATCGGTCTTTTTTCAGTGAGTGAATGACAAGTCCAGAGACCAGAGCTTCCAAAAAGGGCTTCAATTGGATAATGGTCAGTATTTGACACTATTAGAGCCCATGATGATCGGGGTGAGGAAACAGGCTCCTTGCCCTTTTCTTTTCATTTGCCTTCCTTATTTTCTCTTTTTTTTTTGTCGGGGGGGCACTCTCCACCCCTGCCCCTCCCCCGCTGGCTATGCTACTGGGTCTCACACGTAGAGAAAGGTTTCAAAAACCGAAAAGGTCTCAATTATACCAAAAAAAGGGTTTGAAATACAGAAAAGGCCTCAAACACACAGAAAGGTGTCAAATCACAGAAACATATCAACTGCAGAGAAATGTCCCGAGAAATGTCTCCTCTAGAAAGGTCTCAAATACAAAAAAAAAATGCATCAAATATAGAGAAATGTCTCAAATACTGAAAAAAGTTTCAGAGAGCGGTCTAAAATATTGTGAAAGGTCTCGAATTTAGAGAAGGGCCTCAATAGATACAAATACAGAAACGTGTCTTAAATACAATGTATTACTAAAAATGGTCTCACAATTTGAACTTGATTTTAAATATGCATGATATGGGTGACCTGATCGACAGCCCCATCCCCCAATATTTCCTATCAAAATGGAGATTGTTGCATCAGAAGAAAGCTCACCTTTTTTTTATAATCCCGGTGAAATTTTAGGCCTGAATATTATTCCGTGTAGATCAGGCCTTCTCAACTAGTTTATTTGAAAAACCAACTGAAAAATTGTAGTGATCATGAAGTGTCAACATGTCAAGGGGGGACCTTGCGATGTAGCGCGTAGGCTATGCATAGCGGTTAAGGTCCAGTGTTGCTTTATAGGGGGTCCAGGGGGCACCGCCCCCGGAAGCTCATGGACTTTAAGGTTTTTTAAAGGCCCAGATTGGGTATTTATACCCCTTTTTTGTTCAAGATTTATGTGAAAAAGAATATTTAATTGACCGTGCGCCACTTCGTGCGCCACTTCGACTGACTCCAAGCGCCACAAGTGGCGCGCGCGCCGCCAGTTGAGAAGGCCTGGTGTAGATGTTATGAATGAAAAAGTGATAGCCTCATCCCCAATTGCGGTATACCACGCATACCTTCTATGGACCGTTGTTAATCACGTTAACGGTTAGTGCAATTTACCTGAAAACTTGGGAATTGGATTATTTTGGTACAGGTCTCAATGTGAGGTGCAAAGCACAATATGATCACCTACCTTTAAGCCCGCCTTTAAGTTGGTTTATTAAAAAAAATCATCATACCTTTTACAGAAAGAGCAGTTTTGTTCATTTAAGGCCAGAGTAATGGAAGACACATTCGTCCACGACCGAGATTTTTTGATATTTATCAACACTAAGATGTATTCTTTCACTTGAAACTGATAAAATACAACTTGCTAATATTTATTCGTATTTTTGCTTGATTTATTTCACTCTTTTCAACTCTAAAAAGTCACATGGCTCAAGACAGCTTAGTAAATTGGCGGGAAATAATGAGTCAGAAATGCGCGAATGCGAAATATTGTGATTACGCGCGCGATTCGCGTCGCGTGACGCGGCGCAACTCTGCGCGTATGTCCAACGCAGTCAAGACGCATTCGGTATGTTGTTAACGCCAGCAAATGTGGTGTAAACAAAACAAAAATTTGCAGTCAAAATGCCACTTAGATTTTTGAATTATTTTGAATTTTGGCGCACTGAAAGCAGACATTATAGATTCATTGGTGCAAAAAGATGCATATTTAGACCATGCACCAGATACAGCTTTTACAAGTGTGAAAGTCTTACCGTTTTAAAATTGAAGGACGTTTTGTGCATAATTTTGACATTTTTTACTAAAACGTCGATTTCTCAGAGTTCACTTTTGACAATATTGCGCGATTTTTGTGACAAGATAACTCGAAAAATATGCAAGCAAAAGGTAAACTTTTTGCACTATCCTTTAGAGTACATCAAAGTCTAGGGAAGGGTTTTTCATTTTTTTTTTTTTTTTGTTTTAAACAAAAATATACACCATTATATGCAATTTTTAGCTTAATAGAGTGACAAAATGGCTTTTTTCACATGTTTTTTCAATATTTCGAAAAAGAGACGAATTTCAAAAAATAAAAAACCTTCCCTAAGTTCATGTCTCTTCTTCATGAAAAGCTAACTGAATTTTTTTTACTCCGAACGGATTTTTTTTAAGTAATCAAAAAAATTGGGGTAAAAAAGTAAATTTTTGTGATTTTTTCAAAAACTTGAGATTTTTGAACAAATCTGACGTCACCATGGGATTCCTTGACTCATTTCCTTTCCAAAAATGTATAGTTTTATATACTTTGGACATACAATTCAGAAATAATGAAGCTCGAAAAGGTCCATGTTCTCTCCCATTAATACTCTGCCCTTAAAGGAGAGTTTCGTTACTGAAAAATGTCATAAAAAGAGGATTCTAAGATCACGAAATCCTCCTTCAAGATTGACTTTGTTCTTATTTTTTATTTTTATCCAATCATTATTGTTGCCTAAACATCTTTTGTATAACATATATATCTTGTAAATAACTGACTATTTTAGATACAATTTACAGAGATTGAGCCACAAAAAAATTGATTTGAACGTGTGTCAAACAATATCGTAATCATCTACATGTATGAAAACCATTATCATAATGGCAGATAGTAATTTCAAAAAGGATTATCTAATAACTTAAATTTCATATGCGGGTAGGGAAGCAATTATAGTGATTGCTAGGTTGGGTACAGGTGGTGGATGACATGATCGAGCCGGCAACTTGTGAAACCGCCCGGCCGTATGGCATTTTCAATATACTTGGTTAGTTTTGTGGGGTTCATTATCGAACCCCAACGGTTTTAGCTTGTATTTATATTACTTATTAACATAGGCCCATTTGTTTGTGATATTTCAAGCGTTTTAAAATGTCAAAATAATCCCATTCAATTACACGGTTGACGATGAAAATTTACTGAATTTAGAGAATGCAATGCGGCCACCACCTGGTTGGGTACAGCGATATAATATACCATGAAATTATCCTGTACGTCACTTCTGGATATACCGAGAAAGGCGATGTATTTTATATTCCAATTTTATTTATATTCCATTTATATGGACGTAAGTGATATACCCTATTTTATGATTAGATTCATTCATTGATCAGAGTCATTCAGAGTAAACTTTTGTGCCTTATTGCGTTTCAAAATTTGTTTTATTACGTTTTTTAATTAGTTTAACTTTCTTATTCTATTATAAAATCTAAGAAAGTAAAAGCACATTTTCAACATTTAATAAGCGATTTTAGTACCTTTCAAAATAGATTTATACAGCGCCTTTTACGTGTTTCATTATAATATATATATATATATATATCAAAGTGCTAATAATATGTCAGCTGCCATACAATGACCAATGCATGCTCATATCTTTGGGCGGAAGGCTACTCAGTCGACAATATTCATAACAGCTCCCCATTCCATCCTTGGGTAGAGAGAGGAAAGTGAGGTAATGCGCCTTGACCAAGTGCACAACACGATGGCACCACCGGGGCTCGAACTCGCAATCATCCGATTGCGGGGCAAAGCCCGTACCGCTGAGCCACCGTGCCCTGAAAAATATTCATTGTAAAGTGTCTGCAAGAAAAGCGGATTTTGATGTTTTTTTCTAATAATACAACTCTTTTGCGAGAACAAACTAAAAGTCAAGTAAGAAAATTTGTTTTATTATTAACATGATTAAGGAAAATATTGATTAGATGTATCGTATACTTTGAAAAACATCGCTGTTGTTTTGACCCCTTTACCGCTACGTTAATAACATTGTGTGTCATGGATATTTTGGTTTGTTCCATTTCTGATGGTCTCACATATGGCTACCATATTATGTGCACACAACATATTTTCAATTAAAGAGACATCAGTCCCACAACCTTGAACGTATTTCACTCTTATTACCCATATGCTCATGGAATGGAACGACGAAAGTCTGATAACTTTATTTCATAGAATGACGAGATGTAGGGTTTTTAATCGAAGTATATTCAGTTTATATCAACCATAGGCGTAGATCCCGGTGGGGGGGATTTATCCCCCAATATTTTGTCAGGGGGGGATGGTCCATGCAATCATCCCCCCCAATGTTGACGCCTGATAATGGGTTTCTGACCAAATTAACCTCATATTTGCCCATTTTAGCCCCAAAAGTGCAAATTTTCGCGCGCTCTGCGCGCATTTAGTCCACTTGTTACACAATATTTCATCAGTTTAGCTTCAAAATAGCAAAATTTTTGTACCATAAACTTATTCAGTCGCCAAAAGGTGCTGCCAGACTATACTTTTTTCCAACTCCATCCCCCCAATGTCAAAAAGAAATCTACGCCACTGATATCAACCGGTATTGCTTGTAGGACGAGACAGAGCTACGTCATGAAAAACCGGTGAAAACAACCAAGTGCCGATGAAAACAATTTGCGCAGATCAATCAAATTAGATCACTGGACCGTGCGCCCACTGCGCATCGCAAGCGTTACACTTTGCGCCGAGTGAGTGCTTGGAATGTTTTGTTTTTGAACTGCAAGTTGCCAGGGAAATTTGCTAAAAATAACCCAAGTCCGCTCTCTCCTATAAAACAGTCGTTCCGTGCGGGGACACCCTTGTGTCTGATGGGATCAGACTAAAGCAAAATGTTCAAAGTAGGCTAACAAGCTCTTACTCTTACGGTGATACTTTCCAACACCCCCGGTGGGGTCACACACGAAAAGCTTACTATAGCTTATATTATGAACAGTCTGACCTAAACCAAAATTGAGGATAGAAAAAAGGAAGCAGAGGGCATTCCCAAAAACATCATATGAACGATTTTACCGTCAGCTTTTGGTCAGGAGAGACAATTCTGTATCCAATCTCAATATTACTACTGCAGGGTTGTTCCATGTGATCAGTTATTAATGTATTTAACAAAACATAATTTTCATTTATTCTAGCCCTCTACAATACCACCAGCTATCACACATATAATATATAAACATATATATTTGTTTAGTTACCCATAATTTAAATTTTAAATTTACTTTTCTTTATCAATTTTTTCATCTTTTTCTGCCTTTTTGTCGTAAGTAATTTTTATTCTGCAAACTGTATATTTGTGTACAAATTGAGGGCGCTATTTACATATATTTTATATTCACTTTAGCCCAATAATATGAGTTATTCCTTTCATTTTATGATTAACAGTAGTTTGGAAAAAAAAGCCCTTGCTATATGCCATTATACAAGTTTCTACCCCTTGTAAAGATGCAAACAAGATTTAAGATAAATAGCGCCATCAGTATTTAACTTTGCTTAAAAATGAAAACAGTTCTACATGCCCTCAAACAACCGTGACTGGGAGACAAAAATCCGTGATCAGGTCACAATTTTTTCGCTGAAAAATATTACATCTCCTAGTGTGAGGTTAAGCTATTACTGTCTGCGGTAAAGGTTGCACTAGTATTATGCGACCCAAGTACAACGTACGCGCAATTCAAATACAGTGTTTCACCACCAGTTTGTTCATAATCCATACAATTTCTAAAAAATGCGGGAATTTGGTTAAAGAACCAGCTTATTTACATCCATTAAAATAAGTATAACGAATATAAAAGCCGTGTTTATTATTATCATAATGCCCGGGCATATTGAGGGGTTTGTGCAACAAGGCCCATCTGCAATAGCTGCTTGGTGTCATTATATCTATATTGCGTACAACATAGAATGCAGAAATTGTCAAGTGTCTTTTAGGCAGCTATTGCAAATAAAGCTTTTGCGCTATAACTATCATATATCTGTGAAAGTCATCAGCGGTTAATTGATTTTCCATAAAGATATTATGTATTCCCTTAAGGGCTGGGGTATGAACGTTTGGACAGTATTTATTTTGGGATATTAGAGCACATCAGACATATCGAATTGCATTCTGAATAATGAAGAATGTCATTCTGATATCAAATAATTTTGATTTTTTGAAATTCGCAATTTAATACACATTTTATGGCAAATCATTAAAAATTGATATTTTTGATATTTAACCGTACTCGAAGTAAACTTTATAAATCTGATGATTTATACTTAAAGTGTATGTATAGGTGGGATGAAAAGCCGACGATCAATTGAAAATTTTGACCTTTCGTATTGAAGATATGGATTTTTTTCCCCAAAACACCAAAAAAATTAGGTCTTTTGGGAAAAAAATCCATATCTTCAATATGAAAGGTCAAAATTTTCAATTGACCGTCGGCTTTTCCTTCCTGCTACATACACTTTAAGAATATGTCATTAGATTTATATAATTTACTTCGAGGACTGTTATATATCAAAATTCAAATATCAAATTTTTATAATTTGTCATAAAATTTGTATTATATTGTGATTTTCAAAAAATGAAAATTATTTGATATCATAAAGATATGCTTCGTATTCAGAATGCGATTCGATAGGTCTGAGGTGCTCTCATGTCCCACAAAAAATACTGTCGAAACGCAATAAACGCTCATTTTAGATCCCTTAAAAAGGTCCCGTGAATCATATCATTTCACGGTAGAGTGATTCTGGTTTATTGATTTCACAGGTTGAAAAAATGATATTTGTTTCTAAATGGTAATTAGTAAGGACAAATGACACACCGTGGCAAAAAGAGATAGAAATGCATGTACAGTAGTATCACTGGGTCAATGCACATATGGATCAGTTTTCTCCGGAGCGCGCGGAGTGAAATGGTTAACTTGCTGGCAATTTGTGTTTGGTTGCTTCCAGTTAGTCAATCCATAATCACTCACAGTGTACAGTATCCCGGGACAGTATCGCACCATATTACGTGCGAGAGACGTTGAATATTGCTAGCTGGTGAAAGTTCGTTAAAGGTAGGTCAAAGTGAGCTTATTGTATCTTATAAAAATGTATTCGCCGTAGAAGTGATGATGTAACAGGATTAATAGCAATCGGTTAAAACAATTTTGAACATATCGCACTGCACTAGTACGTTCACGCGGTACCTCCGCATCGAACCATAGATGTCCAAGCGCAGGGATAAAGACCTGGATCTTAATTCTGTAGAATATTCATATCATGCTGATCACTTGCACCTGTAAGATTAGTATCTTTAACAATAGCGTTATTGTATTCAATCTATGATTGCAGACATACACAGGTGATGAGTGTAACCTGCTTGTAGTGCAGGGCGATATATTCAAATCTTAGCACATGAACGAATTTCTACTATGAGCTTGTTATTGCCATATGGTCTAATTACATTTCGGCTAATCATCACATTGTCTAACACCATTTGGTGTATTACCTGCATTGCAAGACCTGTTTCGGTAAATTAAAATCAGTTCTTCTTAATACCCTTAGCTCCAAACGGAGTTCTGTCCCTGATGACCAGTTAAGTAGATCGTCATATAACCAGAGGCCAGTCTATGACCCAGATCAGCAGATGGGGAATCAGTTAACTTCTGAATACCTAACCTTAATCAATTGTCAAACGTTAAGAGTCGGTACCAGATTTCAAGCTGAGAACATTTTTGGCCGCAGTATTCAGCTAAAAAGTTGGTAAAATATGACAAAATGTTTGAGGAGTCTGAAGCGTAATAATATAAACATTTACTAAAAAAATTACCCCCTTAATGAAAATGGGTTTATCGTATACCAACTTTGGGATATGCATTCAAAGAAGAATTTATTTCTGCGCATTGTGACGCCTCATTTGTTGCAATGCTTCCAATATTGATTTCGCAGAGTACAAAAACGAACGTAACCCAAGATTTGAAAGTTGCAACAAAATCCTAAAGCAATAATACAAGGAGAGCCAAATACTATAGTACATTCGCTTCAATTCGGCACTGAAGCCAATACAAGCCAATGTAAATGTACGCTGTGACATATTGAGCCCGTTGC
The DNA here is from genome assembly GCF_039555335.1 of Amphiura filiformis. Taxonomy (NCBI): domain Eukaryota; kingdom Metazoa; phylum Echinodermata; class Ophiuroidea; order Amphilepidida; family Amphiuridae; genus Amphiura; species Amphiura filiformis. The sequence continues at coordinate 63,858,663 of NC_092640.1, read as the reverse complement.
ACCAAATGAAGTGTCATAATGCGCAAAAATAAATTCTGCTTCGAATGCATATCCCATATTTGGGACAAGATAAATCGGTTTGGAGTAATGGTCTTTCCTTGGGGGGGGTTACTTTTTGGTATATTATTATGTTTACGTGTCACCTACCCCAACACTCCTACCCCCTCCCATACACACAATATATCAATTGTTTTCTTTCATTCCGTAGTCTAATGTTGTCGACCAAGACGCATCATATCACACTTATTGCTTTAGCTCTTATTTTGCCGATATATACCGGTCTGGATATTTCAGGTAAGCACAATTAGACTTTAAGGTCGTAGCATTGTTTTGTGATGTTAAGGCTAGGCAGGCTTTTTGTCAGAACTTTGATCGGTATACATGTATGTGGGTAACTGTCAACAAATCAATATCATAGTCAGCAAAGAATACCTCAGGTAGCTTTATATAAATGCATGTGTATGGACGCACAGTAGCAATACTGTGTGAGGCCTTTGATTCCCAAATGAGAACAATAGTCTGCGTTATTGTTAACTAGCATTGTTGTGGTAAATAATGGCTTGTTGATGGTACAACTCATTGTTGTTTATGTCAAACTTGTCAAAGTATAATTGTGATTGTAAATGAGAAACTTGTGGTTGTGGACTTAACACGGTTTGGAAATAAGCTCTTCATAATTATTATGTCATTATCAAGGATTAAAATCGTATTTTTCTGAGGCATCGCGTCGTGCATTAGTGGCTTGGGTGTATGCGTTTTAACCCAAAGGTCTGAAATTCATATTAACACTTGTATCAAGTAGGCGACAGTCATACGTAATGAACAAATAGGTCAAACTATGCTTTTCTGAATCTTTATGATAAGAAGAATACATTGGCATAATGGTTTAAAACCATATTTAACGAACTATGGAATTTGAGATCTGCATAAGTTGCCAATTTAAAATTACGCCTCTTTCCCATAAAGAAAAGATGTTGAGAGAAAAAAGGGCTAGATTGTCTAGTTTAAAGGCTTACGTGGTCCTACGTCCATGATTTATGCAAGTAATTTGCTTGGCAGGTTGGACGGATGATGTTTTTCTTTTAGAATATTATATAGGTTATATAGGACCAGTGTCTGCTGCAGCTTTTAATTTGGTCACTTGATATTCTTCAGTATGAACATGCGTTACGACATAAGTGGATAAAAGCATGTTAAACGTTGATTCTGGGGACTACCATATTCCTTTTCTATTGCGATGATCATAGTTTATGCTTGGCACAACATGATGTGAAAGCCATGATCTTATTGCATAGTTCCATAAAATATTAGAACCATAGGCGGCAATACTGAGAGGGTGCTGGCAAGGTGACATGCCCCTCTTATTGTCAAAAGTGGAGGGGTACAATGTCAAAATGTCCACCCTACCAAATATTTGGCAACTATAATCACAAAAGCAGAAACACGTGTTGTTTGGTGTAAACGAAATTGGACTAAATGGTTTCAGTTAGGCCTTTAATTTGAGAAAAACATCCAAGGGATACTTCTAAGGGATCATCACTTGCGTCTATTAAGCCCACATGTGGTATATGCAACGAAACAACACAAAAAGAAAGTCCGCAATCTAGTAACCCGTCCTACACCAACATCTGATCTTGTTGTGACAATTTCATTGATAAGATTGCGTACAGAATCGTGTTAGCTCCAATTTTATACCAAATTTGCTATCAAACACTCCAAATTAACAACGATACAGGGTGAGTCAAAAAAAAGTGCAATAGAGAAAAGAATCCATTTTTATTTAAGAACCGATTTGAACCTTTTAGGTTTTAAAACATTTTATAAATGATATATCCATTAGTGACCTTGTGTGAAAAAACCAATGAATTAGCATTTACCGTTTTGTTTTTATGACACATTTTATAGCGATACCCAATTTTAATATTTGTCCAAGAAACATCTAAAATTTGAATGTCAGCCCACTCTGTGTAAGGTAGATTTGGAACAACTGCTATTTTCTTAACCTCATTGGCATTGAAATAAAATGGAGCACCCAAATTGTTATTTTTCTTGGTCTTGTTTATGGAAAAGAAACATTATTAATTTTTTTTTTTGTTATTTTCATTTTACCTTTACTTTAGAGATGTTTATTCTCTATCAAAAACATACACATTTGAAGGCGGATTTTTTCAAATGTCGAAATGAAATGCGCGCAAATTGAAGTGGAGTGAATTATACAATATCCAGTAAGTTGGACATATTGGGATTTAAAAAAAAATGGAGTTGAAGTCGAGTGAGGTATGAAGGACTTAAAGTAATGTTAGAAAGTTTGTTTGAACAGAAAAAAAGAAATTGAAATAACGCAAAAGCGACCTTATTTAAGTTAAAGTCAGTTTCAGAGCTGGTGCCTTTATCGTGCATTGTGTGCTCTCATTCAAAATACATGGTACCTCGTGGTACAATCCTGACAGACCTTATTTACTTTCCGGCAAAACGTAGAACAGTTTTTTTTGGCGTCAAAGTCCACTTTAAGAAAATCTGTCTTCCCTCGCTTTCTAAGACACATTGACGCACATGATTGGTATCCTTAAGTCTTGAAATTCTGAAATATGAGTCGAAATGAAAAATTGTAATTATTTTGCTCTTCTTAGAAATACGTAAACAAAAGCAATTTCGGATTTTTTTTCAGTAAATGAACGGTGAAATAACCATATTTTAAAATCCTTCTATGCAGTTATAAAGCATGGACGAAACTAAGTAAGTTTTTTATTGCTATTATAGACTCCATTACAGCAAATCCCACGAAATGTGTCTCCGGTTACCAATGTAGAAATACAACAGAACTATGTCTTCAGAGGTCACGTGATTGTAATGGAGAACTTGATTGCCCTTTTGGCGATGATGAACTCGCATGTGGTAAGTTAAGCAAACATAATGACCATAATTAATATGACTGTACATTAGATGACGTCATTCTTGTCCTTTTAAAGGCATATTCAGTGATTTGCTCATCCGGAGATCGTAAAAATCAGGAAAAAAAGATTTTGGCACCTTTTTTAGGGTCATAGATGTGCTAACAACTATTAGCCTTTGCATCGGGGCCTGAGATTGGAATTCCAGTTTCCTTTCTCACGAAGTAAGGGCTAAGAGTAAAATTGTACAATTGTGTTTGGGAGTGGCCTTCTCTTTTTTCTTTTTCCTAGCTATTTTCTTCCATTTCTTGCTTTGTTTATCAAAGCTATCTAGGCCAGCATGCATATATTAGCCTACACTGGCTATCCAGGCTTGTGCATTTGTATGAGCTTGGAACGGTCCATGGTTTTCCATGGATTAGCATGTGTTCCTCACGGACCAACCTGGGTAAACAAACAAACAAACAAACAAACATAGTCACAAGGAGACAAAAATATGTAATCGGTTGAAAAATCTGTGAAAATCTGTTATCCAACACAGATTTTGCACTGATTTTTCAACCAGTTGAATCTGTAATTTTCTACATGTAGAGATATTAGCTACGTACATGTACATGTATTTGAATGGGGATTCAACTTTGTCAGTACAACTGTTTTCCTTCTTTGTTATTGGGCCAGATTTTTCGTTCAAAATGCCTAAAACAATTTTAGTGACTTAACCTAGGCAATGTATCATACACAATTTGTTTTATTTTAACACTTTCGCTGGTATCACTGAATGGGGCTTTAATAAACAATACCAGCAGTTATAGTAATGAGAGCTAGATGATATATCACGTGCACGTGATTGGTTGCAAATGAGGGGATGATAAACCGGCATTTAGGACGTCAATAATCATAATTATTATATTTCGTTTCGACTCGAGTTTGGTAGTGACGTCAGTACTTTTATGCGGTATTGCCGCAAGCTTGCTGCAGATCGGCAAACCTCTCTTATGTGTACTTGCAAGTTGTAAAGTCATCAAGTTTGATGATGGAGCCTTGAACTGGTAACATACATATTCATACTGAGGAATAGGAATTGAACCAGTCACTTAACATTATGTAAAATTACGTAGAAATTCTTCCTTTCATGCCTGTTGCCATTTGGAGGCTTTATACCCAACGTAGCGAAACGTCTGCGGGATTAGTTTAGCGCGTTTTAATACTGTATGGTATACCCTGAGTAATTTATTTTGATCTTTGTTTACGTTTACAGCTATGAAAAATGGGAACCCCCTCTCGATCACAATAACATAGTCAGCCAGGTCTATTTTAAGGCAGATTTAACGTAACATTGATATCCTTTGCATCTCTTTCATGTATTAGATACACGGAGGTGTCCGTCGATGTGCCTATGTAGACACTATTACGACTTCGAAGTGAAATGTCACTGGGGTTGGAATCTGGAAACAGTGTTAGATATACCTGGAATAACAACATATTTGTAAGTCACGAATAACTAATCTCGTCCTGAAATATTGTCTACAGAACTCAAATATCTGACGATGTCGTAGCCAAGTATTATAATTAAATTAGTGCCTATAGGACCATGGCCGAAATAGTCTTAAAATATTAATATGAACACGCCCTTGATGACAATGTCTGTATTTATGATCGGCCAAAATGGAAATAGGAAAGGGTTTTTGTTTTGTGTTCATTGATTGACAAATACACTACAAGATTCTTATTGTGTCCGCCTGCACAGGTAGATACACCACCGCCAAGGTACCTTACTGGTACAAACCGAGTACCTAGACATTATCAATGCTTCTATCACACAGGTCCTGCTAGGAGTGGTACTGCACTGGTACTACACTGACACTCCACTGGTACTGTACAGTACCAGTCAAGTATTTAGCGACGGCATACCTGCGCAGGCGGCCGCAATAGAAATCTGGTAGTGTCTGAAAAATATTGCCAATGAACTATTTTCACACCAAAACGTACACCGACTAGACATTGTAGTATTATCTTATTAAATGCACAGCTCCAATGGGATGAGAATAATGTAATGTGAACACATTCTTTAAAAACACTGTTACTAGTTATTAAAAAATTCTTATATGGACGGTATATCGTCACAGGGTCTTATATCATGTAACATCTTGTAATGTATATTTCTGGATGGAAAGTGACATGTTAAAGACAATAAATTATGTACAATCAGCTCTATAATGTTATGAAACTAATATCATTGTTTTTGCAGAATGTCAGGGTAATAAATATCGTTTTGTCTTTTCTTTGCAACACAAAGACACTTTGGAAATCCATTATTTGAATTTCTACTAAAGAGCCAATAGTAAATAATTAATGACGTTCAAAAGTTATTAAACAGAGATGTTTGTAAGATTTTAAGATACAATTTATACGTTACTTTTGTTGTTTCTAGAATCCTTCGTAGTGCTCCAACATCGCAACTACTCAATCAAGATTTATTAGCCAATTTGCAAAGCTTAGAAACACTGTAAGTACCCGTCCAATTCAATATAGTAAAATTGAAGACCGAATTAAAAAGACTAGTTTGCGTCTGACGTCAGGGCAAAGGCACGGCGTGATTTGTTGCTGACCTGCGCAGTGAGCATTTTTGGCCTGGTTGACAGAACGTCTTTTTAATTCTGTCTCCAATGATATTTTAAGCATTTATCTACTAGATTGGCTATTCCATATGAAATCAATACCCCCCAGTAGGAGATTCAAGAAATGTCTTCCACAGAGTGAGCATGTTTTTCAAATGGAATTGGCTAAGGTTTATTATTATAAAACCCATAGCTTTGCCTATATCTTCCACAATTGGAGTGAGTATCTTAAATGAAGTTACGCAAATGTCGATTCTATCCGGCGCCAAAAGAGTATCCTTACGCTTGGAAAAATCCTTACATTAAAAGTATATCATATTTTGGTAAATGTATTTGTTTAATAGATGTACTATCGAATCCTGCACATTATGACACCCCGTTGAATCCAATGAAGAAGCAAAGTTACAAGCATTTGATTGACGAAGGTCCAGTTTTAAAGTAACAAACTGGCCTATGCAAAAATCCATGGACTAGACATCTGGTTTGAGAGTGGCGAATGGCTAATTTATGCGCCCCTATAATTTACAACAAAAGGAACAAAAGAAAACAGAAACAAAAGAACTGACAAATAAAATTATAACGTTATAAAAAGTACAGAGAAGAAATAAAATGAAATAAAAACTTACTGCTTTTAATACAGCTTCATTGAAAAAGTTTGTTGGAATCTTTCGCCTTGTATAGGCCAGTTTGTCACCTTTAAAAGTTGACCTTCGACTAACTAATTGCTTGTAACAATGGCGTGATGTGCAGGATTTAGATTAGTACATCTATTAAAAAATGTACGAAATATGGTTTTGTTTTAAAATTAGGGTTTTTTCAAGTGTAAGGATACTTTTAGCGCAGTATATTTGAAACCCATGATGCTCCATCTGTAGATTTCAAATGGAATAGGTTGCAATGAAACCTAATGCAATTTTCTATATTACCCTAACAGGTGGTATGTAATTCACCTCTAAAACTGATATAAATCTCCATGATATCGGAAACATTACTCATGATGAGGTTACTGGCTTGGGGAAAAAGTCTGATCTAATTAAATACCACCATCTATTTAATATCCCGACTTTCCTCTACTCCACGCACAGCGTCATCATCCCCATATCTTCGTGTCAAAAATTGCCGTGATAGTACATCGAATCCACTCGTTCTTCAACAGCTACGCATGGCGATTTTGTTTGAGATACGCCGAGCGACTCAGGCTAAGCATATCATCTACACGATATGAGATACCGCAGCGTTTCCATTAGCTTCCATTCATACACGTTTTTACGATCTGCGCATGCTCAGTACCCCATATGATGTTGCCATTACAAGAAAATTCGATTTGTTGTCAGGTAAAACCCAGGTTTTGTTTTCAATTAACTCACTGGAATTTCAATTAACTAAGATACGATTATCGTGTTCTTTCAACAGATATATTTAACTGCATTTTCACCGAAACGTTTTTAAATCCTACGATAATAAATAATCATATGAAAGGAACAAACATTGCCCATTCAGCTCAGATATTTAAATCACTTTCTTCATCTGCGTCAATAATAGAATATTGATTTAAATGGAATTGAATACATCTCTACATATATACTTCAGCACTAAGCGATCTAGTGATCGGTTTTTAGCCAATCAGATAAGACTCATTTTCTTGCGTTCGCTGAAATACCAATCGCCCGTCGCTCAAGACGTGATTCATTGCATGGAAAAAGTATTTATAACACAGGTTATCGACACTGTGCCACGGTGCCTTTAATATTGAGTAAAGTCGTCGATCGGGTATACAGATAGCCACCCCTGTGCAGTCGTGTATCTGGCAGTAGGTTTTGAAAAGAGCAAGACGTAGGACGAATAGCGATGTACACACAGTCTTTAGCTGCCTCTCGATCGGTGAACTGAATAAACCATAAAAACTTCAGGCTTAGTCTTTCACATGGTATTTTTAAATATTTATATTTTTAAATACTTAAAAGTACACCATTGGGCATTACAATCATGCAAAAAGTAGAAATTCAACCAAAATTGAGGGCGCCTCTGTGGAACAAATCACACATGGCTTTAATTTTGCCATGTATACGAACGTGATATGCGCAATGGCAGGACTCATGCGATCTGATTTTAATAAATACTCTTAGCAGCGATGCTTTGAGACATGAAAAGCGAAATAACAAATTATGATACCATGATTTCCTTTTTTATTTACAGGAAAATAACTGACAATTATAACGTTACTCTCAGGCCAGACACGTTTTACAACTTCACTTCACTTCGAGAACTGTAAGTAATTTGCTATGTATAATACAGGTATATTCACGCCTTCTTTTAGGCTGTGATATACACACTTAAAAATAAGCTGTACAATTTACTCAATATGGTATATATATATTACAGAACACATCACTATGGTGTACATGATAATCATAGTCGTCGATGGAGTTAACTTTACTCGGGTAGAGGTACTTTACACTGGCAAGTTTACTCAAGTTGGGTAAAGTTGACACCAGTGACGACGATGATTGTGGGATAGCGTGGGTCATCACATTGGGGCGCACCGACTATGATTGGGGCGGGGGGGGCACCGGGTTTGATGGGGAGGGGCACAAGCCGTTTTTCGGCAATAGGGGAGGTGCCCATATGACGCGACGCCACTGGCAAGGGCACTAGTGTATACCTCAATGCTGTAACTTTATTACAGATAAATGGGGGGTCAGCTTTTTACACCACATGCTTGTGTTATGGTTCTACCGCTTATTGTTTTGATTTTCGGCACTCTTTAACAAAAATGTTACTTTAACATCAGAATGATTCCATTTATAGGCAATAGGAACCGCCGTAGAAGGCGTGATAAGTTGGTAAAAAATGTTGTTGCGTGAGTAAAACACCTCCCTTCTTTGTTGGAATTGTTCAAAATGATCAAAATCCACAGAAGAATTTTTATCAATTATAGCAATCAATGATATGAACCTGAAAAAGAGGCATTAAAGCTTAAAGTAATAATGTGTGATTTACATCAAGAATAGATTCCTATTTAAATGTTAGTTTTCACTGATCACAGTGATCGTATTATGATGATTTTTGGCGGAGCTTCACGCAGCTGGGATGTAAAAACAAGACGCCAAGACGTAAGAGGAATAGCTATGTACACAGTTCATATGTCACTGATTCAATGATTTAAAGATACACATATATGCGATGTGTTTAGCCACCACTCAATCGGTGAGCACAGAATTAAACCAGAGATCTCCGGATTTAATATAAAAGTACACCACTGGGCAATTCAATCATGCAAAGAGTAGACATTCGAGAAAGAAAAAATGTAGGGCGTCGCTGTGGAGCAAATCAAACATTATGGCTTTAATGGCGATAGTACTGCTTTACCTAATATTTCTGCGTGTTCTTTCTTTCTTTTTTTATCAAGATATCTCGAAAATAATAGGATATCGAGAATAAGCGGTGGTATCTTCAATGGACTAAGTCGTCTGGCAGTGCTGTAAGTTGGAGGGGTCATTTTGAGGGTCATAGACTCAAAACAACGCTTGCTCATATCCTTTTTTGGATTCAGCAGGTCCAAATTATGGTAGGAATTCCAATTGAATGAACGCAGCTTTCAATAGCTGTACTCGATCCAACCGCGATTGTATATCGCGTATTTCAAACTACAACGCGAACGTACGACCTTGGATACAATGCTAACCAATCACGAGTGCGTTGGCATGGTTGGATTCACTTCCGCGTTACTCACGCACAGTCGCACACGCTGGCGTACATCGCACAGTGTACGCAAATGTTCGTCACGCTATTGAAAGCTGCGTTCATTCAATTGGAATTTCCACTATAGTAAAGATACACAGGTGACCAACCTTTACTCACCAATGCTTTACGAAACCTGAATTATTGATATTTGTCTAGTCTATTAGGTTATGGTTGTAATTAGAGTTAGGATTAAGGTTATAACTAGGGTGGGTTAGGATTAGGGTTAAGGTTATACTTGTGCGCAGGGTAAACCAGAATTATCATTTACATTTTTGTCATTCTGATTCGATCTTTGAAAGCACGCAAATAAGATGCGCGCACGTAATTATAAGTATACAGCAGGCGAAAAAACAAACAATGGCAACTGCCAAATATGTCACCTTTAGACGATGATGTGTCGTAATACGTGTTTTAGTAATTCATGTAGTACAGGCGCATAAAACGTTTCCGTCAAATAATGCAATCATTTTGTGTTTAAACATTAGCATATTGCGCCAGCTAGGCATTGTAGGCATCGTCAATAGATACGTCTAAAAAAACCGTCCTTTCTGTCCCAAATAATTCAAAATCATTTTGCATGTTTATTAACTTTCAGTCATTTACATCATAATTTAATACAAGCACTTCGTAATGGGACATTTCGAGGAATGGAAGGCCACTTCGGGGAGTTGTAAGTAAAGTGCAAAATTCTTTGTCTTAAACAAGATTATGTAAGAAGGAAATTCAAAAGAAAGATCCCATATTTATAGCCTTGCCCGCTTAAAGCCTTAATGTACGATCTCTATCAAATTTTGATTTTGTTATTCTTTATTCAAAATGTTGAAATAATATTAGTAATAACAGCCGGGAAGGGCTGCTGTCCATTTTAAGTTGAAATAACAATCTAAAGTGAACTGGTTATTTTGGCCATTTAACACGCAGTTCTATGGGAGGACATATTATCATAATTTTTAAATTATGATAATATGTCGAACTTTGCTCTGTTGACCTACAAAGACAACAGATTTGGCCGATTCCATTTAGGTGCAAGTTGGGACATGTGTAAACATTACAGATATGCACAAAAATCAGGATTGAAAAAAATTAACCAATTTCATATTATAAGATCGTACATTACGTGGCCAGTGGTTCTACCCCAGTTAAAAAAAAAACCCGACTCATTGTGGCTTACAACGATCACTATTTATGCCAGGGAGAGAATGGAGGGACTATATGGGGAAGAGGCGCGAGTGAATGCCAGGTGGTGGTCGCATTGCATCTCTAAATTCAGTATATTTCCATCGTCAACCGTGTAATTGAATGGGATTATTTTGACATTTTAAAACGCTTGAAATATCACAAACAAATAGGCCCATGTTAATAAATAATATAAATACAAGCTTAAACCGTTGGGATTCGATAATGAACCCCACAAAACTAACCAAGTATATTGAAAATGCCATACGGTCGGGCGGTTTCACAAGTTGCCGGCTCTATCATGCGACTCGCCGCCTGAGTGAATGCGATTGTTTCGTCCAATAAATGGTAATTTACTTCATGTATAAAAGCATTATGAAATTTAAAACAATTCTTCTGCATGTTCCGTAAAATAATCTTGGAGTTCTATTGTTGCCATTTTTTTTTTTTTAGAAGACTGGATAGCAATTATATATCTTATATAGAATCTGGCGCTTTCGAAGACGTATACTTAATTAGAAGAATGTAAGTACTTTTTTATTTGTCCAAATAAAATTCTATACTAGCTTTAATAAAGATGGACCTTGGAGGTATAAAAACCCCACAGTGATTTATTGTCAAGTCCTAGGATACATGTTGTTAAATCGTGACGTAATACTAGTTACCCTTCCCATTCATCCAAGTTACCTGCCTGAATGATCGGGCGTACTCCTCTTTTCGCCAAACGGCAAGAGTTTCTAGAATGATGTTAAAATAAGACTCAAACTCGATATATTTGTATTGTGCATGTATACTATAATATTAGAGGCTCATTTATTTTCGGATTTCTGTATGTAGAGCACGCAGTTATCAACAATTGCGCGCTATTAATACACATTAGTGTTTTAAGCAAATAAAGTTCCAAAATATGGTACGTTTTCTGTCTTTGCTTGTCACGTGGTAAGCCTATGTTAAAGTTGCGATTATATGTTCAAAAAAGTTTCAAGATGGATACCAACAAGTCATGTGGCCGAGCGGTCTAAGGCGTAGGCTCATCCAGAATTCACGATAGCGGTGCGGCGTGAGTTCGAGCCCCATCGCTGCTGAACTAAATTTCCTTTAAAAAAATCATATTATGTTAGGAAAATGTGGCTGGGATAATTTATGTATGACGAAGAGTGGTGTGGATCAGGCGCAATGGTTTTATAATACCCTGACAATCACGTGACGGTGATCAACACCACGAGAGAACGCCTTCACTCCTCATGAATTCATTTCCGCCACAATTTAAACTTGTCTGATGAATCTCTGTATGTTTTGGCTGGATAGCATTGGGAGAACCAGTATACCGTAGTACCGTTCCTTAATGAGACAGAATCGTTTAAGCTAATTTCTCTTAATATTGTGTATATATTGTACTTGTAGTGACTTGAGCTATAACTTACTACGACAACAGGACTTGGCACCCATCACCTCTCTAAGATTTCTCAGTAATCTGTAAGTATTATCGCAAAAATAGTTTAGCGAAGCAACAGATGTATAAAGACATTCCCATAACTCAATGGGGTTTCTGACCTTGGTATGTCTGGTTTTTGTATATTTTCATGTGGCACAGTTGACCATACCCTGCATTGGGATTGTGTGTAAATATCTGGTGTTTTCATCCTTTTATTTAACATTAAAAACATTGAGACTCATGAATAAATTTAATGCAGTGGAACATTATGAATGTTTTCTATAAGAAAATCCAATTTCATTTGATAAATCTCAACTATTAGCTCGTTGGCTGCAATTTTAAAATTACCATTTTGTGTGTGTGATAATGGGGACTTTGCCTTTAAGATTAGGTTATATTGATCAAATTTCCCAATCATAGTGCATTGTAGGAATGTCTTTAAGCCTCCTCTGGCGGAGCAACGGCCAGCCACTCAAATATATAACGTCGATAAAGTGAACGGTTATTTTTCAGTCCGGTTGAATATCGATTGCTAAAAATTCCAACAATCATGCGCTCAAATCGTAATGTTTCCATTACCCTTTCTTTCCCTCATTTTGTTACGTTCTTCTTAATCTTGAGACTTTTTTTTTTATTGTGTTTATATATTTTTCAGAGGGCTTGCATATAACTATATAACAAAGCTAACACCAAAGTTGATGAAAAACTTTCGAAAGCTAAGAAGTCTGTAAGTATTTAAATAATTCTGGGTCGTATCAGAAAGCTTTAAACATTTTAACCATTAAGTCCAGTATTTTGATTTAATTCCAAACTTCTCATAAACTATATATTCTGGTATCCAATGTTAGATTTGGAAGATGCAGGCTGTTCAATAAACATCAACATTGATGGGTATCAATCATTTTGATACATCCTGTATTGTTAATGTAAATATATTTAAATATTGTCCTCTCTGCTCACTCGTCGGTGAAATAGGTTTGAGACATAAAATAAGTCATATTTATATTTCAACAACAGGACAAAAATCCGCGACCGGGCTGCTCCGAGTAGGGTAATAGTAACGATAGCGATCGTCTGACTTGTAATGTCATCCGGCACACTAAAGTGATCGTATTTGCACCCGAATGACTTAAGGGAAGGGGTATGAACGTTTGGACAGTATTTATTGTGGGTCATTAGAGCATATCAGACATATCGAATTGCATTCTGAATACGAAAAATGTCCTTCTGATATCAAATAATTTTGATTTTTTGCAATTCGCAATGTAATACACATTTTATGGCAAATGATTAAAAATTGATATTTTTGATATTTTTGATATTTAACAGTACTCGAAGTAAACATTATAAATCTGATGATATGTACTTTTGTAGGTGGGATGAAAAGCCGACGATCAATTGAAAATTTTGACATTTTGTATTGAAGATATGGATTTTTTCCCAAAACACCAAACAAAAATTGAGTCTTTTTGGGAAAAAAATCCATATCTTCAATATGAAAGGTCAAAATTTTCAATTGATCGTCGGCTTTTCCTCCCAGTTAAATTGATCAAATTTACTTCGATGACTGTTATATATCAAAAAACCAACTTTTAATAATGTGTCATGAAATTTGTATTGTACCGTGAATTTTAAAAATGAAAAATATTTGATATCAGAAAGACATTATTCGTATTCAGAATGCAATTCGATATGTCTGATGTGCTCTCATGTCCCACAAAAATACTGTCTAAACGCCCAAAACGCTCATTCCAGATCCCTTAAGTTACGCATAAGACATTGTATTAGACTTTTTATGGTCAGGCAGATTTATTATTGTTTTGGCGACCTCAAGCTGGTAGTGTGTTTTGAACGTTACATCGATGCTGTATTTTACTATAATATAATGTAAACTCTTTCATTACAGCGATGTCAGTTTCAATTTCATCACGGAACTTAAACCAAATGTGTTTGAAAAACAGATTCATCTTTTTGTATTGTAAGTAATAGTACATTATATTTTCCACTCTTTACAAAACTATTTCAACACAAGTCCCTATGATCATCTGAACCGGGAAAGGTAAAGTTTTCTTTGACAAAAGTGAGAATATGCGAAGTTGGCAGTTGGCAATGTAAATAATATTTGAACAGCTCATTTGTTGGAAGGGTGATTAGTCCGAAAAGGGTTAATGGTTAGGTTAGGAGTAGGGTTAGCATTTATAGGGTTAGTGTTAAGAATACGGTTAGGTTTGGGTTGATAAAATCTGAGTTAGGAGAGAGTTGGGGCTACTTTCAGAGTTAGGGTTAGGTTTAGCGTTATGATAAGGGCATATGTTAAAGGTAATGTCAAAGTTTAGGGCTAAGGTAGTGATAGGGTTTTCGGGCTAATGACGTTTGGGACTGTCGACATGGAACCGATCATTTTGGCTTTCAAAGAGTGTGTTTTGTGATGAAGGTACATAATCAGTTTTAATATTATAAATTGAGTTCAAAGAAAATGGAAATTCCTGCCAAGGAAATGCTCGGTACAGCCTACTCAGATATTAAACTATATGGCATTTAAAAGTTCATACAGGGGGTAAATTCAGAATTGCTTATCTCTTGTTTAAGTTTAAAATCACACCAATATTTCCTGAAGGTTTTAGAAAAAAAGTATAGTTTGATCAACCTAGTCTGACGAGTAGGACTTTTTTTTAAAAAGTTACCAGACTATACACATTTCACACTATGATCACTATCTCACATGGCGCAAGAAAGACAAATCGCGAAAGTACAGTGACCGCGCCGACGGGAGGGGTTGTGGTTAATCGTTCTTGAGCGATCAGAGTTAGAGTATGCGCAAAAAGGTCAATGATCACACTTTTTTTTATTTCAATCCTAGATTTTTGATTGACTAGTCAATAACTGATGACTTTTATTTTGACAGGAACATTCGTGTCAATGGACTCAAAGACTTACCGAGTGGTATTTTTTCGAATCAACAGAGATTGTTTGAGTTGTAAGTTTAAATGTTTGCAAAAGTTAGTATTATCTTTGAAAATATTATTAGAGTCGCTTACCTTTAAAGGGGCATTTCGTGATCCACAGCCTCATCCCCCACTTTTCCCAAAAAAGTTGAGATTTTTACACCACTGGATACCTCTGGCTACATAATGTTTATGTACCAAATATTTCTTGCAGATTAATTCGTTTTAGCAAAAATATCGCCAAATTTGAATTTCGTTCTGGTGCACCAGAACGAAATTACCACACATTGTCTATGGAGCAGTGAATACACATAATCATGCATAACTCGCAAACGCAAAATCAGAATCCACTGAAATTTTGGGAATAAGCTTTTTTCGTGGATATCTACCGAAAAATGTCATAAAAAGAGGATGCTAGGATCACGAAATACTCCTTTAATATTTGTCATTTACGTTTTTACATCAAGTAATAAACCACGAGGAACGTACTATTTGCTACACATTTCGTACCAAGTGTTATGCAAAATTAATACCGTTACGATTTGCATTCTCTTTTATATGAACTCTTCAAAACAAGTTTGGAAACTTTCCCAAACGGCTTTATATCAGAAATATTTTAAATCTATTTCCATATTGTTTCAATACAATACAAACATTGTTCTTTCCTGTCAAAATGACACCAACTTTGTGACCATAACTTATTCCATGGTTGAGTAATTGCCTTTTAAAGAAAAGACAAGGAGGTCTCAAACAAAATGTGCCAAATCTGCCATTGTCTGCGCTATTTGCATCAGTAAACATGAATAAGGAATATCACACTGTTTCATTTAAAACGGTTTCAAAGTGCTGTCAGTCTGATGTACCGGTCTTCTGCAGCCGTTGTTTTTCTTGGGCGGCCACTTCTGGGGCTGTCTTTGACATATCCGGTCTGACGAAACTTGACTTTTCCCTTGGAAATCATACTGCAGGAAACTCCAAAAGTTGCCGTAACTTGATTCTGAGGTATGCCAGCCTCAAGCTGACCAATAACTTGAACCTTATCTAGATCTGATAATCGAACCATGGTTGATTAGAACTTTCTTGCAAATGACCACTATGAAGAAGTGACCAGCAAGAGAGATTGGCTTGAGTTGATCCATTTGAATCCACATGTAGAACCATCCTAGCACTTTTTATTCAACATGATGTACTGGAAATAACATTTCATTCATTCTTTTATTCATGCATTAAACCACTCGTTCATTCATTCACAGCAATAAGATGAGCGCAGACAATGGTCAGTTTTTTCACATTTGCTTTGAGACCTCTATGTCTTTCAAAGAAAGTTACTCAGCCGTGGAATAAGTTATCGTCACAAATGATGTGTCATTGTTGACAGGAAACAACAATGGTTTCACTGATATGAAACAATGTGGCGATAGATTTCAAAAATTCTGAAAAAAAGTCGTTTTTGACAGTTTCCAAATTTTTTTTGGAGGAGTTTAGTTCATCCTAGTCCTACTATGTGGGTTGTACCTCCAATACGTGGGAAATGACTATATTGTAAGTCAATCGTTTGCGAGGTTGTACAAACCCCTTGGTAAACCGTATAACCAAACAGATACCTCAAGTACTAGTGGACGACTTAAGGGGGTACTACACCCCTCGATAAATGTGTGTCTATTTTTGCATTTTTCTCAAAAACTAATAACACACTGGTTATAAAATTTATGTATATTATAGGGGCAAGGAATCCAACTATAACACTGGAATTTCAGTGACCCAAGACAAGCGGTTCGTTATTTATGATAAGAAATAAGGTACCGCTAAGATGTACCTCGTTTCCTATCATATAAACTGAACCGCTTGTCTTGAGTCACTGAAATTTCAGTGTAGTAATTGGATTCCTTGCCCCAATAATATACATAACTTTGTTACCAGTGTGTTATTATTTTTGAGAAAATGCAAAAATAGTCAAAATTTACCACAGGGTGTAGTACCCCTTAAAGGTGAACCTCATTGAAAATAAAGTTATATATCAATGGAAAGCTTATGATGTCAGGAATCAGAAAAAGAATATTTTTTATTTGCATAGCGTACCAGGCTAGACATAATCTCCATGCAAAGATTGGA
The DNA here is from genome assembly GCF_039555335.1 of Amphiura filiformis. Lineage (NCBI taxonomy): Eukaryota > Metazoa > Echinodermata > Ophiuroidea > Amphilepidida > Amphiuridae > Amphiura > Amphiura filiformis. The sequence continues at coordinate 63,841,742 of NC_092640.1, read as the reverse complement.
TATTGGCACCCCCTAAATTACAAAACGAAATCGTTCAAATTGGGCGCTTTCGTTGATGACGTCAGCCCAGGGACACACAGTTACTTCCGGGTTTGATTGTAAACACAATGTCCGTGTATTACTGTGGCATGCATCGGGCCAATGCACGAATTCAGTCATTGTCAACTTACTTTACATGAAAAATATCTTCAATAAAATAAGAATAACATGAAGGAAATATCATGATCAAATTAAGAATGAAGTTCCTGAATAAAGTGTGTGGATTTAAAAATGGGAAAGTGCTGGCCGGGGTGATTTGGGATAGGCCAAGCCATCCACGATATGCATAGGGAATATTACAGTAAAGCACGAAGAGCGAAGATTCGCCGAAGAACCGGAATGAAAACAGATTACAAAAAAATAACTGCTAGTGCTACCAGTACAGATCGTCACACCAAGTTGAGATGAACTTATCACAATGAGAAAATGAAGGAATAGAATAAGGTACATGTACAGGATTTTTTAATTATTTCTTAGCTTTACAACCAGTCATGGCCGGTCATGTATGATAGGTGAACTCGTATAGATACATGTACATACGGGATGAGCTCAGTGACTGACTGAGTCTCACTACGCCGAGTGTTTAGTATCCGCGACTGTACTGAACTTGCAGACAAAATGACCGATTTGATATTCACATTCTGATATTTCCAACTTATTGCTACTTCATCAGCAAAATTTATTCCTGTAAATGTTCCAAATATAAGGGAACGATTGACCAAATCTGCTGAACACCCCATGAAACACGGAGGACGAAGCCCGAAGCGATCAGAGTCGCTGTGTTTGTGCATATCCGTCCCTGCAATTCAGCAGCAATTTACGCATCGTGTTCGGTAATCCATAAAACATGAATGTTTCACTTTTTCAGTACCGTACACTGATTGTACTATCATTAAAGAATCATGACACAAGTGACAATATTTTAATTTTATTCAGATTTCAGAATTCCATCAAATAACGGCATAAGCCTAAATTGTATTTATTTTATAATAAAGTATCTGCCCGAGTATCTGTTTCTTTCAATCGCGATTGTATGGAAAGAATGTATTACCGCAATACGCTAAATATAAAAACCTTTTATGGGCTGGATTTGATGAAATCGGCGGTTTTTTATTAATTTTTTAATTACTGCAAGACGATATTTTTTTAAATCAGACATTTTTAAAATTAATCTAGAATATATAGGGAATGTCACAAACAACTATTTAATTTGTTATTCGATCATGTTTATTCAGTCCATGACATGAACGGTAGCAGCATTTGCGCATGGGATTGATCCCAGCGCGAAATTCAAACTCAATTACCCAGTTATACCCAGCCAGTTATGACTGATTTTGTCAAAAATGTACGGAAAATTTATGTGTTAATAATTCTATTATTTCTAATATATATAGAAGGAACCAGCAATTTGAAGATTCCTCTAATTTCAAGCTTTATTGTGAAAATCAGACTTGCCGGGCAGCTTGCAAAGTACAGGAAGCAAGTCTTGTTTACATGTTTCCGAGTAGGATCACGTGACTGCGAACCCTGAGCTTACGTCACGAGCATTCCCAAGGTCATAGACGATTGATTTGGGTGCTTTTTGGGCGCCTTAAAAAAGACCAAAAATTCAATCATTTTTTTAATTTTTCAGCTTTATTAGCAATCAAAAATTCAATCAATAATTTTTAATATCCTGACATCATAAGCTTTCCATTGATATATAACTTTATTTTCAATGAGGTTCACCTTTAAGCTTAACCAATTTTAATTAATTAATTTTATTTCATTCATCGGTGTTATTTAGACGAATTAGCTACAACAACATCTCAAATCTGGAACCGGGAATATTCGAAAATTTAACGGAAACACAAAAAATGTAAGAGATAATTTTCATACTTTAATATATTTGTCATCATCATCATCATCATCATCATCATCATCATCATCATCATCATCATCATCATCATCATCATCATCATCATCATCATCATCATCATCATCATCCTCATCATCATCATCATCCTCATCATCATCATCATCATCATCATCATCATCATCATCATCATCATCATCATCATCATCAACATCATCATCATCATCATCATCATCATCATCAAACATCATCATCATCATCATCATTGTCATCATCACCATTGTCATCATCACCATCAGCAGCAGCAGCAACATCAGCATCATTATCAGCATAACATTTAAGTCGTCATTGTCGCCATGAAAACAAAGTACTCCTTTTTCACGATATCTTCGGTCGTTATGTTAATTTCTGCATTATTATAATCAAATATCAATAACTGACCAAAAATTCTTGGATGCTGATTTTATATCGCCCCTCATACTTTAGATTTGCTGCAGGTAATCAGATAACACAACTCGACAATGGAGTTTTCCGAGGACTTTCACGTCTGCAACAATTGTGAGTACATAGCTATGAATGAGCTGACTGAATGAGAATACAATATACGTTTAAACATATATTTGTAAAATACGTAAATCATTTGACAAAGCTATTGGACTCCGGTACATTAGGCCCCGTATCCATAGGCTGTTCCCTTGTGGCGTGTGCCCTTGTTCCGTGTTCACTTGTTCCCATGTGACCTGACACACAGACAACGAACCTTTGTTTTGCTTAGTGGCCGCTACGGCCACTTCTGTGTGGCAGGTCACATGGGAACAAGTGAACACGGAACAAGGGCACATGCCACAAGGAACAGCCTATGGATCTGATTTAGTTCAGATCCATAGGCTGTTCCTTGTGGCGTGTGCCCTTGTTCCTGTTTACTTTTTTCCCATGTGACCTGCCACACAGACAACGAACCTTTGTTTTGCTTAGTGGCCGTATCCATAGGTTGTCTGTGTGGCAGGTCACATGGGAAAAAGTAAACACGGAACAAGGGCACACGCCACAAGGGAACAGCCTATGGATACGAGGCCTTATGTAGCTATGCGAGTTTGAACCCCGGTCCGGACGTGTAATTATTTTCTGCAACCTTAAGGGAAGGGGTATGAACGTTTGGACAGTATTTATTGTGGGACATTAGAGCACATCAGACATATCGAATTACATTCTGAATACGAAGAATGTCCTTCTGATATCAAATAATTTTGATTTTTTGAAATTCGCAATGTAATACACATTTTATGACAAATCATTAAAATTTGATATATTTCAAATTTTTGATATATAACAGTCCTCGAAATAAATTTTATAAATCTAATGATATATTCTTCAAGTGTATGTAGCTGGGAGAAAAAGCCGACGATCAATTGAAAATGTTGACCTTTTATATTGAAGATATGGATTTTTTCCCCAAAAAGACCTATTTTTTGTGTGTTTATTGTGGGACATTAGAGCACATCAGACATATCGAATTGCATTCTGAATACGAAGAATGTCCTTCTGATATCAAATAATTTTGATTTTTTGAAATTCGCAATGTAATACACATTTTATGGCAAATCATTAAAAATTTATATTTTTGATATTTAACAGTACTCGAAGTAAACTTTATAAATCTGATGATTTATACTTAAAGTGTATGTAGGTGGGATGAAAAGTCGACGATTAATTGAAAATTTTGACCTTTCGTATTGAAGATATGGATTTTTTCCCCAAAACACCAAAAAATAGGTCTTTTGGGAAAAAAATCCATATCTTCAATATAAAAGGTCAAAATTTTCAATTGATCGTCGGCTTTTCCTCCCAGCTACATTCACTTGAAGAATATATCATTAGATTTATAAAATTTATTTCGAGGATCAAAAATTTGAAAAATATCAAATTTTAATAATTTGTCATAAAATTTGTATTATATCGTGAATTTCAAAAAATGACAATTATTTGATATCAGAAAGACATGCTTCGTATTCAGAATGCAATTCGATACGTCTGAGGTGCTCTCATGTCCCACAAAAAAATACTGTCGAAACGCCATAAACGCTCATTCTAGATCCCTTAACGGGTTAGGCCATTTTAAATCGACTTTCGAAAAATCGCAGTTTAACAAATAACGGTTCAAATGAAAGCTATTATTGGGGGCTAATTATTGTATCACTATGAAAGACCTGACATCAATATAAACATTTGTTTCGGTGACCCAAGTTCATGGTAATTTTTGCTCACGCACTTTTTTACAGATGGCCTGGAATTTCATATTTCGGTTTTAGCGATTGCCCAAAAAAGGTGGTATGTTTTTGAAAAGCGTTTCCGCTTGGAATGTAGATAGTTGTTGTTGCTATTACTGTTCGCGATTTTAATTTATGCACTTTTTAGCCGACAATTTTCAATGCATTTTACATAATAGAAATGTCGCTGGCATAAATACCGATATTTTTAACAGTATCGTTTTTTTAAACCAAAATACCATCCAAATTAGTTCCCAATACTTTTACGAAACCATAGATACCAAATCGGACTGCAGGTGATGAACAGATTTTGAACTAGAATTCAAAGAACCAGCGTAGGCCTTCTCAAAATTTACTTTTTTTAAAATATCGTGTTGTTTAATTTTGGACTGCTTTTTCCTTGTTTTTTATAACAAGAAAATGCTTTACATGCCCCAAACTTCTCACATAGTCTTGGCTAAGTGTCCGTTACTGGTTGGTATTATTAGAATTAAACGATTTTCATGATTAACTTACTTTTACCGCAATGTTTTCCCTCGCAATGTTCAAATATATTCACAAAATGGCGTTGCTTTCGGTCTCACATTAATGACAAGGAGCTACAAGGTTATCCTAAGATGTGTGAGAGTTTCTGACACTATATTCACGGGTATTCTACTATATTCAAACATATGACAAATTTGGCTGGTTTGCGATAAGCTATACCATTTTCACCCTGATGTGGTAGTTGGATCCTTCAGTCTTTCAACAACTACGCACGGTCATCGGGTTGTGCTGTTGGTGAATAAGGCAACGTGAAGGATTGTGGGTAAATAAAAGGCGCCGTCATTAGAGGCCAGAAGGATTCAGGCTACTGATATGGCAGTGACATCAGCACTGTGTGAATTTCATTACACACCCTAGCGTTCGATCAAAGCGCTGGTGTACACACGCACGCGCTTAAAGACGCCGCATAGAAGCGCGAGCGAAACAACTGCTTCAACGCGTTGACGTCACTGCCACATCGGGGTGAAAAATGGTATAGGTCAGGCACACCTCAAATAGGTTTGTTGAAGCGCCACATGAAATAAAAAAAACATCTGAAAAGCGCCACTCAATGGCTGCGCCGAAGCAGCTTTCGCGGTGCTTTAGCACCGCCGGGGAAGTCAGAGGGGTGCCCCCTGTGAAGTTATCGGTTTTTTGAAATTTGAGGTGCAAATGACGCCATTTGGTATAATATTTTGTACTATTTTAGCCTGTCTTTACACGGAGAACATGGGAATTTATTTATTTATTTATTTATTTATTTATTTATTTATTTATTTAAATCTAAACGGCGCCTCGCGCCACTCGGGAAGCCACGCTATTTGCGGACCCCTGGTATAGGTAATAGATGACTATGAAAACTTTCCGCATACCGAATATGGGTTTAGCCTATATTTAATTGCCTTTAGGCCCTATGATTTATTTTTAGAAAAGAAAGCCTAATCCTGTAGCCTAATCAATTGAGAAGGGAATGGATTTTGTCACAATAATATCAAAATTAATATCGTCCATAACAAGAAGGAATGCATCACGATTTTTTGATATCCAGCTATAGTAGCCTATTTTAATTGATTTACACTGAACATAAAGCTATAATATCTCTACTATATAGCTTCATGCACTGGACATTTGCAGACTGGCCTTCTCCATGTAGCGAGTACCACATTAGATTGTGTTTACAAGAAATATATAATAAGCGCCACTTCCACGAAATTTCCTATATGCCAGCAACTTTGATGATAAAATATTATCTACAACATCACACCTGTTTTTCAAGAACTCTCTTTTATCTATTCACCTCAAAGAAAGGATTAGAATTATTATAATAGAATCCCTGACCTGATGCAACGCATTTTTAATGAGTTGCTGAGGGACTAGAAATCTTTATGGTCGAATGAACAACGTATGACCACTACACAGGTCAATGGCCTTATTGTGTTCTGGCGGGTTATTTAAAAGCACGGTCCCTAAATTTTTCCAGACAAGGAACAATAGGGACAAATTGCCTGGCAATGGGGTCACATATAATCCCAGTCTATAGTGTGATCAGAACATTATAGGCAGGTATCATTATAGTATAATCAGTACGAAAATTCCAATGCGATTTTTAATGTATTTAAAAAAATTCAAAGAACCACTTTTTAGCGGGAATTTTTGCAAGTTACACAGCTGAAGTTGTGAAATGATTGAAATACTACAATATTACGGCGTAAACAAGAATATGTTTGTTTGGTCTTTGTTCCTATAGCCACATCCATTAACGGGACGCAAATTTTTATTAAACCCTAACCCTTACCCTAACCCGAACACTTACCCTAACCCATACCATAACCCTAACCCTAAACCTTTCCTATGTGTTCCTATGGGTTATGGTTGCAGAAAAAAAATTAAGCGGCCCGGACTCTGGCCGTAGTCTACTGAATTTGTTCCCGTAACATAATTGTATAATTATAATTATAATTTTTTTTAATGTTTTGAATTCATATGAAATCTCTGTTTTGGTTTTGCATCAGGCCTCTACAAACCATTTCGCAAATCATTTCACCATTCTACCTGTCGCTATTATAGGCTATTAATCGTTTCGACGAAACCATTTTGCCAGTCGCGATTATAGACTAATTGTTTTCAATACACGTTAAGGGGTACTACACCCCTCGATAAATTGTGTCTATTTTTGCATTTTCTCAAAACTAATAACACAGTGGTAACAAAAGTTATGTATATTATAGGGCAAGGAATCCAATTACAACACTGGTGATTTCAGTGATCCAAGACAAGCGGTTTGTTATTTATGACCAGAAATAAGGTACTGCTAGGATGTACCTCGTTTCCTATCATATATACTGAACCGCTTGTCTTGAGTCACTGAAAGTTCAGTGTAGTAATTGGATTCCTTGCCCCAATAATATACATAACTTTTGTTACCAGTGTGTAATTATTTTTTTTTTTTTTTGCAAAAATAGTCATAAATTTACCACATGGGTGTAGTACCCCCTTAATGCAATAAATGCTGTTTTTCTGTTTCGTTATACAACAGGGTTTTAAGCAACAATACAATGCAAAGTTTGGAACCAGGAATATTTGATGACTTGAAAGATTTACGCTACTTGTAAGTGTATTTGTTGTTGTTTTTATTTCGACGGTTAACTCTACAAGAGAGTGTGAACATTTATAGCAAATTATGTTAAAATGTTATTTTACGCATATTGACGAAAAGCAAATCACTATAAACCATTCTCAAATAAACACATTGAATGCCTAACACAATTCACAAAGCTGAAAACGTTGCTCTATATAGTCATTATAAAACAGCACTAGTTTACGTACAGGTACTTACCCTGGATTCGTCCAAGTGCTTGATTCAATTCTTATTTTAACTCGGATGAAAGACAATTAATTACTTTACTGCTAATTATTTCATATTATTCTTTCGTATATTTCAGAGAACTTCGTGGAAATTCTTTGAAGCGTCTTGACCATAACATCTGGCAAAATTTAACAAACCTTGAATACTTGTAAGTCTACATCTAATTTGTATTCCCTGATGAATTGTTACTGAATGTACAATTGAAGACCTGAGCGCAATAAGACCATAAGTTCACTAGGCCCCTCAACATGTATACACTAAAGTTACGTATAGTTTCTTAGGGTTTTATACAGTTTTTAAACTTTATTAAAATACATGTTCCAGGGTGAAAACATCATGAAAGGTTGTGAAATATTTGTTTTGGCCCCTAAACATGTATAAAATATTACCAAACTATACGAAATTATACGCGACTTTAGTGTATACATGTTGAGGGGCCAAGTGAACTTATGGTCTTCTTGCGGTCGGGTCTTCATGTACAATTTAGTCTGCTTCTAATTCTCGCTATTCGCAATAAGGGCGCCGCCAGCGGTTTGCGATGTAATCGTGATGTATCATGGGAAAATCGTGATGTATCATGGGAAAAGGTCGACATCAAGTCCGCGCAATACGAATATTACCATGCTATTACATAGGAACACGTGACAATATTTTTAGTTTGTCAATATAACGGTATTACACGCAAATCGATAGAGAAAAAATAATTGTGCACATTTCAAATCACATTATTAAGTATTATTGAGTATCGATTCGCGTGTAACACCTTATATTGACAAACTAAAAAATATTGTCACGTGTTCCTATGTAATAGCATGGTAATATTCGTATTGCGCGGACTTGGATGTCGACCTTTTCCCATGATACATCACGATTACATCGCAAACCGCTGGCGGCGCCCTTATTGCGAATAGCGAGAATTAACGGAGGCGTACCGAGGCAATAGAGCAAAGGGTACCAACCTTTCCAAATGATCCCGCTGACACCCTATACTAAAATGACTTTACAGGGATTGCAATTTTAACTCTACAATGGTGTAAAATTAGGACAATTGTGGCATAAAACTTGGCCACAGGAAGATGCACATGACAACTTTTGGTCATTTCCCCCCCTGGTATTTCGAGCCGGGTGGGACAGCTTTTCCCCACCCCCGGATGTTACGCATCTGGCCTAAACTCTCTGGTTGTTTTAATTCTATTTTTTAGAAGCTGAAATTATTATCATATTCCGTATAAGCAAATATCGTCAGCCTGCTACGATTTTTTGCTAAATCATTTTTTGCAATTATGAGAACAAAGTACAAAATATGGTTCAGGCATGCATTTAAACATATTCATTCACTAATCTTTGCACAAGAACAAATGGTAATAATACAAATGAAAGGGAATATTCCGAAATAATTATAGTGATAACGTAACTGATGCATGCTTGAACCACATTTTGTTCTTTGTTCTCAAAATTACAAAAAATGGCAATTAGCGTAGCAGGTTGACGATATGTTGTACTCTGTTTGGGATGAAGCATTCATTGTCCACTGTCCACGGTTATCATTGCACTCTAAAGTCAGGCGCAATATTCAAATATCAGTCAATAGAAGGCATTATCTTCATGGATTCAAGTGAAGCCGTGATGGAAGTATAAGAGTAAGAAAGAGCAATCGGTTAGTGGAATTTGGGTAACGGTTGAACCCGGGACCTCTGATCTCAGCTGGAAGGGTTTACTTCCCCAATGGCTTCTAAAAGTGTGGTTATTTTGATTTTATACTTCCCAACAAACACAAAACGTTTTCGACATCATTTGCAAAAGGTTATAAAGGTTGTCAGAAAATGTTTAAATGTCGGGTTATATAAAGGGTATATTAAGAGTATAAAACGTGTTTATAACCTTAAAAAACATTTTTTGATAATCTACTGCTCAGCAAACAAAAATGTTTTACAGAAAACGTTTAAATGTCGGGTTATATAAAGGGTATAAAAACGTTTTAATAACATTCCAAAAATATTCTTGAAAACTTGACACAAAACATTCTAAACAGAATGTTATTTTGGGGAGTTGAAAAATATTTTGCGAAAAATGTTTGCCCAAAATATTTGCAATAACGTTTTAAAAACGTTTTCATGACCTTTATATAACCCGACATTTACATGTTATTAAAAGGTTTTGAAAAAAAAAACATTTTAAGAACATTTCTGTGTTTGCTGGGTTCAAATATTTTAACATAATGTTATTTAAGTATTGACAAAATATTTGGCAAAATGTTTGCAAAAATAGTTTAAAATAACATTTTTTGAAAACATTTAATAAATATTGTTGTAGTGTGTTTTCATACAAAACGTTTTAAAACGTTATCATGACCTTTATATAACCCGACATTGTAATGTTATTAAAACGTTTTTACCTAAACCAAAAGCCAAAATATAACTTATTTAAAACGTTTTTAAAACGTTTTTGTGTTTGCTGGGTTATCATTTAACACAGAGTTCAGCTTGAATTGATTGCAATTAAAATAAGAACGAAAAACGAAAGAGCGCAATTGTAGACGGTTACATTTTATACAAAGATCTTGATAACGTAATCTAAGATTCCCGTGCAATGTTTTGTAACTAATAGACGATGAGATACGCTTCTTAAAAGGGCATTTCGTGATCCACAGCCTCATCCCCCACTTTTCTCCAAAAAGTTGAGATTTTTATATCTCTTGAATCCGCTGGCTACATAATGTTTATGTATATACAAAATATTTCTTGTAGATTAATTTATTCAGCAAAGATATCGTGAAATTTGGTATACCAGAACGAAATTACAACACATTGTCTATGGAACAGTGTAATACACATAATCATGCATAACTCACAAACGCAAAACCGGAATCAACTGAAATTTTGGGAATAAGCTTTTTTTCGTGGATATCTTCTGAAAAATGTCATAAAAAGAGGATGCTAGGATCACGAAATACTCCTTTAAGCAAAACATACAGTGTTTCTGAAATGTATTTTTCTCAGAGGGTGTATGCTGTGCTTGTTGTAATGTAGTTACACATATAGCACCTATAATGTCAAGTGTACTTTTGCTTAACTTCCAGAGGTGTAGATGAAGACTGGATGTGCTGCCTGGTATCTAACGTGTCATGTGATGCTGGAGACTCAGCAGTACGCCCCATATTTTTCACATGCGGACGACTTCTCCAAAATCCAACGATGAGGGTGTTCATTTGGCTGCAAGGAGTCGGTTCGGTTTTTGGTAATGCGTTTGTTCTAGCCATGCGTTGGAAAAAACGACGCGGCGAAAATTGGGTTCAATCGTCCCTAATTACTTGTCTTTCAGCCGCAGATCTCATGATGGGGATTTATCTTATACTTATTGCAATGGCGGACTCCTATTTGGGCGATGATTTCTTCTCCATTGCTCATATATGGAGGGAAAGTTACTTTTGCAGTGTGGCAGGTTTGTTGGCTATATTGTCCAGCGAAGCTTCGTTATTTTTTATTGGCCTGATAAGCGTAGATCGAGTCATTGGTGTTGTTTTCCCATTCAGTCAAAATCGATTAAATAAGCGCACAACCTGCATCGCTATCATTATTCTCTGGTCCTTCGCATTATCTCTTGCGTTAACTGCAACTATTCTCGCCAAAAACGAATCCAACCTTTATCAAGCGTCTAACGTTTGCATTGGACTTCCGTTTGAAAGGGCGCCACCAACAGTTAGCATCACACGTGATTTTTACCTTTCTACCGGATTGAGCAGTGAGTTACCAGTGGAAACCGGACACAGCCAACCAGCGTCTATCTTTTCAATAGTAATCTTCTTAGGTGTCAACTTGTTTAGCGTGCTACTAGTTCTGATATGCTACATAATTATTGGGATAAATGTAAGGACATCAAGCAGACGATCCGTCCGGAGCAACGCGGGAAGAACAGAAGAAGTGCGCATGGCGTTGCGCATGGGCATCATCGTTTGCACCGATTTTTTCTGCTGGGTTCCTGTAATAATGATGGGAGTGCTTTCACAAGCAAAACTGATCGTTATCCCGGATACAATGTACGCTTGGGCAGTGATATTTATATTACCTTTAAACTCTTGTTTAAATCCATATATTTACACTATGTTTCCTATTATAGGGAGTAAAGTACATGCATTGCGAAGAAAGATGTTTGGAAATGCTAAAGCAACTGCACAGTTAAGAGGGACCTCCGATAATAATACAAGAAACCAGCACCTTGATTCTATTCCAATGTCAGAAAGAGATTAGGTGATTAAATGAGCAATTACGCATTCATACACTCATATTTCACAGCAGCCAATCAGAAAAGTTGTTAGAAAAGTACGCGGAGTGCATTGATTGTGTATAATGGCTTTCGCACGCGTTCGCGTCGCGTAGGATTGAATCATGTTTCGGGCATTTATATTTGGTTCTATTTCCCAACATTTTTAATAGTGTTAATTTTGTTATAAAACATCAACAATCACGGTTTTTTCTCGTGTATGAAATAGGTTATAATAAATGGGGGAGTATATTTCAGGCGCATCAACATCTCAGTACAAGTGAATCATTTTGCACAATTTCACTCCCAACAAGTGATACGCATTTATTAAGATATGATTCATCCATTTTTCAACATCCCACTCGTTCGGCAGCCAATCAACAACAAGAACCAAATTACGTATGACTTTCAATAGGGTTAGGGTGAGGATTAGGGTTTACCGTGTCGAAAAAGTGGACTGTCAAACAAACGGAGGTCTTCCAATTATCAGAGACGGCACTCCAATCACTGAGCTCAGTCACATACGTCACCGAGGCCAGCGGGGTGTTGACAAACTTAAGAATAATATTATAAGGAGATTAGCGCTGGGTCTGGACATAAACCCGGTTAAGAAGGTCAATGCCTTGCAAGTTCATTCATGTTTATTCAAACGAAGCGCCTAAGCTAGTCTTTTGTCTTGAAGTGTGACCAATGATCCACTTGACCAAACAAAAGGTTTGATGCAGTCGCTTACACACGCCCTTCTTTCGATCGTCTCTTTATACATATGCCCCGAGTTAAAGCGACAAGACGCTGTTGGTGCAGTAACCAATCAGACGTTCGCGTTGGACTTAATCTGAGCAAAAATTCATTGATATAATGTGAGTTTGCCGTGGAAGTTGAGGTAATTTTTCATTTGTCTCATCTTATGACACGGTTAACTGTTCGTCATATAAATAGTTCTGAGCGGTGACAAACTAACTTATGATTATTCAGATTCAGATTCAGATTCAGTCATTTATTGTGACTCCAAATCGGTATAGACATTTACTATAGAGCGCAGACGGTCTGTGATAACCATATTCAACAAGCATGCTTAAAGCATGCCTTCAAATATGTTTCCTTTTGCATGCTGTAATATCATACATGTACAACGAAATTAACACGACATAAAACGACATTATCCGAGTTTCATAGATGACCGGAATAAAGTCTTCTTAGTGAATGAAACAAGATATTACATAGATTTTGCTTTTTATTTTGCCTCTTTGAATGTGTAACGATCACTAGAATTAGCATCATATTGCACTGCAAATATAAAATCGTCGGTCGCATCATACTGATCTTTTCGAAGAAATACGCTTTTCGAAAAATTTACTATTGGAAATTCTGTTGTTAGATTTGGCTTTATACTTCCCTATTTCTTGACAGGGAATTTGTATAAAGAAGAGACTTGGAAGTTTCATTTTGGTGAAATTGACACGTCCCATCATTCAAGTAAAATATGGTGTTAAACTTATGCTACCGTCTCGCTATGTTTTTCTTTATGCGTATAGATCTGTGATGCGTGTATTACGATGTAAATACGCTCTGAATAGATCTGTTTGTGATGCCTCGTTCACCGCATAGAGATCTGTATGTGACATACGTACTGATGAATGGTTAAAAGTAGCTTACGTCTTGAAATAGCGCTGTATGTGAAACACACAATTTAAAAAAGCATAGCAAATAGACCAAAATAAAAGTTTTATATCTCATTAATTATAAAGAATTAAGGTCTGTAAGTTGGTGGATTTGAAGAGATCCAAAACAATTTGCTAAGCACCAATTTTCTCAAAAAAGTAAAAAATCTCGAATAGAACCGTTTGTGATGCGACCGACGAAATGTACAGGCAGAACGAAAGACATCCAATCGCACCTACCTGTTCCTTCGGTGATATGTTCCCCAAAACAAGCTAAAAGTATCTTAAAGGGTCATTTTGTATGAACCATAAGTTCATCCCCTACTTCTCTAAAACAATTTTATACCACCGGAAACTTCTGTCTACATAATCTTTGTATGCAAAACAAAATCCAAACAGTTTCATTCGCTTAACCAAAATATCGTCGAATTTGTTATGTTCTGTTAACAAAACGAAAGTAGATCACCATGGCTATATGTAGAAATGTAATACGTTTATCAATCAGCCGGTGGAAATGCACCAACTCTGTCGTAATGCATCTAAGGGGCGGAGGGGGGGTGCTATAGGAATGGTTATAGGGCCTCAAGGAAGAACGGGTTATTAATTGTGTTTTCAACTGATTGGGTATCCCAGGTTAAAGGAGAAATAAAACAATCAAGGCAATAGCATCACTGTTAGAAGTTATCAATGTTTTAATATTGGTTCATTACCAACACCCTTTTCCTCCGCCGTCAATTTTTAGGTTATTGAGAGTTTTGGCGGATTCATTTTGAGTTCAACAGGCAACAAATTTATTCTAGTCTGATTACACGAAAAATTGAGAGCAGTAAAGGGAGTATCCGGCTCCTCCCCCTCCCCGTCTACTTTCAAAACCATGTGAACGCCACAGTCTCGCAAGTTGGACTGTTTTAAACAGGTTAATTCATGTAGCTGGAGACTATAACCCATATGTTTTCACACCGTCCCTAGCTGTATGCCAAGCTGGTTTCATGAAATGTCAAGAGGAATTGGTCAAAATATCAAGGGAAGACTAACGTGTTGTGAGGTACAAATCTACAGGTCCGTACATACTACGTTGCACTTGCGTTGTGTTGAGTTCTGATACATCAATTATCCGTATGACATCTCGAATTGCATTCTGAATACGAAAAATGTCCTTCTGATATAAAATAATTTTGATTTTTGAAATTCGCAATGTAATACACATTTTATGGCAAATGATTAAAAATTGATATTTTTGATATTTAACAGTACTCGAAGTAAACTTTATAAATCTGATGATTTATACTTAAAGTGTATGTAGGTGGGATGAAAAGCCAACGATCAATTGAAAATTTTGACCTTTGGTATTAAAGATATGGATTTTTTCCCCAAAACACCAAACAAAATTGGGGGAAAAATCCATATCTTCAATACGAAAGGTCAAAATTTTCAATTGATCGTCGGCTTTCCTCCCAGCTACATACACTTTAAGAATATATCGTTAGATTTATAAAATTTACTTCGAGGTCTGTTATATATCAAAAATGTGAAAAATATCAAATTTTAATAGTTTGTTATAAAAATTGTATTATATCGTGAATTTCAAAAAATGAAAATTCCATTCCATTTATATCATTATCATTTGTTCTTGTACAAAGATTGGTGAATAAATATGTTTAAATGCTTGCTTGAACCATATTTTGTACTTTGTTCTCAAAATTACAAAAACTTACTTCGGCAATTAGCGTAGCAGTCTGACGATATATTGTGTGTAAATTGCCAAATGTTCATATAGCAGCTACCCGCTTCTAACACTAAGCAGTCGACTTAGTGAGTGCACTTTGTAATTGATGCGAATAATGATTCGCCTATTGACTAACGTCCCCGCTAACGTCTCACTCTGAAGGTCAAGCTGAGATTAAATTTGTGCATTATAAAGACGTGATGTATTCAAATGTTGTGGCTCTCTGAAAAGTACACATTTCTTATGTCAAGCTCGGTGTTAATTTGTAAGAAGACTTGTTGTATTACAATATAATATTCAAAAAATGTTTAAAATCCCAAGGTGTCGCTCAGCTTCAATCCAATTAGTGAATTGTATGAAGACTTGTTGTACTTGTATTACAATATAATATTAAAAAAAATGTTTAAAATCCCAAGGTGTCGCTCAGCTTCAATCCAATTAGTGAATTGTATGAAGACATTTTGTATTCTTTTATTAAATTAAAAAGTATAAGATTAGTCTCAGCTTGACTTATTGTTGAGCTTAATATCCAGTAATTGCTCTTTTGTTCAAAACGTTGTAAATGTATTATATATCTGATGTTGTATACGGCAAATAAAAAGGAATAGTACAGACTATTGTACTTCTTATATCATTGCAACTTTTATAGTTATAGTAATTGAAGAATCACGTGACCAGGTGTGGAGAATCGATTCACATTTGATAAAAACCGACGTAGAATAACTTTTAGTAAGCATACTCGGCGAGTGTTTGTGTTACAAGTGCATGATATTAAAATGGTACCTCGAAACTGCTTGTGATCGTGTTCATGAAGGTAAGGATATATGTAAAACAATAATACATTTTAAGTAGTTCAGGCAGAATAGTGATCATGATATATACATGTAGTATAATAAAGAGGGAGTTGAGCTGTCGGTCGGGCACCTTTGTTCCATAACCATTAATGTATAGGACATTTTTGTTTTTGCTATAGCCCCCAATGAAATGTATCTAATTATGTTTGTACTCACCCAGGTAGCATTGTGTGTGACTTTTGCATCCGAACTAAGTGCTATTCTTTTTATGAGCATTTTAGTGTCTAAAATGGCCCAAAATGAGGGGTTTTCAATATTGGCGTCCATTTCAAATCGTCACCCCCCATAGACTTTACATAAAAGGGCTCAACATTTAATAGCACTTAGTTCGGATGTAAAATTCACACAAAATGCTTTTTGAGTGATTACAAAGATAATTAAATACTTTTCATTCGGGGGCTATGTGGATTTTTTTAATGTATTCCTTGTACAATGACATTTAACAATAAAATGTCCATTGGAAACAAAGGTGCGGGAGCATAAGGTCAGCGTGAATTCGAGCCTTGGGCTTGCCTTAGGTGGAAATTATCTTCCTCTCCCAAAATGTTCCTAGAAGGTCGAAAATCCCGCAATTGTGTATAACAGAATATAATTGTAGAATTTCTTCTCACTCTATCACATACACTGTTTAGCACGTCCAGATATAGGCAGTGTATGTGCGACGTCACGTGGTTCGGAAATCACGTAAATATGTTGGTCCTGTGTACAGGAAGTCAAACCTTGTACACGTTAAAAGTCAGAGCTATTCCTGGGTTCCAGGATCGTTTTTTTTTTATTTGCCAACATACTTTGTAAATTAGGAAGAATAATGATTTATTATTACCAGGTAACAAAAATAACAAATAGTACCATGTATTAAAATATACTAATCCAACTTAAATTTGATCAAAATTACCTACCTTTTTGTTTTAAAGGTAAAGATGATGCTGTGTGGTTTAAACAGTGTGATTTCTCTCCTGCTTATATTCGGCGTTTATCGTGTTGTAACCTCGGAAACGGGTAAGTAATTCGATAAAAATAATATAAGTAGTAAACATTTAATCTTTTCCTCACTTATTCTGTTTGGCAGCTTGTTAGAAGTTCCAAAACATATTATTTATCTGTCCTTTTTTTTGTGACCATTTCGATTCATATTTCACAAAAGACTTATATGATCCTCATCATGTGCGTCAATCTGTCTTGGAATGGGAGGGAAGACAGATTTTCTTATAATGGATTTTGACGTTAAAAATCCTGTTCTACGGTGGCAGGACTTACAAGTAAATACGGTCCGTCGGGATTTTTTTTCTCTTGTAGAGGTTATGAAAATTGAAAACTCTTTTGCAAACGTTTTTTGAACATTTTCCTTTTTTCACATATGGAAAGACCATACATAAAGACTCGATACACCTGAGCACACATTTTCGTCCAAGATATCTCAAGCAAGCAGTGAATTGTCTCTGCACAGTCTTTGATTACCCTACACGGTTGAGTGCATAGCAATGTAAGAGTTGTCGAGCTTCTAGCTGAAAATGGGCCTATTTGATTGGTTCCCTTCATCTAATCAGAATTTTTTTAAATATCAAACGAAAGCTAACACTTCCCCCTAAAAACGATTTTCGTCTCTAGGTCATCAGATAACGCAATTCAGTGTTATAGTAAGGCAAATGTGGAAAATTTGTTGAAAACTACCTATCCAAGCACATTTTTGAGGGGGATGCCAAGCGTCTGGAACTGACAATAGGTGGTCGTATGTACTCGTATATGTATATATATGTGTCAAAAACTATGAAGTTGTATTTTGTTCTTACAGAATGTTCACGAAACTTTACAGAGGTGGTTATAGATGATACATTCACTATTCAATCTCCAAACTATCCCAATTTTTATGTCGATAACGCACACTGTTTCTGGTCCTTCACGGCTAACGATGGTGGCAACTTTGCTGTTGAGATTCTTGCATTAAATCTGCTCCTAGCCACAAGGAATGTGGACTACTTTATACTCGGAGTTAGCAATCGCAAAATTATCTTCGAGGAGACAGTTTTCTTACCACCCGGGACTACTTTTATCGTGAACGATAATTACCTATGGATGCGTTTCACTTCCGATTACAAGTACCGCTTCACAGGATTCTCTGTTCAGGTTTCGCGGGTCAAATTTGAAGGTATTGTTAAGAGCTCGGATATCGACGTTTTCAATGATTTGCTGAGAGCACATCAGATATATCGAATTGCATTTTGAATACGAGGAATGTCCTTCTGATAATATTTTTTTGAAATTCACGATATAATACACATTTCATGTAAATGATTAAAAATGTATAAGCTATTAAGATATGATGCATTCAATAAGCCTATACTTAGAAACTTATTTTTATAACCATTTACTAGTATTTTGATGTAATATACGTCAGTAAAATTTTGAGTTCAACTTAATGCGTTCATCATGATTAATAACATATTTTTATTTATCAAAAATCGACTATGGCATAGTTTAGTTAGTCAGGTGTAAATAGCCATTTCCTTTTTTTATATTATCAGTAATGACCTGCGGGTGAAAATATTGCAATCTTATTTGAAGGGATTCGGCCAAAAGGTCCTTTCAGCGATTTTGAAACAAACTAACTAAATTTTACACCCTTACCGTTATAAAAAAAACAAAGTTCGTTGTTTTATTGGGGTGGGGACAACTCACGGTTGTTTGATGTATATAGAATTGGCTTCATTATTAACAAAATGCAAACTATAGATGGCGCTATTTATCCTAAAACATATTTCTTTATTTGCAAGAGGTAGATGATTAATACTGCCATTAAAACAGCTGGAATAGGGGAAACAAGCAACAAGGAAATTTTATAAACAAATTTCATGAAACAATAAAAGGAATTATTTGTATTAAAAGCTTGAAAGAGTAATTTCCAGTAACTAAATAGCGCCACCAATTTTGTCATTAATAGATACATTTTGTATCCGAAAAAGCTTTAAAAAATGCTATTAAAGTGAATGATTTTGTAAAAGAGGGCAAACTAAAGTTGGGAATGACTCAAAAGCATATGTATTCATTAGCATGATATCACTTTTAGCTGTTTAAGAATCAAATTTGGTTGTATATGATGTTTTGTTTGAAAAACTAATAAATGATCCCATCAAACAACCGTGAACTCTATTCTACACATCACAAAAAATTGTTTCCCAAAAAGATGTAGACTGAAAACGTTTTTAGCCTTACATTTTCGCCAAACTGCCTAATTTATAATAGATTGTATAATATTTTGTTTCTATGGTCAAACAGGTACATTTTGTGATGAGGATATGTGGTGTAGCTCTGGACAATGGTGCAGGAACGGCGCTTTAATATGTAACAAGAAGTCCAACTGCCAATTTAATAGTACCCACGATTCATGCGGTAAGCTGCTTTTCATGCTAAATGTCTTAATGAAAGCGCACATACACGCCATTTGTATTTTGTACAGTGGGTTGCAAGGGGCCCGTCTGGAACAAAATACACTGTTATATAACATAAGTAGAGCAAACCTGAATTTGTTTTCGGGCTGGGGTATCATGTGGACCTTTGCACAATATGTTTTGTGAGACATGACAGCATATGAGGCATATCGAATTGCATTCTGAATACGGAGAATGCCCTTCTGATATCAAATACTTTTGATTTTATGAAGTTTGCGATATAATAATAACAAAATTTATGGCAAATTATTAACAACTGATTTTTTATTATTATTTTCGATATGTAACATTCAAGTAATCTTTATAAATCTAATGATATGTACTTAAAATGTATGTAGCTGATAGGAAAAGTCGAAGATCATTTAAAATATGTAGGTAGTTTACACATGATGCAGTTTTATGAGTTAACGCTCATAAAAAGTTTCGATTTCTCAGCAAACACAACAATGTTTTAAAAACGCTACAAAAAAAAGTATTATAAACGCGTTTTGGTGTTGTCACGTTATATAAAAGTCATAAAAACGTCTAAACAAAATTACTCTCAAAAATGATATTAAATGTTAAAGAAAAAATATTAAATTCGTGTACATCGTGGAACATTCAACTACGCTTGTTACTCCGCGTCTAATCATGCTAACTACGCGCGCGTACAACGCTACTCTACGCGTCCATATTAGCGAGGCTATCTGCGTACAACTGCTTACTACGCACAGCCACGCAAAGAGTATGTTTAATCATGCTAACTACGCGTACAACGCTACTCTACGCGTCCATATTAGCGAGGCTATCTGCATACAACTGCTTACTACGCACAGCCACGCAAAGAGTATGTTCCACGATGTACACGAATTTGATAATTTTTCTATAGTTGAGTGTTTTATACCATTCCTATACCCTTTTTATAACCCTGCCACATTTAAACGGTTTTGGGGGAACGTTTCGTAAGATTCGTAAGCAATTTAGCCCAACTTTCGATTTGAATGTTTGTCGAAGCATCCGAGATTAACGAACCTGTTTTTTATTTTCCATTAGTAAGTTGCGACAACGATGACTTCTTGTGTTTATCCGGCATTGGTTGTGTCCACCAATCAATGGCTTGTGATGGACATCTCGATTGCTTGGACGGATCAGATGAATTTGACTGCCGTAAGTGGTCGTATTGGGCTATTCCATTTAAAAATATTTCTCCCTCTGGAAGATTTTGGAAATATGGAAATATTTGGGAGAATGATTTTAGATGGAATTAGCACTTTTGGTCGCTCCGTTTGAAACTTATCCTCTTTCTGATGACGATTCAGGTTAAATCTTTCTCAGAGGGTGTATGAAATTCAAATGGAGCTGCCTAATGTGTGAGCAAAAATTTGGTATTTTAACTATTATGGCCCTATGGTCCTTGGCTCTTTTTCTTTGCCTTCCCGATTTTCAATTACATGAGGGCATTTTTCTCTTTCATTTTTGTCTGACCTCTGCCCCCACCTGGTTACGCTACTGGTGGCGGTGGTAGTGGTGATATGGTAATAGTGTTACTGGTGTGCTTGTGTTTGTGTTGGTACGGGGGTGGTGTAATAATAGTGTTGGGTGGTTTAGTCACATTATATTATTTCTAATTGTATTTTTCGCACAGATAAAACATGTCGTGATGAATGGTACAGTTTCCAGGATTCGTGTTATTTGGCAAATAACACTCTCACTTCGGCATCAAATGCTGCAGAATATTGTCAAACCATTGGAGCTGATCTTGCGAGTATTCACAGCCAGGATGAAAATGATTTCATCCAATGTAAGGAAATGAAGAGTTTATTTCCAACAATTATTTCCTAAATTTAATAGCGGCCTTATGTCATATTTTCTGGTATATTTTAATTGGAATGGATGGATATGTTTGTAACTCAAGTTAATTTTCAAACTATTTTCAACATCATTTTGTCCCCTAAACATTCTTCAATGCAAAGTTAAGAATGGCTGCTATTGGATTTAGCTCCTTTTGGAACAAAGCAAAATGAGTTTTTTCTTTTCTATTTATTATTTTCTTCTCCGGACGTGGGATGTTAAAGGGATTTGCAATTGAAGACCTGAGCGCATTAAGACCGTAAGTCCACTGGGCCCCTCATCATGTATACACTCAAGTTGCGTATAGTTCCGTATAGTTTGGTAATGTTTTGTTCATGTTCAGGGGCCAAAAAAACCTTTCACAACCTTTCATGATGTTTTCACCCTGGAACATGTATTAAACATTATAAAACCCTAAGAAACTTTAGTGTATACATGTTGAGGGGCCAAGTGGACTTACGGTCTTCTTGCGCTCAGGTCTTCAATTATAAAACAAAAAAATGTTATGACTATTCTAGTGATCCAATACATTATATTGACAAGGCTTCTCGTAGAAATGTCTTCAAATGAAATTTACACAAAGCAGCCTTTGGATTTAGCGCCTTTTGGAACCAAGCTCTTCAAATAGTATTATAAAGAACATGACATTGAAGGCAATATCACATTTCTTAATGCTCTGCGTGCTCGCCCATAGACTTCAGCATCAAACTCCAAGCTTTGAAATATTTTCTCAAAATAACCAAGAGTATCTTAAGAACCACTGAACCAATAGAGGCCGTCAGCCTTTTCCGTGGGATCCGCCATCTTGAGGGTACTTCCGTTCTACATGTCATGCGTTAGACATTACGCCCCCGATTACGCGGAAGTTGCAGTGCGTGACGCACCACTTCAGTCAAGCGTCAACGCGGTGATCTTAGCAACAAGGCACTCCGTACCCACAAGATGGCGGCGTTGACGTCACAATGACTACCTCTATACTTGGCTTGTTTGTACTCATTTCGATACATTTTTCATTCCAAATATTGATACAAAATTGAAACTTGTCGTCTGCAGTCGACACCCGCTTGGAGAGACTTTTAAGTACAGAGTTGCATACTTTAAATATATTGTTGATATTGTTCTCGTCTTGTATATACGAACCTAAAATCCATCACATAATTTTATCATGAGTTTATAAACTTATTCATTTAAGCTTTTTTGGAAAATCGACATAGGACTGACGAAATGAGATACACGATTGGCTTATTCGAATTAAATGCAGGCGTCTATGTATGGCTGGATGGTACTCAAGTAAGTTGAATTATTTTCTTTTTTCTGTAGCTATAGTGTAGTCGATTGGTTGCAAGTTTCGAGTATCAAGAATAGTTAAAGGAAATCTGTACCATAAACTAATCAATGGCTAATATAGTTATATACCCCTAAATTAAACATACCAGACGGTCTATATGAATTTCGGAATATTCCTAACAAAGAAAAAGCACTTTTAATCCTTCGTTTCTGCGATTCATGGAAGCCGCCATGATAGCTGCTTGCGAATCCTTTCTGCCACAAGCGGTAGTGTAACCTTTCACACAGACCCTCGGCTGTGTTGCTGTGTGGCATTCGCGACCCCACAGCGAATTTTGGTTTTTAGTGCTGTTTTTACACTTTTCGTTCTCAAAAGACATTGTTGATACATAAATATTACTTAAAATACATTTTTTTATGTTGTTCTGTAGTTTTATGGGTAAAAATTGTCGCGTTTTCTTTTTTGATTTTTTGATTGCGTGTTTTTTTTAATCACTACCCTTTAATAAAGGCGTTTAATAAATATTTTGCACTATGGGGTGGAGTAAGGCTTCGACAACCCTACAAAACCGGGCGGTATTATAAAATGTATATAATAAAATGACAACCAATTTTTGCACCATTTTGGAAACGTGATGTAGAGAACCATCCGCGTATTTTTTTTTTTTTTTTTGGGGCTTTGGGGGGGGCCAGCCCCGGGGGAATAGCAGGGGGTGGCACAGACGCAACAAAATACACACCTTCTATCTCGGGGAACCCCGAAAACAAAAAATAAATAGCGCCATCTGTTGGTGGAATTAGCAGTGAGATGATTGGACGCGTGTGATTATTTGCTACAGCATTAATTACTATGTACTTTGATCTTTTGTAGGTTGACTTTTTAAACTGGCATGACGGTGAACCAAGTAATAGAAATGACGAGCATTGCGTTGTAATTAACGCAGAGTTAGGTTGCGAATGGGAAGACATCGTTTGTGATTTGAATGTTGGCATTGTATGTAAGAAACCAGAAGGTAATAATACGAATTTAAATCACTGTTTTTATAATCTAACAAAATTGTCCTCATCTGTTTTCAGGATGATTTTTTTACAGGGGAAAAAATATTTGACATATTTTATATTTGAACGTATTTTGTATGCGTTTTAAATCACTTAGGGGCTGGGATATGAACATTTGGACATATCGAATTGCGTTCTGAATACGAAGAACCTTAACTCACCTTTTTGGCCATTTTGATATTTTGGTGCCAAAATAATCACTCGCACTAGCAGGTTCTTCCTCCAATCATAAAACTTTAACCAAATCAAACTTCATATTGCAGATATAACACAAATCTACTTAGCCATATCTCAATATAGCAAATTGCAGTTAGCCAGATATGTCTGATATGCTGTCATGTCTCACACAAGTCTGAGTTGAGGCTTGAGGAAGTACAAGTACACTTGTACTTCCATGGTTTATAGAAAGCCAGTCTGTTATTCATTTTTTGCGAGGGCGCGCTCAATTTATGACGTCAGAGCGAGCTTACGTAAGGAAAACTTGTACTTATTTTGGTACCACTTGATAGAGGAGATCCATATCTATACAATGGTGCTAAATAGTACAGTATAAGGCGAGGGGTAACCAACAGTATGAAAGCGGAACAACGCCTTCATCAACACAATTTTTTTAATTAAAAACTAACAATCTTTGTTTCAACAGAAACGTGTGGTACCCAATGGCTTTATATGAACCAAAATGAAACAACTTACATTACATCTCCAAACTATCCCCAAAAATACGCCAAGAAACTCGATTGTCTTTGGTACATTTCATCAAATGATGATACGGGTTTATACATCATCAAATTTCTACGGCTTGATATTCCAAACGGAAACCTAGATAGCGTGACAATTGGAGCAGGAAATAATGCATACAATTCTTCATCAAAAATTGGCTCATACAATTGGGTTGTGCAACCAACTGTTATCGTTGTAAGAGAACGCCTAATATGGATGACATTTATTACAGATATCTGGTATGAAGGTACTGGGTTTTTCATCCAGATAGAACGCTCAGACTCACAAGGTTAGTCAAAATATTCATCCCACTAATTAATCCCACAATTAATTTAAAAAAGAACTAAAACGGAATGACGGTGAAATTAAGGAACACACAACAATTTTGTGCAATATTTGAAGATGTGAAATGGCATATCCTGCCATGTTCCGCACATCTGAAGTGAGCCACGGTGAGGGTGTGTTGTCATTCGATAAGAACCCGCGTTGTCATTCGATAAGAACCCGCCTTGGACCGCATTCTGTTTTTAATTTTTAAGACCATTATGTATGACTAAAACCCATTTCAAACAGTAAATGACGCCGTAACTGCTCGAATCGCACCAAATTACATTGAGGATTTCTTGATCATTTCGATTTATTTTTACATAATTTTGAGAAAATTTGCAGCTAACCAAATTCTCCAAACGTTCATATCACTTTGTATTACTTTCACTTCAAGCCATATTGTAACATTTTCCCAAAAGCCCGCCCTCAATTTCTCTAGATTTCTTGTGCTGGGTGCCAATTATTGGACTGTGAATGAGATCCAGGAAGCTGTTCCATGTCAGTGCATTTTGCTGTTTTGTCAGTTGGGCAACTGCTTGGTTGCTGACATGTGTTTAGAGTACAGTATTGAAGTAATCCTGTGTGTAATTTTGGTTCATTTTGATGAACAAGATTTTAAGATATGACCTTGTGAAAAATTTTAAGTTTCTTTTTTGGCTTAGTGTTGATTTGAGCGTGTCCTTTAAAGTGTCCTGTATGTATGACCCAAGTAAAGAGAAAGGGGTACTTGAAAATTGACAGAACCTATACGTGTTTTCTCCGGCCTTCCAGTACTATTTTTAAGTCTATAACGATTCTTTCTATCATTTCCAGAACTTAACACAATTATAGACCATTTAAAATTCTACACCCAAGGCCAGTCAAGAACCTTTTAGATTTTACTTTTCTAAGAGCATTAAAAATAATTATATTAATGCAGAATTTAAAAAAAATGGTAAACGAAACGAAGGAATTCTAAATCGCCCATAGATGAATTTGATAATGCCACGAAGAAACACTATTGAAAGACAATAGTGGATTGTACTTATTTTAATTTTATTTTTGTCTGAAATATAACATATCTGTATCTGTATCATCTTTATCTTGCGGTATATGACCTTCTCAATTATGTTTCTACTTCAAGCATTGACATGTCACGAGTCTGACTTTCAGTGCCATTCTGGTTATGATTGTGTTGATGAGAGTCTTCACTGCTCCTCTGTTCCGCAATGCTCCGATAAATCAGATGAAGCAGATTGCGGTAGGTACTATTATACTTCCCGTTTTTAGATTTTAAAAACACTTAAATATAAATTGGTGATGCCTCGATCTGAACGTGTATGCGAAATTTAGAACATGTTCACACTGATGAAGCGGGTAGTGGTTAGGGTACTACTCGTCTTCAGATGACTTGTATTTTTGCCACAGCGGATAACTTTGAATTATCACCGCTTCCTTTCCAGATTTTTGTGGTCATCCTGACATTGAACTTCATCTAAACGAGGTGTTCCATCATAATTCAAGACCACCATATCCATACAATTATCAAAATTTGCAGAACTGCAAGTTTTATATCAAGGCGCCCACTGACGGATTCATGGTGTTTAAATTTATCAAATTTCATCTTGAACCTAATTATGACTTTTTCACCATTGGTTACGGAAGTGACGTTGATAACGAGGATTCGCGGGTATTTCATTTGTCTGGTATAAAAGCGCCTCGTGTTTTGACTCTCAACTCATCCGAAGCTTGGACCACTTTTGTCTCTGACGCTTTAACTAGATGGTGGGGATATGTAATAGAAGTGACATTACGAGAAACGTATGGTGAGCTTTATTACAAACTTCTATACTTTATAGATACATAACAAATCAATGTTTAGCTACTATATAGTAAGCCAAAGTTGAGTTAAACACAAGAGGCAACTATAAAAAGAATAACTACACATCACATATTTAAATACGTTTAAATTCAACATATTGTTCTTAATAAAATGATCATATGAATCATTCTACAACTGGTCTTAAAATGATTTTCAGTTTAATGTTTATTTTTTGTAAAGTTTATGCTTGATCGCTATTGGTGTTTTGTAGGCCTGCGGACCAACCTTGATGGCTATTGTTTCTTTGTAGCCCCACGGCGGAACCCTGGTGGCTATTAATTTTTGTAGTTTGCCTTCTTTTCCCAGCCTCCCCCTACACCACAACCCCGGGATGCTTGAATTCATTGATATATAACAACAGGTGGCACTATCGTTGTACTAAAATGATTAATATGATCATTTCAAGACCAGTTGTAGAATGATTAGTATGACCATTTAGTAGGGAGTCTGGGTTGGTAAATTCGATGCACTTTCGCTATATTACAACATGTGAAATGTTACAACATGTGAAATGCATGTTTTGCTTGGGGATATACATAC
The DNA here is from genome assembly GCF_039555335.1 of Amphiura filiformis. Classification (NCBI taxonomy): domain Eukaryota; kingdom Metazoa; phylum Echinodermata; class Ophiuroidea; order Amphilepidida; family Amphiuridae; genus Amphiura; species Amphiura filiformis. The sequence continues at coordinate 63,814,619 of NC_092640.1, read as the reverse complement.
AAGCGAAGCTTAATATAGCGCATCATACAAGATCGTCTTCTTTCTTCTTTTTTCCTCTGTCGACTGTTACATTTGCTCTAGCTCTCACAGGCTTACACCGATTTAACTTGATTGCAACCTTCACTGACCATAACCATACATGCCACGCGAGACTCGTGGGGTCAAAGGTCACATAGGGGTCACAGGGCTCAAAAAGGAGGTTTCAACTCAAAATGCTATTTCTCCCACAAATTACGTAGGACAGTGACGTCACTTGCAAACATGCATTTGTAAATAATACACAGATTTGGGGTCAAATTTCATTAAGAGGTTACTTCTGGTGTAAACCAAGATAAAAGAAAACATTGGAGAGTGACGGTATGAATGGTCTACTGCAGATCCGTCGGATAATGATTTTTCAATGGGAAATGAACTTTGCTGCTTGGATTATGTCACGATGAGGTTAGCATTTATTCCGTATTGAAAAGCGTGTTCCGACGGATCTGCACTCGACCGGCCTCTAACACATGACTGTGGTTACCCAATATATGGTATTTTTTATTTGGGGTCAAATGTTATTGAGGGGTCACTTCCAGTATAAACCGAAATTACTCCTACAAATTACGTAGCACAGTAGAACATGCATTGCAATTACACAATGTTTATGAATTAAAACAGATTTATCAACCAAGAAAAACATAGCACAATGAAAGTATGTTACCGCATTCAGGAATCCCAGAGTATTAATTTTTTTTGCTTTAAAAATCGAATGCTGTCCACATTTATATTAGCCAGGGAAATCATAGCAGAGTGACGGTATGTTACCACTTGAATTGATGTTATTTAGTGTATATTTGGGTGTTTTTTTGTTTGGGATTAAAGGTCATTAATGGGTCATTTTTGGTCCGAGACGAAATAACTTCAAAGTGTTTTTTCTACCACAAATAATATAGCAGAGTGATGTCATGTGCGCACGCGCATTGACATTAGCCAATGTCTATAGGGTGTTCAGAGATTTTGGGGTCAAAGGTAATAATGGAGTCAAAGATGATAGTGTTTAGACTAATTCCAATCAGCCGTCTACACTTCGCATGTACTGTCATGCTTCGTAGTGACGACTGATTATCTTACAGCCCAAATCATGACGGACTTCTGAAAACTATTCAATGCGACCTTGGTTATGCGCCGTAGCGCGACTGACTAGCGGCGCCCGTGTACCGCGTCGCTGTACCGCGCCGCTGTGACAAGATCGCGCTCTGAACTTCTAAAAACAACAAACTCGGTCAAAAGGTCAATTTGGACACAACTGCGCACGCTCTATGCCACAGGAATCCTGTTGCAAAATCCGTCACTTTTTTTCCACGTAGTTTTCTCAGTCGTCAATCCAGACGGTTGACGACTGAGGGCAGCAGTCTAGATAGTGTTCATGGTCTTAGACCACAGCTATGTCTAGTTTAATATTTATTTGCATCATCTTCATTATACAGTTGGATGTATGGCCGGGGAATTTATGTGCTCGTCAGGTTATGGATGTTTTGAAGATATGTCTGTGTTATGCGATAAATCCCACCAGTGTTTAGATGGTACTGACGAGGACAATTGTCGTTATGGTAAGTGTCACAGATGGCTATATTTTACAAAAGATCATTTCGAGGGTTGACAAACAGAAGGCCTTAACTCACTTTGGCCATTTTGAGATTTTGGTATCTGTAATACCCACAGATTCTTAAAATCATAAGCCTTAACTCAATTCAACTTCCTATTGCATCTATAGGCACAATAATACTTGGTCACATCTCCATGAAAAATATTATTTTACTCATTTTTCTCAAAAAGGCACTTTTTGAGTTAAGGCCTTCTGTTTGTCAACCCTCGATTTGTTCAAATGCTATGTGGGTTACGGAATAGGTGCTTTAAATTTTTGGCATTTATGGAGAACCCCAGAAATATATTCGAGACCGATTTTGGACAGGAAACAAAATGCATATAAAGCCTCCTGGACTTCAGTCCAGAACAACGAGGACGACAACCCCGCTTTCGTCCTATTGCATCTGGGACTTCTTTTGCATTTAATATAACCTCTACCACTCTCCCATCTACTCCTCTCGAGACTCATTATATAGTCTCTCTCTCTCTTCCCCCTCTCTACTAATCTGTCCCCTCAAATCTCTCCTCATTCTCCCCCTCCGTCTCTCCCCTCTACCCTCTCTCTCTATTTCCTCATTAGTTCCCCCAGTTTCCCATTCGCTTCCCATTCGTGTAATTTCTACCCCCGATTTTTAATGTTAACGTATACGCATTTATCTAATTTCATTATAGTTTGCAAGGAAAGATCATTCCTGATTAGTTTCCCCAGTTTCTGATTCATGTCATTTCTACATGTTAAAGTATACGCATTTTATCTAATTTCATTATAGTTTGCAAGGAAAGATCATTCCTCATTAGTTTCCCCAGTTTCTGATTCATGTCATTTCTACATGTTAACGTATACGCATTTATCTACTTTCATTATAGTTTGCAAGGAAAGATCATATCTAGTATCTCGAAATATAACCTATAATCTATCTTCAACGAGTTATCCAGCGGTATCACGTGAACAATGCTCTTGGATTTTTAGCGCAGCACCAGGAGGACTCGTACGTATCGAATTCCTGGACTACGAACTGTTCTACTCCTATGACTACATCTACGTAGATCTGTGGACTACTTTGTCCTATGACAAAGCACCAATACGATTGTATCATGAAAAATTCGGCTTGACAGGGACAAACGTTCCAACTTCGATTACTTCGAAGTATAACTATACACAACTTTATTTCGTACCATCTACCCTTTATATTGGTGAAAGGACTCGGTTGTTCATGGCTGTTTCATGGGTAAATGAAGAAGGTATGATACAAATTGAATGACGATGTTAAAATATTTATTGTGTCCCCTGGATTGTGTCGTATGAGCCAGATAATAAATAGGCTTTTTTTAGCTTCCACTGTGCATAAATCAGGACAGTGAGTGTTCATAAGGCACATTTCGAAACGTGTGTCAATAAAAAGGTCACTGAGATACACTTCAAGATCCATTTTTTCAGTTTTCATTATATATATATATAGATGACAAAAATTACATTATCATGGATCTACTTATTTGAAATGTACCAATTATCTACTAAGGAGATTGAATTCGCGTTATATTTTTCAGGTACAGATTGGTGTGAAAGTGGACAATTTCAATGCGAAGATTCAAAGTATGCCTATGTTTGTCTCCTTTCAAAACAAACTTGTGATCAAAATCCTTTATGTCCTGATGAATCTGACGAAGATAACTGTGGTAAGTGTATCATAATGGGAAGAGACATCAAGATGTCAGATATGCAGTTTATTAAATCAATCTGAATGGGTAGACCAATTGTGTGACACAAAAACAAATATACGCCACTATGTGTAGTTAGTTCCAAAAACACGCCCGGGTACTGCAAAATACTACTTGATATAGGCACTGCGCGTGCGTTCATCCCACGTGATGTGATGACGCAATCACCTTAAGCGATATATGTTGGCCAAGCCAGCAAAAGATCCGTAGCTATGTGTCGCCGACCTAGTGCTTGGCATGCGAGGGGTCCCAGGTTCGAATCCCACCCAGAGGAAACAACTTCTTTCTTTGTTTTCTCTCTTTATTCCTTCCTTCTCGCCCAAAAGAACTAGTTCGTTAGGGTTAAAGCTTATAAAAATTCCTTAAGGCATGCCGTTTTTGTTAAAAAGCTGTCTCTAATTACGGCGTATCTACTATTTTCGACATATTGACTGTTATCAAAGTATAATTTGTCGTAGCTAATCGAATGTGGATATCGTCGTGTCTTTTCAAGAGGCAATCTTCTTGTGCTCTTTCTTGTTAATTGTATTTTATCCTTAAATATTTTATTTTAGGAATATGTCAATCCAGGAATATAAACCTTGGATATGGGTTGGACTTCTTCACTTTGATGTCACGGAACTATCCTGTCAGATATCCGAATGATCTAATTTGCGTCTGGAATATTTACGGACCTATCAACGACAGAATCCTTATGGAAATTAACTCAAATTTTTATCTAGAAGAAGGTTTTGATTTCCTAAAAATTGGTGAGGGAACAAACTCCGCTATTGAAAAGACAACAATTGCCAGACTCACCGGAGATATTATGACAAGGAACTTAGCATCAAGGTTGTCCAGTATGTGGGTTACCTTCAAAACAGATCCCTCTGGACATGGTACTGGTTTTAGCATTGAGATAACACATGGAATTGATGTACAAGGTTTGTTTTATATCACGTGATCTATAGGCTGGTATCAATCAGGTTTGATGTTTAAATACTTTAAATCTGTAACATATGAAGAGCTTTGTTGCAAAACCCCTTACATCCACTTTTGACTTTTTGAGAAAAACAGCTTTTTTTAATTGTGCAAGTATTACTTGTTCGATTTGATTCAATTTGGGTTTGGATAAAGTGTTGATGAATAGAAACTAAAAGAATAGGTTTGGTACAATTTTCAAGCCTTCCTATTTATTTTATTATTTCCTTTATATCGCACCTTTTGTGGATGTAAGGGGTTTTGCAACAAAATAAATTAACCCCTTTTCTAGAAACCACATTTGCAATCAAATTTGAGCCCATTTGTTTGCACTACATTATGTAACTTGACTAATGCTTTGAAAATCAAAAAGAAAAATTGAAATATCTCATTTACTTTTTTAATTATGAATTTTTAATTAAATTCGGGAAAATGGCATTTTTTGGGTATTTCCGAAGCTACGCCTTTTGTTAATTAAAATGATTTTTTCAAACATAGTGACCCAAAAACAATTCCTTTTGGTTTTAATAGGTAAAGAACATTCCAAGCTACCATTATACATCAAAAAATTAAAACAAAACAAATCTATATTCATTCTAAGTTCAGATTTCCGGAAATTCCCTAAGATTTCCCAAACGGGAAATATGCGACATCTCCGGAAGGGAATGTAGTATGAAGGTCAAACCACCACCAAAATGTGTATTTTTACCCACACTATAATATTATGCCAATAACTCAATTTCGGCCAAAAGTGGATGTAAGGGGTTTTGAAACAAAGCTCTTCATATATATATAGTAAGAGAAGAATGCTAATGTTCCGTGACCAAAACTTTGGAACAACGATTTGAAAGGGTTTTTGTCATACCTGAAGGTTACTGAACAAATTTGGGTTTGGCCTGGTCATAATGTTTAGTTTGGCTATTTAGGACCATTAGTTACGGAGCTATGGGCAGAAAGGTCAGTGCACTTTTGGCTATGTGCATTTTTACTAAACATTGCTAAAAATGTCAGAAATGTGACCTTTGTTACACATTATCTTTCTTGTCTAGATGTTTGTAGCGTAAGTAACTTTGACTGCGGTGATGGATTCTGTGTAGCTATAGAAGCACTTTGCAATGGATTTGATGACTGCCTTAATTTAGCTGATGAAATGGAATGCGGTAAGATTTAGTATGTTCTTGAAAATGAGATTTAATGACAGTCTGTCACCCGGTGAAGTCCTAGTGTAAGAAATATATCTGTTGTCCGAAATTTTAGTAGAGGGCTCCTATAAAAATATATATTGAGAGCAGGTCTCTAATTTTATTCCTTGAAAAAGAAAAGTTGTAGTCTTTTCGAAACGTCGGGTTTTTAACTTTGTTTGTACGTTCTGTGTTATTCTGTGTCATATTTTCCCTGTTTTATCCATTGCTAGTGTGACACTGTTGTATTCTTTTGGATCCAACCTTTGGTTCCCTGCTGGTCAGAACAGATTTTCCCTCTTATATATATTGTTAAACAAATATCTCAAAAATAAAAAGTGTCCATCAAAAGAAATTGCCTAAGGTTGTCGAATTCAACAGATATGCACAAGAAGCCATTTGCAGATCAGGAAATATATTACCAGATTTTTCACATTTCCGAATCTGGCAATTGGCAATTTGGTTATATTTCAGGTATGCTAACCTGAATTGTATTTTGCTAATCCTTATAGAATCTATTTCTTGTCCTGGATCCTACACATGTGATGATGAACCAGGAGAGGCCGTCAGATCATGCGTTAGACTTTATCAAGTCTGTGATGGTCGTGTACAATGTCCAGCTGGTGATGACGAAACCGACTGTCGTAAGCATAATAACTGTGTGACGTATAGTAATTATGTTAATGATATGCACATGTAAATGTGATGTGATTAACCATATTGTTGCAGGGGTCGCTTGTCACTACAACCTGGCGTAAACAACTCCGTTTACTGTGTTGTAAGCCTCTCACAGCGATATTTCATCTATTGACCACGTACCAAATTATTATTTCTCTACTGGACTCGAACCCAAGACTGCATTGTACTTTATTTCAAGGTTGTACCAAGCACGGCCAGAGCATGTTCAAGAGACAATACCAGGCATTTATCATGAGGGCTACCATGCTGGTTTCATGAATACTCGGATTTACTCTTTTGTTCATATTGCTAACAGAGTATTTTTGTGATGAGTTTATAAAAATCGCCCTAGGAACTTTAGAGTTAAACTGATACCATGAGGTATATTTACATTCCATGCTATTATTCGGTACTTAACTACAAACTGAAACTCGCTTCTATTAACCTGTACTTGTTCAAGTAAGTCTATGTACTGTAATACATCCGAACGCATGCCGAGGCGTGTAATATGTAGTAAAAGGCAGGTGCGATAAAATCCGAAGATATGACCAAATTGATGGTTGAAGGCGGAAAAATCCGCTAAAAGGCGGAAGATGCCATATGCACGTATGTGTGCATTGTACTTGCATACACCCTAGAAAACTTCCAAAAGTCTCAACAAAACTCGAAAAATATTGTAAAATTGGAATACAAAATGTCATAATCATATTGGCCTTTGATGAAAATTTTATCAAAATAGCCCTTCGGAAATTGCTTGAATCTATTCAAATATCAACCCATTTATTTTCTACAATACAGTATGTATTCTTGGGAATATGAGAGTTGTAAAATGATCTTCTACGTGAATGGTTTTGTTTTGAAAGTGGTACAGATAGTTTTGCATAGTTCAGTTACTCGGGATGTTTCGGTAACGCCTCAAAATATCGCCGTCAAACATATCCGTATATCAAGAGATGGCGCTATTTTTTGGGTAGGGAAATATCGCTGTGCCTCTGGGAGAGCTATCAGTGCGCCTTTCAAGGCTCCAATACGAATGTTCGCTTTGTTATTTCTTTCAACAACATCAACTGAAAATAGCGTCCTCGTTCACACAAGATAAACTGATTTATTAAGGGGTTGTATTCAGGAGATAATCTTCATCATGTTTTTATTTTCAATATAAATGGAAAAGATGCGGTTCTGTAAATCTGATCATAAGCAGGAGGGGAGGGTTTGCAGGTATTTTGTTCTGTACATGTCTGGTAACTTTATGTATAAAGGAGTGTAAACCACTTACACATCCTGCTATTTGTGTCGTTTTTATACCCGCATGCGAAGCATGGACGGGTATATTGCCATCCTTGGGTTTCATCTCCTTCTCCTTCTCCATCTCCTTCTCCTTCTCCATCAAACACATCATTCTGTCAAGGCTAGCGCTAAAACTACAAAGGCCCTGGGGCCCATATGTGGTACACTTATGGGCCCTACCCCGTAGAAGTGCCTTTTGCCCATCTTGGCCCCAGAGGTCAAAGGTCACGGGCCCCAGGGCCCCAAATGTAAAAATACAAGTCACGCCGTTTCTCATCAATTAAAGCCGCCTCAGGGCCCTGAGTTGGTACAATGATAGCCCTAGGGGTACTCTATATTCACAAATATACAAGAGCCCCATATGTTATATAATTTGGGCCCCAGGGGCCCCAAATGTTAAAATATGCTGCAACAGATTGACAAGGCTAGCTCTAAAAGTACAAGAGCACTAGGGCTCATATGTGGCATATGTACGGGCCCTAAGTTGTAGATGTGCCTTTTGCCCGTTTTGGTCCCAGATGTACAAGGCTGGGGGCCCCAGGGGCCTAAAAGTTAAAACAAAGGGCCGGCCGTTTCTCAGCAAATAAAGTAGCTACAGGGTTCAGATTTGGTACACAGATAGGTCTTTAGTATTATATTGTCATATGTATATATAACCCCATGTGTCACATAATATGGGCCCCAGGGCCCCAAACGCTAAAACATAGGGCCGGCCGTTACTCAGTAAATAATGCAGCTACAATGCCCAGCTCGAGTCCCCTGATATCACTTGAGAATCATACTTCAACATATGTACATGAGCCCCATAAGTCATTTATATTGGGCCCCAGGGCCCCAAATGTTAAAACAAAGGGCCGGCAGTTTCTCATCATATAAAGCAGCTTTATGGCTCAGAGTGTGTACACAGATTGCACCTGAGAAGTACATTGTTATATGTACATATGAGCACCATATATCACATAATATTGGCCCCATGGCTCCAAACGCTAAAACATAGGGCCGGCCGTTACTCAGTAAATAAAGCAGCTACAATGCCCAGCTTGAGTCTACTGATAGCACTTGGGAATCATACTTTAACATATGTACATGAGCCCCATAAGTCATATATATTGGGCCCCAGGGCCACAAATGTTAAAACAAAGGGCCGGCCGTTTCTCAGCAAATAAAGTAGCTACATGGTTCAGATTTGGTACACAGATAGGTCTTTAGTATTATATTGTCATAGATATTTATAATCCCCATATGTCACATAATATGGGCCCCAGGGCCCCAAACGCTAAAACATAGGGCCGGCCGTTACTCAGTAAATAAAGCAGCTACAGTGGCCAGCTTGAGTCTACTGATAGCACTAGAAAATTATACATCAACATAATTAGGTACATAGGTCTCATAAGTCAAATATTATGGGCCCCAGGGCCCCAAATGTTAAAACAAAGGGCGGGCCGTTTCTCATCAAAGAAAGCAGCTTCCGGGCTCAGAATTTGTACACAGATAGCCTAAGAATATTATTGTTACTAACACCCACACACCCATCCACCCCACACACGTAGGACTAAACAGACAGATTGTATCATAATTGGAAATACCAGCGTGAAGCGTTAAGGCTGTTCCAGTTAAATTACATACCCATTGGCTGTTCCATTTAATTTACATACTCCCTCTGAAATGCCCCCAAAAGGCTGTTCCATTTAATTTACATACTCCTCTGAAATGCCCCAAAAAGGCTGTTCCATTTAATTTACATACTCCCTCTGAAATGGCTGTTCCATTTAATTTACATACTCCCTCTGAAATGGCTGTTCCATTCAATTTACATACTCCCTCTGGAATAGTTTCCCCTGAATCATATTGCATAGCCTCACTGTAAGAGAGACTGACAACAGCAACCTATGGAGAGTAAGAGAGACGACACCCTGGGAGGGGACTTTTTACAATTTCTTTATTTTAAGTGCTACGACAGTGCAACCTACATTCAATTAAAGCTTGGGACTTGGACTTTCACTTTTTACACATGCAATTTCTTTATTTTATGTCCTCTGCAAATAAGGACTGTAAGTTTGGGTACACCGATAACATGCGGGTATAGCCGTATTTGTGTACAAATATATAGCCTTCTAGTCTCTTTTTATGATACTTTGTTGTATTTTTGATGGACAATTATGCATTTGATTTGATTTCATATTACACAAGGACGTTATCAATAATTGTTAAATGATATTTTGTATCTATCTACAGACTTAAAAAGGTGCCCCGATGGTTGTCAATGCACGTTTGTTGATGAAATTGCTCAGCTTAAATGCGAATTGCCGTGGACAAAAGATGCGCTACTCGATGTCTCCAGAATAACTACGTCAATGTAAGAATTAAAAAAAAAACCATGAGAACTACCTGCCGATAGGCCAAAAAGAAGTTTTCATTATCAGTTGGACCAATCAGCAACATTGTTACAATAATTTCACCATTCAAAAACATGGGATGTTTTAGCTTTTTTTTAGCTTATAATTTTCTGTGTCTAAATTTCATTTCAAAAGCTGAATTTGGCCAACAACATTTTCTTGTTGATAAGAAGAAAATCATTACTGTAAACTCATTATAACATTTATAACTGTCCATTCTTGCATCAACGTTTCCAATAAACTTTGAGTCTTAAGCTGTAATGCAGCCGTTCTAATTGAACCCATTTCTATGGCGTATCTTGTGTATTGAAGGTCTAAAGTGAAGTATTGATTTACCTTTCCACATGACCAATGTAGTGAGTCATTAAAAACTAATAAATGAATATCTTTCCGACTGACCGACCCTCCCAAACTACTGGAGGGCAAACAAACAATTTTTGGTTTAAGGGGGTACTACACCCCTGGCCAATTTTGTGCCTATTTTTGCATTTTTCTCAAAAATTATAGCGCATTGGTGACAGGTAAGATATGTATATATGAAAATTCAGCAACTCAAGGCAAGTAGTTATTGATTTATTGATTAAATATTGGTTTTCCCTCATTTTTGACTCTAACTCCACACAACTGTTGTATGTGCTGAAATAAAATTCCCAGTCCTTGCCCCTAAAATATACATATTTTACTTGTCACCAATGCACTATAATTTTTGAGAAAAATGCAAAAATAGGTAGTAGTATTTAATCTACATATAACAAAACCTTTCTGATTGTACTTGTAAAATATATCGAATATTTCAACAGCTGTTGTACAAAAGAAAATTAGGAGAATGTTGAAAATATTTAAATAACCGATTTCTTCGCTTGATCAACATCCTTTTGTCATGCAATTAAAAGAGAATGCGCTTGCCAGCTCCGTATTAAAATGCTGAACGTTTCTTTCTTCAAACATGATCGCGTCTTTCTTTAAGATATTTAAGAGTATACGATGTATTGTTGGTCGAAGCAGCAGAAAAAGAAATAGTTCACAGCATCGTGCGAATGGTAGTGAGCTTTAGCAAAAATTGCATTTCTCAATTCATAGCGAGCGTGTAGAATAATTCAAATATTACAGATATCATAGTCTTCTTCTAGAAACACCTAAACCACCCAGGTCAGGAGAGTGAAAGTGCATAGGAACAATGCCGGAAACTACGTCACGCTATTGTTCGACCTAGGCTACATATTTTTTAACGCATGCGTGTTCGTCAATACAGCTTTAGTCTCCTCCACCTTCGCAACACGGTACGTGGAGTGTCTGGAATCACACTGACGGCGGAGGAGAATACTAGCTGGTCAAACAGTTTAATTCTATCAAGCATATAATACCTAAACAATCATCGTCATTTGATCTATTTACTACAGAATATACTCAAAATATAATTTTAAAATAGTAAACCTGCTAACTTATATATTTGTGTACTAAAATATAAGGACACGTGAATAAAATCATGTCGAAGACAAAATGGCCGCTAATCCGCCTATTGTGAGACCTAGGATACATATTTCGAAAGAGGGCAGCAGACTAGGATGCCTATCCCTTTGTCTATTATTCCTGCCCAGGTGTGAAGAAGACAATCAGTCAGACAGTCACAACTGCCTGAGGATGATAACAGATCGTTATCGAAAATATTTGCAAGGTAAAATGAAAATTTTCCTTCATTAGTTTCCGTTGAAAGTTTTAAAACTACTTTTGTTTATCACAGATATACTTTTGTAGGTTCTGTGGTTCTTGAGTTATGTTGTAAAGAGGGCTGAAACAACAACACTTTTGTAAAACGTACATAACTCATTAACAACAATAAATTAAGCAAGTTTTCAAAGTATATGATTTGTAGAATGAACTTTTGCAAAACACCAAAGTGTTATTTTTCAATGATATATTGATTCAGATAATCACAATCAATTTTTTTGGCTGCTTCGACCAACAATACCTCGTCTACCCTTATTGTTAAGAAATAATACATCCTCAAAATTATGTAAATACTCTTCAAGGAGAAAATAGTATGCAATGTTCAAAACTTTCTTTCATATACACAGGACGCTTTCCGGTGGTCAGGAACCTACCCTGCAAACAGGAACCTTCAAAGGAGTACCAGATCTAAGAACACTGTAAGTGTATATGAAACTTCAGAAGTGTTTTTAATGTTTAAAAGTATGCAGCAAACATACCGTATGTAATAATTTATATACTGTGTGATTATTAATGTATGGGTCTGAAGTATGGAATTGAATTGTGCGCATTTTCAAAATAATTAAGGGGACTTTTGAAACTCAGTATTGACCGAAACCCAAAACCGAAATAAATATTCTTACAGTTTAAGCTTACAGCTACCATGGCTACGGGTTATAGTAACTATTATATACCTCATATATAGATTCCTCTCATCTGATTGGTTAAAAGTGGAGTCATTAAAATAGCTGTGCCCCCTTTTTCTATCAAGATGACGTCATACAACACTGTGCCCCGGGCACAGTTGATTCTATGCCCGGAAAATAATTGGATATTCGCAACCCCGAATACACAGATCACTCGTATACATTGCGCACCCACTATACGGCCGGCGTTGATTACGAGTGTTGAGACTATCGCAGTCACAGTTCGCAATGAATTTGACCTCTGCTTGCTTGACGACGCGACGATCTTTCACCGGCCGCCGTAGTGAGTGCAGTGATTGTTTACAAAATGTTACATGTCAAGGATTTATACCTGCCAAATGTCACTTTTTAGACAAATTACTACGACCTGGAGACTCGGCAGTGTGTGATGTTAGCACAGAAACGGTAGGGTTGTTTTAGATTATGACATCGGTAGATATCGGTCCAAATTCTGCACCCTTGCTCTTGCATGCACTGTCATGCTGTGTGCATTTAAGCCTAAAGGCCTATGCAGTTAAAAGCTTGTAGGCCTTGTCAGTCAGGAAATCTTTTAACCAATCAAATGAGAAGAATCTATATTATTCGAGTATATAAAACAAATATTGACTGCTTAATATTCGGGGCACAGTTTAAAATTATAGGCCCTCGGTGATGTCAAAACCATGACTATGCCTCAGCTTCGCTTCGGGCATAGTCATGGTTTTGACATCACCTCGGGCCTATAATTTTAACTGTGCCCTCATAGCAGTCAATATTTGTATAAAGGAGACGTTGTTATTATTTTTTATTAACGGCATCTTGATAGAGGGTAGCCCAGATCAGTGAACAAAGCACTGCTTCACTGGGTCCTCTTAACATGTTATAATACATAGAAATAGTTGGTTATAAAAATAATTCAAACATTGAAATATAAAATATAAAATTGCCTTAAGTTAAATGACTTACAATATCCAGAAAAATACTTATAAATTTCATTTGTGAATTACATCCATTAAAATACATTGGTTCATAATAGTAATAATCAAATGGGTGTAAACTATAGGTGCAAAAATGCTTTTATAATATAGATTGTAAGAGTTCACTAAAACAGTACGTACGTGGGACTCAGATCTAAATAACCATTTCACGCAAGGTATTTATTTGTTGCACGCTTAAGGGGGTGGTATATTTTAACCCCTATTCTGTTCAGTATGTATATGAAACCAATCGTAAGTGAAGAAATAATAAAAAGTATACATAAGTTCAACCAAAATAAGAGTGCTGGTCATGAGAACATAGGTAACTACATTGTAAAAAGAATTGCTAAAGAAATCGCAGATCAATTAATAATAACTTGTAATCTCTCTCTCAGGGAAGGTGTCGTTCCAGATGAATTAAAAATAGCAAAAGTAATTCCTATCTATAAAAAAAGAGAATCCTGAATGTTTCTCTAATTATCGCCCTGTTTCAGTTTTTGAAAGACTTGTGTTTAACAAATGCATGAATTATATTGACAAATATAACATATTAATTGATAAACAGTTTGGATTTAGACCAAAACATTCTACATATACATGTATATGTCAATTTTAGAATTTATTGACAAAATCAGTAATTTAGTTGAAAAAAAGAAAGAAACAACCTTAGGAATATTCCTGGACTTGTCAAAAGCCTTTGATAGTATTGAGCATAGCATATTATTATATAAATTGGAATACTATGGATTTAGAGGTAATGTCTTGAAATGGTTTGAAGATTATTTACCAAATAGAAAACAGTATGTGTATTATAATTCATGTAAATCTCAATAACAAATATTCAATGTGGAGTGCCCCAAGGATCAATCCTGGGCCAGTTACTATTTCTTTTGTAAACGACATCATTAACACCTCATCGATTCTTGAATTTGTATTGTTTGCCGACGATACCTAATTCACATACAGACATTAAAGAATTACTTGAAGTCAATAATTAGGCAAATAAACTGTCAGTTACTGCAAGTAGGACCAATTATATGGTACTTGGAAATAAGTGGAAAATGCACGCACTTAGATCATGAGATAGCACTAATCATTCATTTGACAACAAGGACGTCAAGATATTAGATCGCGAAAGAGATCGCGAGAGAGGAGTCAAGGAAGCGATTTATGTTAAACGGGAGGAGCCTTCACTTAATAAGGGAGGCGGGCTACGACACAACTTGGCAGGGGCCTATTGTTCAGCGATAAAGAAGATCCCTTAGAGGTTGGGCTCATCTTCGACCTGTGACGTAACATCCTCTTCATAGGTCAACGAACTTTTGCCGCTTTAATATCAGTTGGCTGATGATGCATCCGAGATAGGATGTGACATATTGCCACTCACAAAAACGTAAGTCCAGTAGATCAGATTATAATAATTTCATAGTTACTTGGAAATAAGCATAAAACATGACGTATATCAAAAAATGTAACAAAAAAGATATCATATTGGACACTACTACCCTAGAACGGGTTGACAAGACCAAATTCCCAGGAGTGACATTTGACGAAAATTTGATATGGAAAACTCACATTGATAATTATATCAAAGAACATTTCAAGAGGTATTGGAGTAATAAACCAAATTAAGCACTTTGTACCAGAGAAAGTTTTATTTTCACTATATTGCACATTAATTCTTCCTTATATAAAATTATGCTATTTTTAGCATGGGGAAATACATGTAAGAAATATTTAGAGAAGATTTTTGTACTGCAAAGAAAGGCACTTAGAATAATTTCAAATACCGTATTCGTCCGAGTATAGTCCCATGCTCGAGTATAATCCCACCCCCCATTTTTCGAAAAATTTCAGAAATTGTAAAAAAAAAAAAAATTTTTTTTTTTTTTTTTTTTTTTAAGTTTATTTTTTCGGTTTTGGAGTGCCTGGACCTAGACCTAGATGCTAGGATCATTCATGGTTGACCTAAAAAAAAAAAAAAAAAAAAAAATTCCAAGATATTTTGTATTTTTAATATGAAAATTGATAATTTGTATTCATGTCATACTCTATTAATGATTTCAAAATGCATTGAATTTGAATGAATTTTTTTTTTTTTCTTTATTGAAATTCGAGTATAATCCCACCCCCAATTGTGAAAAATGTTCACATAAAAAACGGGTGGGACTATACTCGGACCAATACGGTAGTCATTATTTATGTCACTCTGCTCCTATATTTAACAAGTATGAATTACTTAATGTTTATGACACATATCATATGGAATTAAGCATATTTATGTATATTTCTCAAACATTTTTCAAATCAGTATTAGACACCTATTTCATGCAGCAGATAAATCGACACAAGTATCACACAAGAAATGCCGATGACTGTAATATATGTCATACAAAAACAGAATTTGCTCACAAAACAATAAGAGCTGCCGGTCCTAGGAAATGGAATATTACTGATAAATATATAAAGATGGCAAAATCAGTAAACCAGTTAAAGTTACAAATAAAGAAAAGTCTAATAAAATATTACATCTAATATTTAGGCATTATTTCGTCGGCCGTATCACATACTGACGTATTAGACATTTTTAACATCTTTGAGAAAATTGGTATATTAGTTTGTTATGTTCTACTCTATATATTCACCAAAATCCATGCCTCAAAGTGGCTTAATTAGCATGATTAGTAAGATGTTAATTAATTTATTATGTCGTATTTGCAAAACCTTGAAATGTCTGCATCTGCATCACATAACGGCGTATTTGCCGATCACCTATACTGCGCAAGCCCAGTATATCGTATCTGCAATTTGAAGAATTTGCCGTTTCTCATACTGACGTATTTGCGCTACGTATTTGCGCGACTCTGTCATTACACGGCAAAATTGCTATTTTGTCCTTTTCACATACTGACGTATTTGCGCAACTGTTTCACATACTGACGTATTTGCGCGACGTATTTGTCATTTGAACGGCGAAATGGACATTATTCCTTTTCACATATTCTATTTAATATTGATTTTTTTTTGCAGAATAAGTTATGCTCTGATAGTGAATTATATTGAAAATATGGTATATTTGGATTACTGTTAACCTGGTTTTAATCGACAATAATATTTTACTCAAGATTATGCAGCAAATGAAAATCGCTAGATTTTGAAGTTCGATTTTCTCGAAAAGCGTATTTTGCAAATACGTCAGTATGTGATAAGGCCGATGATTTAATGACCTCATACACCCCCACCCATCTCCACCCCAACTATCAATTTCTTGTGTGAACTGTGGAATGTCTATTTATTGAAATGTTATAAATATTTATATTGGTTCTTTCTTTGCATGTTCTTCTCCTCTTTCTTTTTTCTTTTATTTGTTAAGTATGTGTAATTGTATGATGCAACTTGCTTCAGGCCTTTGTGCCTTTTGAGCATCTCCTTATTCAAATTTTGTGTGTTGATTTGAATGAAAATAAAATGATGATGTTGATGATGATGATGATGATGATATATATTAGAGTCACGCGGTAGCCGTGACCAGCAAGTTTTAAAAAAAGACTGATGAAGAAGACTAACAAACAGATGCTCCCGCGACACTATATTTACACTTAACATTAAAACACTTGACTTCTATTGTTCTATGATATTTTTCGCTGGGTACAAAGTGTGTTTAATGTTATTTAGAGTCCCAAATGTAATATCTTGACAACTCATTAATTCAAAAAGGGACACCAATCCTACAGTCAATCATTGTTTGATAATATGCAAACATTTATGCTTCATTTCACGCGGTATTTCATAGCGACAATTAGTGGAAAATAATGCTGATCCAGAATTTTTGGACAAGGTTACAGCACTAGCGGGCAATCACATACACACTACTTTTTCAGATTTACTTCCTATTATACCCTAGCATTTTCTGAGATACCCTACATACAAATTCTGAACCCCATTCGCCAAAAAATCAAGTTTTTCACAAATCTTTTGTTCTTTCCGGACGATGTATCCATTCATATAATAAATGCTGTACTTCGACACAGCAATTTACATCAGAGCCCCGTGGCTCAATGGTTACGGAGATCGACTCCGGATACGCGGATCCGAGTTCGAAATCCGATAATATTTAATATTTTATTAAACAATAATTTTATTGTCATTAATCAAGGATAACACAATTTTAATCATCCAGTGCTATTATGATATTATTTTTTTATCAAAGCAAGATGTTTGATTCTCAGGGATATTATTTAATTATATTAAGGGTCTATTTAAACAAAACCTATGTTCAGTGCAGCCGCTAGAAGAACAAATAATAAAAGAAATCTTTTTCTTTCTTTCTTTCTTTCTTTAAATTTGAATAACACAAGAAACTAGATCAGGTTACCAATATTTTTCTCATTTAAATAAAGTTCTGTCCTACAACAGGGCGACTCGCATGATAATAGGACAATAAAACATGTGATATGTATGAATGGTTGTTGAATCGATCTAGAGACCTGTCCCCGTAGTATGGAAGGCCAGCAGGGACAAAAACGAGACAACCAAATATGGAAGGCCATTAAAGTCATACGTAAAGACAAATTAGCAAAGCGGCAAAAATATCCAAATGCCTATTGAAAGGATGGACTGTCCCCACCACAGACACACGGAACCCCCGAGAGAGAGCAGGGCTTGAAGAACGAGGGAAATTAAAACCAAAAATCGTGAAAGACCGCCAACAACCGCCGCTCAATAGGGATGTCAAACTAGATTGCCCCGCACGGCTACAAAGAACCACAAACCGCGAAATGTGGATATCCAACCAGTTTAAAAGACAAATTAGCCATCGATAGAGGCCAGGGCCTGAACAATAGAGAAATTAAAACCACAAACCGCGAAAGAACGCCAAAAACCGCCGCTCACTAGGGATATCCAACTATAATGGCCCGCAGGGCTACAAAGAACCACAAACCGTGAAATTTGGATATCCAACAAATTAAAATCACAAACTGCGAAAGACCACCAAAAACCGGTGGGCTTCAAAAACCACACACCGCGAAGTATAGTTATCCAACAAGCTTAAACTATAAATTAGACCGCCAACAACAACCGCTTAGTAGGGAAATCCAACTATATCTATAAATCTAAATAACTATCAACCGCGAAATTTGGATATCCAACTAAATTGCCCAGCAGGGCTACAAAGTACCACACACCGCGAAGTAGGCCTATAGTTATCCAACAAGCTTAAACTATAAATTAAACCCCGATAGAGGGTAGGGCATGAAGAATGCGGGAAATTAAAACTACAAACCGCGAAAGACCGCCAACAACCGCCGCTTAATAGGGAAAATCCAACTAGATTGGATTTTCCTATTCCCTACAAAGAACTATCAACCGCGAAATTTGGATATCCAACTAGATTACCCAGCACGGCTACAAAAACCACAATCATTAAAACATAATTATCGTGGCACTTAGACGCTTCCGTAGTATAAGCCTTGCTACATAATACACGCATTTCTCAGTTTCAATTTGGGTATGTGTTGTTCATATTTACATTTTCTTAGTTGCCTTGAATAATTAAAGTATATTAAAATGTACACGTATCCCTATTAACATTACAGTCACGCGGTAGCTGTGACCAGCAAGTTTTAAAAATAAACGACTGATAAAGTTTTATTAAATTATTTACTGTCATAAATCAAGGATAACATAATTTCAAACATCTATTTTTCGTTTTATTCGTTGTATGGAGTACTTCGTAACCCGATGACTTTCCAAGCTTAGAGCTGCTTGGCTACATTCATAAAAAGAAAGAAAATCCACCAAAAAACGTTGACAACGTAAAAAAGCAGCAAGTTTAAAAAGCCCCCACCTCGGCTCACTTTTTGAAACTTGGTCCCATTTTGAATATCAACAGCAAATCGGTATTTTTAACGTTTAAACAATAGCATCATTGCCATTAACATGCCTACTTGTTATTCATTTAATTCAATCATTGATCATGAACTTAATAATTATTATAAAACAAAACATATATACGATATTGGCCAAGAACAACATAATAACCTTTCTGATCGTTCCAGAATGCTAACAACTTAATATCGCATCGGCACATTAAAGATACATAACACTTCTGGAAATGTTTTAAGTTGATAATTATAACAAAGTTCATGAAGTTTAAATCAGTATCTTTTATAAATGGGACCAAGTTTCAAAAAGTGAGCCGAGGTGGGGGCTTTTTAAACTTGCTGCTTTCTTTACGTTGTCAACGTTTTTGGTGGATATATTATATATTCTCAGCGTATTCTTGATCAATTACAACCTACAACATATTTACAAATAAAATCATGACAACTGACGACACTAGATCCACAATGCTGACTGTAACGGCAGAAACAGCATTGCACCAAAGACCATATATGAAATCATTGCACAAATCCGATTCACAGCAGTAATCGAAACAGGTATCTCCATTACCATATTTGTTTTCATCCTGGCAACGGGTGTAGACACAGTCAATTATATCGGCGCACCCACGAAACACCATAGAGAGTTCACCATAAATTACTCTGTACTCTGTCTGCAAATAAAAAAAGTAAATTAATGTAAGTAAAAATAAATTAAAGAATTAATTAATAAGTTATTAATTACTTAATTAATCAAAAGGGCATTTCGTGATCCATAGCCTCATCTCAAATGTTTCGCTAAAAAATTGAGATTTTTATACCACTTGAAATCTCTGGATACATAATGTTTGTGTACAAAAATTTCTTTGCAAATTAGTTCGTAAAGCAAAACCAGAGCGAACTTACAAAACATTGTCTATGGAGCAGTGCAATACACATACACAACTCGCAAACGCAAAATCGAATCGACTGAAAGTTTTGGAATAAGCTTTTTTCGTGGATATCTACTGGAAAATGTCATCAAAAGAAGGTGCTAGGATAATCAATTGTTTGTAATTCACCGGTTCTACTTCTGTCAGGGCTTCTATAATTCCAGTATTTGAAACAATGAACAACTCTATTGGGGACATGGATAATATTTGCTTACTTTTGTTGGACGTAGCGTATAGCCCGCCTTTGACCTCGATTTTTTCTCTGAATCGCTAATTAGCTGACCTTCAAGGATTATTCAGTGGTTTCACTTTTATATCTAAACATTGAGGGGTATCATTACCATCTCACATCAATAATGTGTTTCAAGGTATTTAACAAGTGTCTGCATCAAGGCTGGATTAACCTTTTGATGGCCCCTGGGCACGGCAACATGGTTGGCTCTTCGTATCGAAGTGTGCCTCCTACCACCACCACACAGTGTCATCGCCCCGATATCTTCATGGCAGAAATCGCCATGGTAGGTTGAATCCACAGCCACGCATGGCCATTTTGTTCCGACATTTGAGACGCATAATGAGCCGAGGGACATCCCGACTAAGGCTACTGACAATAGCTCGGTAATTGTCTTCTCTGTGTGTAAGTGAGCTTGTATACGCCATGTGAGGGGGTGCTCACACTACGATGTGCGTGACCACTGTGTGTATACGCCATGTGAGTGAGCGCTCACATCAGAAAATCAGAATATTTCTGTCAGTTTTTGAGTTCAAGACGCTCGCTTCTTTCTCAAGACGCTAGCTAACGACGCTAATATCCGTTGATTATATATGTGACCGTCCACGGCGAATGAGCCGTAAATTCCTCCCCCGGTCAATTTTGTTTTATTTCGTGTTTAAAAAATAAACATCATAAACTTAAAAATGGTATATCATTTGACTTCAAACGATATCCAGAAGCGGGGTTATGGTTTGATAAACTTTGCTCCTTCAACAAAATTATAGCTTTTTACGTTTTTACATGTGTCTCTTTTTCCATATTGCTGGCAATAAATATCAAACAGTCATAATTGGCGGTCATTTCAAATCATCCCCAAGTCAACGAGGTTTAAGAAAGTTCTCTCATTGTTAATTATTGGTTATGCATACCTGTACAAAATACAATGCCTGGTAACCCACCACTTGAACAGGATTTAGCAAAAGCAAACAAAGACCAGAGCTATTAAAAGTTCTATAGCCATCTAAGGTAGAAGCTTATTATCCACTTCAACAATAGGATTATTGATTAGTTTTTGACTTCAAAATGAGACGGATGTCGGGCCAGCTTAAGTTACCGATGAATATGACCTTCGTATACATTTTACACCGTAACTCAGAATACAATTTAGGGAATTTACGGCTCATTTGTGCTGCCGGGTCACATATGTTCAAGTGCAAGGAACCAAATCTGGTTTCTTTATACGAAATCATTTACGGGAGATATTCATCATTTTCTACCCCGGTATCCAAAGATTTATCGTCTGAATATCAATCGTGCATAGCACATTCACGTATATCGATCCCGGGTATTCATTTCATGTCTCTGGCTGTAATTATTATGTAATTATTAACCGGGCGATGTAGGTGTGCACCACTATGGTATTTAAAAAAAGTCTGGCTTCGAATTGATTGAGTATCCTCAAATGACTTGGTCGGGACAAATGCGCGTAATTATATTATTAGTTTTTTACAAGCCGACGTCAAACGTCGGCTTGTGCTGTCTCTTCTCAATTCTTCTTCTTACCTAGCCGGGACACCGGCTAGGTCTTGTGATGCTATCGGATCTTTCTTCTTTCTTCTTCTGCTTCTTTCTTCTGGCAACAAATTTCAAAATGCTTCTTCTCTTACATGTTACATCCTACAATGACGTCACTTGCACATATGCATCGGCTATATCCAGTGTCTATAGGATATTCACAAATTTGGGGTCAAAGGTCATTAAGGGGTCATTTCCGGTATAAAACCAAATATCTTCAAAATGCTTCTTCTCCTACATGTTACATCATATAATGACGTCACTTGCACATATGCATCGGCTATATCCAGTGCCTATAAATTATTCACAGAATTTGGGTCAAAGGTCATTAAGGGGGTCATTTCCGGTCTGAAAGCTAAAAATATTCAAAAAATCACTGTCTTTACAAATTACATAGCAGAGTGTTGTCATAGGCACACATGCATTGCTACCAACCAGGGTCTTTGAGGTGTCTACAGTTTTGGGGTCAAAGGTCATTAAGGGGTCTCTACTGGGCAAAAACCAAAAATCATCAAATATGTTAATTTTTTTATATCTCAAAACGTAACCAGACCAGAGTGATATAAATTTCATATATGTATTAGTGATACCCGATGTATGCACGGTATTTTTATTTTTTTGGTCAAAGGTCATTTAGACGTCATTTCCGGTTTTAAGCTAAATAACTTTAAGACTTTTTATCTCCATAACTAAGCATAGTAGATTTTTTAAATTTAAACTGTAACAATGCATTTTCTCGGTGTATACGAGGTTTTTTTTATATTGGGGTCAAAGGTCATTAAGGAGGTCAAAACGTCAAATTTGCAACTGAATGTTTAAAGTTAGGGAAAAGTAGCTGTATCTCAGCCTATGGAAGACGGATAAAGCCCCTACATGCTACAGTGATGCACCATTAATGGTGTGAGATGTCCATAATAGCCGGTCAAAGGTCAAACTTTAAGTTAAGACTGGCATTTCCGGCCCCGGCTAGGTCCAGATCTGTAACCAGATCTAGTTCTTCTTCTTCTTCTTCTTCTTCTGGCAACCACAATCAACTGCATGTAGCTCCGCAAGGGATTGACAGATTTCAACCAAACTTGACCCAAAAAACCACTGGGCTAGGCCAAACCTTCCATTTGACTTTGACCTTGCTGTGACCTTTGACCTAGCTATAATGGTCAAAAATGTGATTTCACAAAAAATGCTACTCCTTCCACAAATTTCATGCGATGAGGACATGGTTATATCATGTGACTCGACTTTAGTCGGTGTCTATAGGGTGTGCTCAGATAAGGGGTCAAAGGTCATTAAGGGGTAATTTCCGGTCAAAGTCTAAAAATATTCAAAAATCACTGTCTTTACAAATTACATAGCAGAGAGTCGCCATTAGCACACATGCATTGCTACTAGCCAGGGTCTTTAGGATGCCTACAGTTTTGGGGTCAAAGGTCATTAAGAGGTTACTTCCGGTCAAAAACCAAAATTATCAAAAATGTTCAAACATTTTTGTCTCAAAATGTAGACAGACCAGAGTAATATAACCATCATACATGAATCAGTGTTACCTGATGTATGTATGGTATCTTTATTTTGGGGGTCAAAGGTCATTTAGGGGTCACTTCCTGTTTTTAGCTAAATAACTTTAAGAATTTTTATCTCGACAACTAAACATAGTAGAATTTTTTAATTAAAATTGGAACAATGCATTTTGTCGGTGTACATTAGGTGTTTTTTTTCATTGAGGTCAAAGGTCATTAAGGGGGTCAAAAGGTCAATCAAAAATTTTCAAAAATCAAAATCCATGTATAAGTTCCGATTAAGCTGAAATTCACCAGGAATATTTCTTATGACATCCTAAGCACAATGTAAGAGCAGTTGACCCCATCCGTAACCCAGGGGTCAAGTTATAGGGGTCAAATTGCGGCTTGTATTCAGCGTCTGTTGACTCTAGTTCTTCTTTTTCTCTGTGCATGGAAGTACTAGACATCGAAAGGGCAAACTCACATCATGGAAAACTCATTTATCTCCTTTGTCGGCAAAGGGTTATAATTGATGTTGCGTAACTGAAACTGTTTGACCACCTTCCAGGTCTAGTACTTCCTTGCTCTGACAGTGGCGGATTTAAGGAAAAGGGCCCTCAGCAAAATATTGCGAGTTCAAATCAGTGGCGTGCCTGAACCATTTGTCGGGGTGGGGGGTGGGGAGGGGTGGATGTGGGGTGACCAGTGAGTATTTGTTCGACCCAATTTGATCGACATATCGAAGTAAAAGATGATAAATATGCAATTTTACATGATTAATATTCCATACCCAAATCAAGGGTTTATCGAATATGTGCGTGTTTAAGGGATGGGGTATGAACGTTTGGACAGTATTTATTGTGGGACATTAGAGCACATCAGACTTATCGAATTGCATTCTGAATACGAAAAACAATTAGTTCTTTTTGGTAAAAAATCCATATCTTCAATATGAATGATCAAAATTTTCAATTGATCGTCGGCTTTTCATCCCACCTTCATACACTTTAAGTAAATCATCAGATTTATAAAATTTTCTTCGAGGACTGTTATATCAAAAATGTGAAAATATCAAATTTTAATAATTTGTCATAAAATTTGTATTAGGCCTATATCTTGATTTTCAAAAAATGAAAATTATTTGATATCCGAAAGACATTCCTCGTATTCAGAATGCAATTCGATATGTCTGATGTGCTCTCATGTCCCACAAAAAATACTGTCGAAACGCTCAAAACGCTCATTCTAGATCCTTTAAACGGTATACAAAGAACAAGGAATAGTTGTCCGAGGACAATTAAACACAATCTTGGTTCAAATGCACGCAAAACGTGAGCATCGTGGCGCGTAGCCATATTTGGCCTACGGATGGGGTCCAGAAAGGCCACCGCAGTGGTCCTGGGGAAAAGCTGATGGATTTGAGCACTTTAACATAATATTATAACGGCATACCCGCATGAATATAGGGGACCCTTATTACCTTTACCAATGTTTCATACTCGGTGGCTATCAGTATACAAACGCAATGTCCTGAAGCGTTTTGTTTTTCACTTTGCTTAAGAAGTAGACCATAATGAGGGTCACGTACCCATGTTAAAGTACACTGCTCACCCATATACTTGGGTGTACTCACAACGATGTAGCAATATTTGCTTTAAATTACTTCGTTTTAACAATGCCCCAAATGTTATAACAAAGGGCAATGGGGCCTATAATATTTGTCCTTTGGAGCTCATGTACCTATGTAGAATGGTCAGTGATATCAGTGGACCTTCTTAGAACCGTGAAACGGCTTTAGTTACTGAGAAACAGTTGGCCCTTTGTTTTGACATTTGGGCCCCCGGGAACTCTTGACCTTGGATATCTGGGCCAAAAGTTGCAAAGGTCTTTTAAGTGTTCCACGGTCCATACGAGATCGTTTGTAGTTTTAGAGTTAGCCTTGACAATGTGATGCCCCTTATTTTAATATTCGGGGCCCTGGGGCCCATACTTGATGACCACATGTATTGTGTAAATGTATATAATGCTCTCGGATTATCAGTGTACCAACTCGGAGTCCTGATACTATTGATTGGCTGAGAAACTGTATTCCCTTATATTAAATTTTCACCCCTTGGGCCCTTAACCTTTGACCTCTTGCTAGGGCCCAAAACGGGCAAAATGCAAGTCTTTGGAGTGCCACATACCAGGCTTGAAACACTAGCCTTGGCAGGAAGGAGAAGCAATCAAAAGATTACAAAATCGGGGGCAGGGGCCCCTTGTCAACAACTGCTGACTTGCTGACAACTTAAATCCGCCACTGTGCTCTGGGTAAACACGGCCATATGATCCACATTCGACCAGTTCATAAAATTACAGTTCAAAAGAGAATCACATACCCGACACTCTTGTCCCAAGGAGCATGTTTTGATAGGAATTAATTCTGATGACATGAAGTGCCAACAATTTTGATCCAGATACTTTTGTTTGCCGAATACTGCCGATGCATTGGAGTTATATTCACATGTGTAACATTTATTTTCTTGTGTAGTAGTAGCTGCAAACAGAATGGTGAAAAAAAAGATACGTGGGATATAAATTTACAACACCAACATCTCCCGGGGAACTCTCGCATTTTAGGACTGACGCGTTCATAATATCGGGCAGTTTGGACTCGTGTTTTTTAGTATTGCTGTCAAGCATGTTGTTTTTCAAACTCATGATACATCTTCTCTGGATTATATTTAATTACTTGCATATAATCATCAACCTAATGAGTTTTTTGTTTTCATATATTTTTAGTAGCAATGCTATCTATCAGTTATCCAGATATTTTATTATTGTCTTAACCCGATTGCATGTTTTGAACAGGTGTTATTTGTAGAGTATTCATAGACCGTGTTTATAGTAGTGCACGGTATTTATACGATATGCTTATCGTAAATTTGGAACATTAAAAGAGGTGGAAAGAGCGAACCGTGGTTTAGATTCCAGAGGGAGGGTGTCTGTAAGAGGCACAGCCATCAGAAAATGAATAACTGAGATCGCGCGCCAAATAAACTTACTGCAGTAATTTTTCCAAGTCTTAACAACCCGGCACCTTTCGGTTCTGAATCAACGGATAGTACCACTAAGCCAACTTCCTATCTGCACTAAAACCTGTGATATTATTTCTTGATAATGCTTAACGGAACAGTGCACAAAGGGTCTATCCCTGAAGTCATACTAACCAAATGGTCATTGACATGTAACCAATTCTTTGTATACCAGCTACAGTCAACATATACAAAGAAGTATATTATTAGGCGTAGACGCAATCATCAATGCGGGAAGTATAAAACCATAGTCGCCACTCGTGCACTTGTTTGAGTCCACGGCTATTCCGAAAACAGCCTTGAACCCTGAATTCAGAGGTAGATTTTGGGTTGTTACATGCAAATACAAACTAATTATATCATGAAAAAAACCCACCGAAAGGACTACGATACTTATTCAGAGCCAATCTACATTCTGTTATTTACAAAAGCCGACGATCAAAGTAAAAGACCAGATATCAACGTTAAATCACGGTAAGCCTAAAATCGCATCGAAAACGCCAAAATACAGTCACAAAATTTATAATATTACTAAATCACCAAAACAAATTGTAACGTAGGTATGCAGAAAAGAGTTGTATTATCAATAACAAAGTATGTTCAAAAAGACTTGTCTTTGGCATGTCGCTTTTTTGAAATATCACCAAAAATATCAAATTTTGGAAAAACGCCCCAAAATTAAAAACAAACACGAACCTTCCAAAATAACTATATATTAGCACTCGGCGGCCCAGTCACTACCTGTCGCTGTGATTTGGGGTAACTCGTTGCTTCCCTTCTCCAGATACCTGTACTTCAAGTTCGCCCATACCCCATGCCTTAACAGGAAACCAAATACATTAGTGTATGTTTTGCCTGGCCTGGTACCCGGAGTTGCACTCACTAAAATGGGTGACGGGGATGTGCGGCCACATTGACCCCCATTTTTGAACTCTCTCTCACCCAATGACCCTCTTTTTTGTTTTACTGGACTCCCTCGCACTGAATGACCCACTTTTTTGTTTTCCTGTCACCACAAGACCCCCCATTTTCATAAATTGTGGACAAGTTCACAGAATGACCCCGTTATTTGCATTAATTTTCTTAAAAAATTTTCAAAAATATTTTGAAAATTTTGTATCAGCTTTTGTATTTGACCCAAAATTTACCCAGTCTCACTCTCACGGAAAGATCCCCCTCTTTTGTAAAAATTTCCCCAGTCCTACGAAAGACCCCCTCTTTGGGGCCTTCTCACCGAAAGACCCCCTTTTGTTGTCTAAGCTCTCATTGTAAGACCCCTAGTTTCGAACTGCGTGATGTCCGCACATCCCCGTCACTTCCAAAGTCGAGTGCTCTCCCGGGGCCTGGTATGTGTTGTGTTTAACTGGCTTAGACACAATAGTTTAAGTGTTGAAAAAATTGACAAATTTATTGATGTTATGATATGAACATGTTTTTTGTGCGTGTACAATGATAGATTTTGAATCCACTATTGTATCAAGGGTCTTTGATATTAATCAAAAAATTGTATGTGCCGCATTAGAATCTGGCATATAAACATTAAACTTATTGATTGAGTATTGATTTTGGATATTGAGTATTGATAATCGATAATGGCTACGGCTTCTTACCTCTAAATGCCAACACAAACAATGCAATGAACAAAGTATTCATAATGATGATAGTTGATGTTTATACCTGTAATAACAACAACAAAAATCACAAAATAATATACAGTATCAATATCAAATAATTCAGTATCAGTTCTTGTTTTAGGTGTCGGATTATTAAATGAATTGAGAAATCCTTCAAAGAAGTCCTTAATGTTTTTACGACACAACAAATGACAATGGAGAGACACGGGGGAATTTATGCCAGGAATTCAAGCTCCGTCTTCCACAATCAAGATTTCCCCAACCCAAAATTCGTCTCTGGACATGGATGTACAAAACACCAACTGGACCACATCCTTGTCAACAGTAAGTGGGTAAATTCCCTGTGCAATTACAGAGCTTATAACTACGTAGAGCTGGATTCAGATCATACCAACGAATACTCAGAATATGACTGCACACCAGTCTCCGAACCACCAAAGGTCAACCTGGTAAGAGGCCTAAGTATAACTGGAAGAAGCTGCAACATGCTCCTACTAAGAATCGTTTCCAGATTGAACTTTCAAACAGTTTATAGGTCCTTCAAGACATAGACCTACTTGTTAGAACTCGTCACGCCAAAGAAGGGTGAAGAGGCTCAACATGAACTTGCCTCCAGATGGAAGACCTGCAAGTAGCAAATGGAAATGGCAGTTATAAAACCACATGGAAAATAATAAGAAGAGAGATGGGACAGTCCCCTCAAGTGACAAGAACTACTTGCTGAGTGGAAAGACTACTTCTGTGCTTTGCTGAACAATGACAATGGACCACCAACATCTGATCTCCCACCACCCGCCGATCAGGACTTACCTATTTGTGCTGACCCCCCCCCCCCCTACCCTGGAAGAGAGAAGAAAAGCCATTCAAGCAATGAATACAAACAAAGCTGCTGTACTGGACTGTGTGATTACCACTGGGGCACTCCAGGGTGGTGGGGAAGCTATGGTGGATATCATCCATAAATTCTGAGGTTTTCTGAAGTTTTTACAAAGCTTACGCCGCCGCGGTGCGTCGGAACAGTGGATTACCAATGTTATTGTTCCCCTTCCAAAGAAAGGAGACCTCAGCCTCATGAACAACTATAGAGGAATAACACTGATGTTAATTTCAGCCAAAATCGGCTGTGTTTGATTGCCCAGAGGAAACTAAATCATCGGTCCCATGGAATCATCCTTATCAAATGTGTTAAAACTTTTGATGTATTTTTTAGATATTATGTGAATCTGAAACAGCAAAATCACATAGGGACCGGCTGCACCAGTACTGTGAAAACGGGTGTGAAACCCGATGGCAATCAACTACTATTACAAATAGTATAATTATTATGAGTTACCATTGAATAACATATTTACTTAATTGTTTGAATTGTTTTGACAGATCAGTGACACAAAATAGCTTCTTTGTTATTGAGACTGGTGCTTTTGACACGCCCACAAATTTAACCTGGCTGTAAGTTGTATTGACTTGATAGTACAGACTTGACATTTAATATGGAATACTTTTTCGCAAAATTTCACGACTCTTCTGGTACAGGTCTGCATAGACGGCACGGGCTAAATATTGATTAGAGTGTGTCGGAGATGGTGTAAAATAACTGTTTGACAGAAAATGTGGTTTCCATAAGTTTACATTATAGCCCTCATAATGTAGTGAATTAGCCTAAAATGGCGGATTTAAGGCCACTGAATTTGATTTTTGTGGGAGTAAAATGTCTGAATTTGAGCAACATTATTCGGATATTAATCAAATTTATTGAGGTTTGAGGCGATTTTACTGAACCTAGATACCAATAAGTGTTCATCAGAACTGAAATGCACCTGTGATCTACCAGTTTTGAAAGTGGGAGGAGCTTTAAAAAAAATATGGCTCTTAAAAGTGGAACGCACTCAAAAGATTTGAATGGTCCCCTGGGGCCAAATGTTATAAACTATAATGTACACTAAGAAACAGTGTGAGTTCATTGGACGAGCAGGAATCCGCTCAGTTGTTTTGTATCGGAAGTTTATAACATTTGACACCAGGGGGCCATTCCAACTTTCTGAGTATGTACAGCTTTTAAGAGCCCTATTTTTATGCTCCTCCCTTATTCAAAAACTTTGTAAGTGTATTTCAGCTGTGATGAATGCCAGTTGCTGACAAAGTTTACGAAATATCACCTCAAACTCCTATAAATTTGATAATAATAGAACCATGTTGCATAAAGTCCGAAATTGTGTTCCCCACAAAGCTCAAATTTAGCCTCCTTAAATCCGCCATTTTAGGCAAATTCGCTACATTATGAGCACCATTATGTAAACATATGGAAAGCATATTTCTATCAAACAATATTTCACACCATCTCCCGACACATCCCAATTAATATTTAGCCCGTGCTGTCTAGGCATACTCCGTCCAGACCAGTCTTGGAATTTTGCGAAAAATATTCCATATTAAATGTCAAGTCTGTATTATAATCATCGCTTTTTATAGTAAGTTCCTCGTTTTACAAGTGTATTTTCTGTATCTTTGTTTATCATCCTAAAGAAACAATGTAATCGTACAAACACTACAATAAAGAATTTAACCCTAAATACCGTAAAGGTTCGCCTCATGGCGCTATGGGCTCCCTTGACATAAGTGAAATTTTAGGCACAACCTAAAAGTGCCCTTCCGTAAAATTCCCACCAGCAAATAAGGGCACGGAACCCTAATTCTTGTTGGGATATCAGAGGAGGGGGCTCTCTATTTTGCATATGAAATTTACCAACCCACACTACTTGCCTCAAGGTAAAGTAGCCCAAATGTGCCATTAGGCGAATCTTTACGACGGTATTGCGATTGTGGTTTTTTTTCAGGGATTTATCGTACAACATGAATTTGACGTCTTTGCAAATGAACACGTTTGTAACCCTTATAATGCTGAACAGCTTGTAAGTTATCTATTTTGTTCTACCTGATGGATAATATAATTAATTAATTATCAAGTATAAGAAACCTAAGAAACAAATCCTGTACCATCTTTTAAAATTAGATTGCTTTTTCAAACCTGCGTAAAAACAACACTGTTTACAAACAATATTGTCGAAGGTTGTGGTTTGAATATTCATCAAGTTTAAACTATAAATTAGCTCCCGATTGAGGATGGGTTTGAAGAATGAGGGCATTTAGGGGTAAATAGCCTTACGTTTAGGAAAAGGTTAGATTTAAGGTTTGGGTTATGGGTTAGGGTTGGGGTTAGAATTAGAATGGTAGAGTCCGCTGACTTGCAACTAACATTAATGTAACAGAATGAAAGCAAGGTGAACTTAACCTTAATGTGAAATCATTTAAAAGCATTTAGCTGCATTCACTTGAGTGCACCATACTAAATTGTGATAAATTCCAGGCGGTATAGGACACGCGACACGTGACGTAAGAGGCTGACGAAACTACAAGGCTGACAGCCTGTTCGAAATAGAGGAGTTACAAATTGAAAAACAACATGCTTAGTGGGGTACTTTGTCACACCTCAACGGTTTTAGGATGAAATAATTTTTGCTTTAACACCACATAACACAATTGGATTTGTTTGTTAAGATTTCGTGATTATGTATTAATCCAATGGCGACGTCAAAAATGGCGTTACCGCATCCGCCACTACCTGAGATAATCCTGGGATATATTCATAATTGTACAATTGTGACATATTTGATATTCACTAAGACGGGAGATTGCTTTGATATTACCGCACGGGTTGAACATACACAGTAACATAATGGTAATTTGCTTATTATAATTTTAATTCCTTATCCAGGTTTATGGTGGAGGTACCATTGGTCGTTATTAATGGCGGATCCTTCCAAGGATTGAAGAGCTTAGTAACTCTGTAAGCCCATACCATTATACTTATGAAACAAATATTCTCATTATAATGTGTTAAATATGTTTTGTGATCCCCAATATTCTCCAATAATTTACTTATCTATATCAATCTATATCGGCATTAAATCAACGCATATTGACGTCGAATCGAATTTGAAAAATCGTCCTCGATGTACTTTCACCGATTGTCGACTAACCTTCAACCGGAATGTTTTACACACGTTGAAATGTGTTGCGTAAAATACATTTTAATATGATTTAAACCCTAACGTCTTTGTAACCAAATGTTGACCACCGTCTACCGTACTGTGCTGCACCGTGGGGCAGTGGCGTAACTTTGAATCAGGGTGCCCGGTGGCGAAAGTAGATCGGGTGGCCCTTGCATGGTGCAGAACAATAATTGAAAACCATATAGACCTACTGATTACCTATAAATAGTGTGTCAGGTCAAATTAATTTTATGTGTCAATGAACTTCATGTTGATTTTTTTCATCTTCTCCAATGGCTCGTCACAAGCTGCAATGATGTAGCTAGGGGCACGAATACAAAATACCCCCTTTTCCTGAAACAATTGCGCGTGGGCGCTAGCAAATACGCGTATACCACTAATTTGGTATAATCAATTGGAATTTCAGTCCTTCAATGGCTAATTATGATGCAATGCGCGCGAATCGAGAACAAAATGTGTTTAAGTGGGCACCCAAACGAAGAGTATCGAAAGGGTATCCAGGCCTGGGTGCCCCCTTAGCCCGGGTGCCCGGCGGCCCCCCCCCCCTCCGAGCGCATAAGATTTACGCCACTGAGTAACAAAACAGCATAACGCCATATACTGCGCCTTTATACACTTTAAACCGCTTTGAAGCCAGAATACACAAAAAAATCCCATTACACATATTATCCAACTATCACCTAAAACAATATTACCATAATCTGATAATATGTTCAACTTACTTCACAAACCAAAGTAAAATATTGTCACTATTTCCTCTTCAAAATGGCGGCAGCAATAAGTTACAGATATAATGTAGCAATTACTAGTAGGCACTACGTGGGAATGTCAAGAGTGCATGTGATGCTTGAATGAGTGACAATAAAAACAGTCTCATGAATTAATCCCCGCTTTAAAGTGATACTCTATTGGTAAAGTTCATTATTATTGTCGTTATTATTATTTATGCAGCTTGCATTTATGCATTATGGTGTATCAAGGTGTTTTTTTAATCAAGGGCTTCAAAAACTCCAAAAAGTGTTTGCGCCGTTTGTTGATACCTCGGAACAATCTAGAATAGTATAATAAGGGAACAAGAAAGTCTATATTTTAAATGGATTAGACAATTATGATAACCACATTTTAAATCCACGGGTATCCAGGAGGTCTGGACCAGGCCTGGGCGCCCCTTAGCCCGGGTGCCTGGGTCGCGGCCCCCAGAGCGCATAGGAGTTACGCCATTGCCGTGGGGGTTAGTGTGGGAGGGGATTAATCCTGTATGCCGCCTAGCTGTTTGCTTACTTATCACGCGAAAACGGAGTCGGCTGCCTGACAAACTCATATTGATGTGTTTGATTTTTTCAGAGTAATTGTACGAGGTTCCTCTATTATCAAGGAGTTAGAAGTAAAGACTAATGCGTTTGATGGGATGCCAAGCCTCCAGACTATGTATGTATATTATTAATACTAATATCAAAATACAAATACCAATAGTGTGGTAATATAACAACAATATAAACATATCAAAGCGGACTATATATATTAAATCATTCTTATACAGCATCTTAATCTTAAATATAAGCATAATTTCCCCTTGTTGAGTTGGATCATAAAAAAGCTTTTGATAACCTTGCTCAATCAAAGTCGAACTCATCTTGGCAGCGTCGGCATAATTCATACGATCGGCCCTGACAGGAATGTAATCGTTAACATAGTCGTCGACAGAGATAAACTCGGAATGTTGCATCTGACGTCATCATTGAGGGGCATGACATGTTTCTTCACTCAAAGGATGCCAAGCGTATGGTGAGCTAAATACAATAGCGTACCAGGTCAATCGACAAGACAGCTAACATAGCACGTTTCTACCACAGCACATTTCTACCAAAGTGGTTTCTAATTTAAGTAAAATATATCATCACCGTCAGACGCAGCATTCCGAATTTACCTCGAAAGCGCGAATTTAAGTTCAAGCAAAATCCATCTATATAATCTTCAGTTCATATACAGGGTCTCCCAATAAAATCAGAACCCTCATTGCGCCCTCTTTTTCTCCTATTTTTAAACAGTTGATCAAATGTATTCTTACAACTTTTGAAGATTATGCTCTTTTAAAGAAATGTACCCGTTTTTCACTCGGACCACGGAGGAGGTTTGGCTACTTTTAAGATTGAAAACCATGCATGAATATCAAGCATTCCTGAATGATAACTTTATAAAATAACGAACTTTATTTTGGAAATAGGCTTTATCGGTGGGAGTGGGTTATGGATTGTTTAAGTGTTATTAACTTGTCGGCAAAATGGATGTGGGATGGGACTTTTCTTGCTATACATGCAATTAAAGTTATTTATGCCTTTTTGTTTTGTTATGTCTGTTACCTTCTTACTTTGTTGTTTCTTTCTTTTCGTTTTATTTACAACATGTCATTTTCTCTTTTTGGGATAAAAGGTAGCCTGAAAAGGGCTGTTTGGTATGTCCTTGGTTCTTCTTAAGTGAGTTTAAAGTGCTGCTTTGCCCTCTACCTGATTACATCCTTGACGAATACAGGTTTCAGCCCTGGTCCTCAATGCATCAATTGTATTGCTTACCCTCCTTGTGCGCCTTATACTTGCGAATGCAGCATTAATACGGTTGCGAAGATGTTTGAGGCTAGCGGGTGATCTTCGCTCATTGTGGATGCGTTCCAAAGCCGAATGCTTTTATTTATCCATGTCATTAACAGTGTATTTTGTTTTAATCTTTGATGTAGTCAAACCTCATCCGTAGACAGAGTGAAAAATGTGTACATTTCTTAAAGAGGGCATATCTTCAAAAATTGTGAGACGATTGAAATAATTGTTTTGGTTTATTAAAGCTAACGATTTAAAGCCTTAATGTACGATCTTTGTTCTTGCAGTCGTTTTTATCGACTTATATCTACCCAAACGGTCTGAAGTGTTGTGGCCCATTGGGAATTCTGCGTCGCTCACAATAACCAGCCCAGCACTATGATGTATGGGACATTGTGAGAGCTACAGAAATTGCGCCCTCAATTTGGTCAAAGTCCCGTTTTTAACATGTACGCTGTGTTTGTCCATAGTACTGATCATCATCTGAAATAGTTCAGTTTAACTCTGGATGTTTCATGTAAAATCGTATGATGGCTAACAAGACAATTTATAATTATTCCCCATACAGTTTAATAGGAGCGGCACTCGCATTATGTCTTTTATTTTCAAATTTAGATTTTTCCGCTATATTGCTGCGCGTTGGGCTCTCTTATTTGAAATCCCTCAGACAAAGAAACCTACTCTCTAAATGTAAAAGAGTTATGGATTGTCTATACAGTGATCACTCCAATAGAGTGACAAATTAATCACTCTTTCCAATAAGTGACAATTCTTCTTATGAATGTAAAATGTACTAAAGTTGTACTGTCATTTGTACTCTTGTCATTTTTACTCCATTAGAGTAATAGGCAATATTTGAGATTAAAATGTCGTCTTTGTTGTCTTTTTTTGTCCTTTATGATTGAAAAATGTCCATCACGATTTCTTCTTGTCTTTTGATTATAGGTACAACGATGACCATAGACTATGCTGTTTCTTCAGCAATCTTGAGACATGCCGGACAATTGAGACATATTCACCACTATTTAATTGTGGTAGTATGATGCAAAATCAAGTTCTGCGGGTATTTATGTGGGTATTAGGTATAAGCGCTGTTGTTGGGAATATATTCGTTATTGTTTTACGTATGAAGGAGAAAACTGCTTCTGAAACTCAATCTAAACAACGTCTTTTCATCTTTCATCTGGCTCTTTCTGATTCTCTGATGGGAGTTTACATGATAATTTTGGCATGTGCTGACATTTATTATGGTGATGAATATTTCAAATTTTCTGACGCTTGGCGTAATGGTATTGTGTGCCGAATCACCGGCTTTCTAGGGCTTCTTTCAAGCGAGGCATCTGTGTTTTTCATTTCCCTTATTACAATCGACAGGTTCATCTGCGTAGCGTTCCCATTTGGTCGTGCTAGAATGACCCTGACTTCTTCAAAAACTGCTGTTGGTTTTCTATGGTGCGTTGCTTTGGTTTTATCGGCCGTTCCTGTTCTGTTGGCGGGACCAGATTCAGACTTTTATGACCTTTCAGATGTTTGTATTGGATTACCTTTGATAACACGTCCATCAAGCTTTAATTTTGAGTCAGAAGGTCTGGGTGGGACATTAAATTTCAATTTGCCGGTATCTACGGAATCCAAACCTGCGTGGTATTTCTCAATTATCTTGTTTCTCGTGGTTAATCTCGCGTGCTTTGTGATCATATTCATCTGCTACGTCATAATGTTTGTAAGAGTGAAAACCAGTGCTCAACAAGTCGGGCGCAAAGAGAGTTTCAACGACGAAATCAAAATGGCGATCAAAATGGCCGCCATCGTTGGTACTGATTTCATTTGTTGGTTTCCGATCATCTTGATGGGGTTACTTTCTCAGTTAGGAGCAGTTGTAATTCCTCTGGATGCGTATGTTTGGTCTGTGGTGTTTATTTTGCCGATCAATTCATCACTGAATCCGTATCTTTATACGATTACTACTTTGATTTCTGATAATAAGAAAAAATAAGAAGTTAGATATTACCCTTTTCCCTATATCCCCTTTTCTCTGGTGCTATATTCTCATTATACGCATTTGTATGTCGCGCATCGAACCGATGTCGGGAGATTACGTATTTGAACATTTTATTGCTGATGAACTACGTCAGACTCCCAAATCAGTCTCAGTCTGCTGAAATACCACAGATTAAGTGACTGTTAAGCATGTCACATGTAACGATTCCTCTCACCATACAATACATTGTGACCTGCTCCCCCCCAAATGAGCATAAAGTCGCCTAGGCACTAATGATACAGTCCATTAAACATGGCAAAATTCAATAGAAAACAAAAGAAATTCTGAAGGAAATATTGATTTTTAAAGATTAAAGCAAGGAGCCATCCTAACATGTTTGGTATGATTTTAAAGGCCATAAAATAAGACCGTCAAATCTGGAATATCTTAGAATGTTGTTTTGTCAACTTAATGCTCATTTTGATAACATGTTACATATAGCAATAGATAACAGTGGAATATAGGGAATGGGTCGCTCTCTTCACGTTAGTTAACACTAAAGTTAATTAGGTACCACGTATAATTTGGTACTATAGTACTATCGGTGTCCGGTCGGATACCAATGACTCTTTCTGTCATACCGTGATGATTTATTAATTGTATCAAGCATGATTATCGACATTTGTACAGTGTTGTCTTTTTCATTTAAATAAAAAACGATAGCACTGTGCAAATGTTCAGGGTGCGATAGAAAGAGCCATCGGTATTTATCGAGGAACCGCTGGCGCTATAGGACCAAATTAGATGCTGTGCCATATGCACTTGCATTGAATGCATTATAAAACCTGTTCGCATCTTAAAGGAAGGTGACCTGATATATTTGGAAAATCAAATTCTTTAAAACTTCTGTATAATATAAAATGCTGCCCCCTTCAAGCATCATGTAAATGTTGCTTGTAAATGGGACTAATTCTTGATGGAATTACTGACATTTAATACAGCGTAAAACTAGTATTCTACAGTGTTTCTATTAATGATAATCATCATGATCATGTAGTAAATTGATATCAAATAAAATATCCTATTTTTCTCATAAACATACTGAAATTAGGAGTTCCAAATCGGTGTATTTCCGAAAATATCATCAAAAACCTGCTGAATTAGTAGAAAAAGTTGTATACCACAGTTAAGACTAATTCGACTGTTTTTTGATGATTTCTTCGGAAATATACCGTTTTGAAACGCCCAAGTTCAATATGTTAATGAGAAAAATATGAGATTTTACCTGATACCACAACCTGTATTTTCATAGCGTAAAGTTACGGATAAGGCTGTAAATCAGGTTACCCACCTTTAAGCTTCGGTTTGTCTGAAAACGGACTTGCACTATAAATGAAAAAAATATTATAAAAAGACCGTGGTGCACAATGAAATATTATTGATAAACACATTTCCATTAGGTGACTTTATTGGTATTTCAATTGTCGTAATGTATTCTTAGCTGATCCTAAAACTAAGTGTGTTCAGCGGATGTTTTTGCTAAAAATGATGGATGTAATTTTGGCATATGAATGCCTTTACTATTGATGCTTTTATTGTTATAACTCAAATTCGCACACATGTCAGTTGAGTCCAGTGTAGTACATATATAGTATGATTATTAGAGAAAAATTCGAAAACCGTTTTGCTTCTTTTCGGACAATAGTATTTTCTCGTTAAAAACAAAAGATAATCAGTATTTTTTTGTCTATTTCCGAACCCTTAAGTATTATTCATTAGGTTTATTGACATCTTTGATTTCTCCTAATATGAGGATAGGTTGGTCAACTATTCTGCAGGAAAAGTGTTTTCGCGCCATGAATATACTGGATTGTTAAATTTAAATATTTTACGCTCTCAAAACACTGATTAGAAATAATGTTTGTCAAAACATTGTACCCAATATTCTTAAAAGATTAACCATCATTGGTTTCAGTTCAGATAATTTAGGAAACTAAGATGTTGTCAAATTTATTCAAGAGGTGGTTAAAGTTGATGAAGTTTATTCAACCAATAGTTGGTTCAAGTTTATTCAAAACAGTTGATTAAACTGTATACAAACAGTTGATTAAAGTTTATTCAACCAAACACAGTTTAACAGTTTAACCAACTGTGTACTTTGTTGTCCACCTGGTTCGCTAAACTAATTCACCCAATATTGGTTAAATGTTAACCATAGTTATGTAAAAAAGTAAAATTTGTCCAATGATGTGTTTGAACAAGCGATTTTTAACAAGTGAAATGTAATAGACACTGAAAAGATATTATACAATATGTACACTAGTCTTTTCTGAAGACTAACCGAATCACATCGTTGTATTTGTACTGCTATCATTAAAGATAAATAAACGAGACAACCATTGAAAACTAAAAAAAACAATGATTGGATATAATTATTTCGACAAGGATATCAATTTAGTAATAAATAATTTCAGTATTTCCCCAAATCCTTTATCTTTATTGACCAATTTTATTCTGTGTAGGGCTTTAGATATGAATTGATACTTAAATTATCCGAAATCCTTTGCGTTAAAAGCCAACAAAAAACACCCTCTTTATCATTACGTTTTGTTTACCTGGAGAGATTTGATCATGTCTCACCTCCTTTTTCAACCAAATCGATGGTAATAACTCTTGTAGTGAGGGATCAACATTTAACCACAAATTGCCTTAGGCAAAACTCACATCATGGGAGCCAAATACCACACAAGGTCATTTTTATGTAACTCATTGACCCAGATGTGCCATATACTGCCTCTAGCTATAATGACATCCTTGTGATCTGGTCAACTCATTGACAGGTATCAACCGCAGGAGGGAATTCAATTTTTGATCAATTCTCTTCAGATAGTGAAACGTAATGATCATCATTGCGCACGTTCGACTTACGTCACAATTGACGTCAATGCGTCAATTGTGACGTAAGTCGTGCGCGATAATTTAAATAATTAGAACAATAGAATTGATACCAACATTTTTTGCTGCGGTTATTGCCGTGTCTATGCTATAAACCTTGACACACTCAACAATTAAAATACGCGTCCTACCAAAATTGGCGCGGGAGTGAAATGAAACCCAGACTCTCCCTGTATACCATCTTTCAATGTCGGAGAGGGGTGGAGGTTCACGAACAACATGACTTTGTTAAACAATGGTTTTGGGCAGCGGGAGTAGATATTATTCCTGTATTATCATACCTATGTAACATATTCACAAATATAATAACGATTACTTGAACATTTTTTATCATTCCATTTTCCACTAGTTGACATTTCTACGCAGTCCTCGCCAGAGTTGTGATCATTAGGCTCACCATAGCCAAAGTTCCTGTAACATAAATAACATGAAACCAATCCGTAAGTCCTGGGGGTTGTTTCCACGCAGGGTGGGTGTTCTTGGATCCTAATTCAATATTTCGGTAAATTCAAAAAACCTTTGGGAATAAATAAGTTTGCGAATTAATAGCATTGCAAGTGTTATGTTGTCATGTCTGAGGGTCGCAGGACTTGAAATGCTTCCAGAACCAATTTTAAAATAGCGCTATTACATAAGATCATTGCGCTTCACAGGAAGTTGACTACTTTGACCCAACACACACCGAGTCCTTATAAAACCATTTAGTACCATGCAGGGATGCAGCTATACCAGGCCTATAATAGTCATCGCAGCTTGGGACAGCTGCGCAAGTTTATTACGGGTAGAACGACACAATTTAGCAGTAAGTTCCTTGCCCTGGAGAATTGCATGTCACCTCAATTTTTCACCGATAAAAGACATATGTCAATATATTTGCACCGCAAATCTTTGATGAGTCTGGCACTAACGTCCTAATTTTCGCCGCCGCCTTTTTTCATCTCACTAGTGGGCAATTTGTTTCCGTGTCACTAGTGGGCGAAGTTTTTTCCCATTCCACCCCTGGAAATCTAATGGTGCGCCCTCAACATTTTTACGGGATTCCGTCAATGCCGCATTTTCGTCGCGCCCCAGACTGATTGAGAGATGTAATTGGTGTGCCGCTCAGGGACTGGTGGAATGCTAGTTTAAGGTTGAGACAAAACCTCACACCAATTAACATTGAGAATATTTTGAGAATTAATCCAACAAAAGAATAGAGGTTTCTGACTTTTTATATAGTTTTACTTTAATTGTAAAACTCAATACATAACCATTTATGGGTCTGAGCCCACTATTTGCTTATTGCTCTAGTTGCTTTTTATAATTTCGTATATAACTAGCCATAATTTTTATTATATACATGTATATCAATCCTACTACAGGTAAATACAACAGATGGCGCTATCATTGCACTTAAGTGCTCAATATTAGCACTTCAAGACTGTTTTATTGTGCTCAATATGAGCACATTAGTAGAGATGCTGGGTTGCTAGGGTAGACAATGCGGACAGGAAAGCTCAGGTTACTTAGAGTACTATAGTTGTTATTTCGTGTATATTACACTGAGGAAGGACCTATTTATTTAATACAGCGTACATATTTGATCATTCATTTTGTTTGGTAACATACGTGAATGTACTTGCATTACGTCCATCGACCCAGATAAACGTGTTTTCAGTATCTATATCAGATAATCCGATCCAAAACCGGCCTTGTGTCTCTGGCAGTAGTTGAACAATTAGGTCCTGAAAAATATCAAAATATCAAAATGAAATTATCTAACCACACTCTAATTACTTGCTGCTTGTCTTCCAGCACTGTATGCAACGCCCTCGACATAAAATAGTTTGCCTGTGCTGTTTGGGATCCGCGTACAACAACATACGTCAAAGATTGGAGATGATACAGCAAAGAGCTACTCGGGATGTCAACAAGAACTAAAGCAGACCCAAGGGGCCCATGACACATATTCTAACAATTACAATGGTCAACATTGGAGCAACGTAGAAAGCAATCTCGTGTAACCACCATGTTCAAGATACAAAATGAAACAATTGATATACCCATACCGGACTACATAAATCGTCAAGCAATCTAAACTACAAGGCAGGTTGGCAGTTTCGAGAAGTCCTGGCTAAACAAAACATTGAATTATTGTTAAAATTTCATTTATCGGTCCCGTTCCTGTCAATTGTTATCTTACGTTTTCTGCTTGGTTTTCAATAACAGCAAGATCGCCACCGCGGTTTAAACAGTCTTCTCTTGCCTCGTGTCTCGTTCTGCCGTCCATTACAACGGTATAGTTGCTTCGACCATTTTCAGTCGTGACTTGAAGATCACTTTGACTTGTAGTTGAAGCTTTTCCTA
Source organism: Amphiura filiformis (assembly GCF_039555335.1). Lineage (NCBI taxonomy): Eukaryota > Metazoa > Echinodermata > Ophiuroidea > Amphilepidida > Amphiuridae > Amphiura > Amphiura filiformis. The sequence goes on along the minus strand of NC_092640.1, from coordinate 63,772,649 downwards.
AGGCATAAAACATGTTTCAAAGTATTAACGAAAATGATAATTTGAAGATGGTATTATTACCAAACATTATCATTGTTACTCCTTTATTTCTTTCTCCTCCTCCTTGATACTTATTCAGTATTCAGTTTGTTTATTCTTTTTCTCCTCGTCCTTTTCCGTCGTCTTTTTTGTCTTCTTTTTTCTTCTCTGTTACGTCTTCTTCTTCTTCCTTACCATCTTCGCTTTCCATTGTCATGTCCTTCTTGTCCCGTTTCATCTTTCTTTTCTTCTTCTGAATAATCATATTTTACAATATACAAGCTGCATCAAAATGATTGGTACCCATTGGTTTTCAATATTATTGATAATGTAAATAGTCTGACGCATCACGATTCAACATAAAATCCAAATTAGTCAACTATGCATTCTGGGTATTTTAAGAGTGTCCAATGTTACATTTGGAAGAGGCAGGCTTTTCAATAAACATCAAAATTGATGGGTACCAATCATTTTGATACAGCCTGTATCAACACTGGGAAAAGAGCTATTCTGTACAATATAAGGTGTACCACACGAAAATACATAAATGGGCAACAGTCATGTCGTCAACCTATTTAGAGATAGATAGGTCATGAATTTGGACATGTTGTATGGCATAAAACAGATTACTAAATGGGTCATGTTTCACTGGACAGAATATTACATGAACATCATTATTGGCCTTGTTTGGCTTTATGGATATTTCTGAACAAGCAATGTTGAAATAATATTGTTTGATTCCTTGCGTAATCATTATTGTGTATTTTATCACATACCGTAAAAACTAGATAGTTAGCATATGTGCTTACTATCGAGCGCTTTTGAAAACATGAAATTGTACCAAAGTCCGGCGCTTTACCAACTGAGCTAATGGGGTTGAGACACACATTTGCAGGGTTACTTCTTCGTGTATAACTATGTGTATCGATGATTTGCTCAAAACCCTTTACACCGGTATATGCTTAAAACATCCACGATTTGCAGTCACTTACCTGTACGATCACTGACATTGCAATGAATTAGCGCTCTTAGCTCATCCACGTTGTCAATATTCAAGAACATCCAAGGTTCATTTGTATAGAAGTAATGTTCAGATTCTGCAGGTTGTGGTACGATATTGATTCCCCCAAGTGCGACTTGTGTACACCGGCAATATTCATCTGCAGTAGTATACAGCATAGCCCACCTTAGTTTAGGACCTCCGTAAGGATCAGGCTGTTGGCCCATGTGGCAAATGTAAGCTTCAGCTTTGTTGCAAAAGACTAATTTAACAAAAAATATAAAGATGAGACAATTGGTTTTGAAAGCTATACAATGCATGTCCAAAATTCTTATTTCTAAATCACTTTCTCCCTGCAATCTCTCTCTTACATAGGCGAAGGAAATCCCAACTAAGTTCTACAGGCGAAAAGGTTCGTCGGTCCGGATGTCTTTTTATGACATTTTTCAGTACATATCCACGAAAAAAGCATATTCCCAAAATTTCAGTTGATTCCGATTTTGCGTTTGCGAGTTATGCATGATTATGTGTATTACACTGCTCCATAGACAATACGTTGTAATTTCGTTCTGGTGCACCAGAACGAAAATTGTTATTTCAAATTTCGCGATATCTTTGCTAAACGAATTAATCTACAAGAAATATTTTGTACATAAACATTATGTAGCCAGGGTATTCCAGTGATATAAAAATCTCAACTTTTTTTGAGAAAAGTGGGGAGATGAGGCTGTGGATCACGAAATGCCCTTTTAAGGGTAACAGGAAGCCTAAATTTGTAAAAAAATCTGAACAATTACACGAACATATCTTGAAAAACTTTCAGGTAATGAGAAATGTATAACCTCGGAATCGCATGGAATCATTGGTCAAAGGTTATGCATGTTCATATTTCTATTGGACTTTGGCTGTATTAACTCTGAAGGGGGACATGACAATGCAAATTGCACCAAAACTGTGAATTTATGTTTGAGATTTCTTATGTTAAGGGAAGTAATTTGATAGCGGTTTCGATGAAATCAGACCATTTTTAAATTTTGACCGCTGTGTATAAAATTTGTGGCATTTGACTTATTTGACCTCCTATATAACTCCTGAACTAAGCACCGTAGAAAAATATAACCAGTGACCTTTTTTTAAATTTCATATGATGAGCGGAACAATTTGAGATACACTGATAGGACTTTTGTAAGTTCTGGCCCCACAGTGACCTTCGACCTCTCGTGGAAACCACAGGGGGCATAGAAAAAATGGAACCAATAAAATCTTTATCCTTTCAGTTTTACGGATGCCAAAAAAATATTGGTTCCACTAATGTAGCCAAAGAAAATCCCAAATCCACAGCACCGTGTACTATTAGTCCTTACATAATCAAACAAAGTGTTTGCGCCAAAAAAATCAATGGACGAAGATTATTGACCCAAGACGAAACAAACGTATCTCCGGTAACGAGGCAATGTACATATTTGAACACTTCATTGATGAATCAAAATAGAATATGAGCACCGGTTGTAATATTTATCTATTATATTACCGGTTGAAATATATATCTATTCTAAATTATTAATAAGTGTGACGATGTACGCAATGAATTTACCGTGTCAAGACAGAAACTCTACTTGATTATTTCCTAAATAAGTGATATTTGTGAAAATTCGACCACTCGCCTACAATCATGCTAGCGAGTGATTAACCACTCGCCTTTAAAATCTAAACATCACCGTTAGATGAGTAAATGGGAGCGTTCACTATAACAGGAAGAATTACTGAACAGGTAGAATCATTGAAAATTAACATTAAAATCTGTTCTTTCTTACATTTCCCTTTAGCTTCTTTTTTTTATTTGCTGCTTATGATTTCCCGTTTCCATAGAGGGGTCAATTGGAATGACAAGGAAACATTGGCTATACTCAAAATTTGGAGAGACACGGACACAGGTGTTGGCCCCGATCATTTGTTCGTATATCCGCCATTTTGGATTTTTGCCATTTTGTGCATTTTGAAACCAAAGACCAATTTTTTCTTCATTTTTTAAAGTCCCCAATTAATCTGTATGCAATTACCTATCATGTGAGACATGTTAATGGCTTGGCTTCGATTTAGTTTTCTTCTTCTGACAATTTTCACTTTACGGCCGCCATCTTGGATTTTGGGCTGAATTTGCATACATTTTCAAGTTTTACCGGATTTTTAAGCCGAAGGCGAATTTTTTCTTCAAATTTTGAAGTCGCCAAGTAATCCTTGTACAATTATCGTTCATATAGTACATGCAAATTTGTTGGCTTCGACTTAGTTATCTTTTTTTGAACTTTTTTGAACAAGTGATCAAGCGGTCTATGTACATCAACCCCTGTGCGGAAAGTATTTCTGGGATAAAAAAAAGCTGTGGGAGGAGATAGCCACGCTATTACATGACAAGGGGGGGGGGTCCCGATACGGTCGGGGGAGCAGATACCTGTAGTGATAAAGGCACTGAAAACTCTCCATCGCACCTTCCATGATCGGGTGAAAAATTCAGGCGCAGGAGCAATTGACCATCCTTATTGGGATAACCTACACGATTTTTTTTTTTTGGGGGGGTAGCAAATGTTAACCCCAGAGGGTTCAGTGGGGGGGGGCAGTATGGCCCTGGATGTAGATGGAGATGAAATTTATTAAGCCATAAGCATGATAACAGAAAGGCATGCAATTGCATTTTATAAGATGATTAGGGGGTCCCAAATATATACGGAAAGAAAAATAGGGGGTGTCATAAAATATGTTTGATGACCAAAATGTAGGGAGTCACAACACAGCATGACTACAGATAGTGTGTTTATTTTATTCAAAAAGACTGAAGCCGACTTTTTGTAAATTTGGGACACCGCCAAGAAAAAAATAGCATGATGCTGGGAGTCAGTGTAATTTTTTTTTTTTTGTCATTTTTTCAAAGATGTCCACCATAGTAGGGCCTACATGTATAAAATGCGATATAGAGCTAAGTCTACTGTAAAATGGGACTACTTTGTCAAACTAAAATAATAATAATAATAATAATTATAATAATAATAATAATAATAATAATAATAATAATAATAATAATAATAATAATAATAATAATAATAATAGAACCTACATAAATACAAAATTGGTCTTAATTTTGGAACTTTTGAATTTGCATTTTTCTTACATGACATACCTACCGCATTGTCTGTAATTTGTTCTAAAGAGGGGCGTTTATGGAAAGTGAATTTTCAGTGAAAACATTTAAAATCGGGTTAAATTTTCTGATGATGCTCATGTAGAAAGAAGAGATTTATGACCGGTAATAGGCTTTAACGGACATAACACGTCGGGCATACGCTGGCGAAGTTACGTCATTTATCGGATTAATTACCATAGCAATAGGTGAAAACAATTTTGAACATTTCGCGCTGTACTACAAGCAGGTTGCACTCATCACCTGTATGTCTGCAATCATAGATTGAATACAATACCGGTCTTTTCAAAGATACTAATCTTACAGGTGCAACTAATCAGCATGATTCACCTATTGCTATGGTAGTTAATCCGATTATTACGTAACTTCGCCAGCGTATAGCGCTATTGCCGACAAATGTGGACGCACTAAGGGATTAGCGGAAATATCTAATTCGATCGGACATAAGCCTAGATAAAATATTACCGGTAATAAGTGCATGTGTGAACACAGCTTCAGTCCATCAGCATGATCAGAGGATTATCGTTCCATTCAATCGTTACTATTCAAGAAACAGAACACTTGCAATACCAAGTAGTCTACCATGTGGAAAGAAAGGAAAGAATGCAAATTAGGGTTCACCTCTTGACGATGGTACTACACACCTTGATAAATTTGTAACTATTTTTGCATTTTTCTCAAAAAATCGTCGCTGTTTTGACATACTGGCGTATGACGATTTTTGGGCAAAATGAGTTATATAAACTTTCAAAATCTGTGAATGAAACTCTATATATTCTCAAAGTTTTGAGACCTAAATGTAATTAGTTAATGAGATATGACACAAATTAGCGTGATACGACATTTTTTTATGTAACCCCCCCCCCCGAAAACGTCATTCTGTAATTTGACATACAGTCGTATCAATGATACGTCGCCATAGGCCACAGTGTAACTGTAGTTGCCTATTATTTTGACATACTCTCGTATCACAATGTCGTATCATTATTAATACATAGGTTTTCAAATTGTGCATATTTTGACATACTGTCGTATGAGTTTGCAGATTAATTACTACTACTTAGTGAATGAATAAACAGTTTGTATTATGTTGAGAACAAAGACAGATATGTTATTGATTATATTCTTTGATAATAATAAACATATTTTACTTTGGTGCTCTCCAGTGGGTCTTCAAAAATTGGAAAAACTTTAAATGCGATTTTATCAAAACTGCATTTTTCGTCATACGCCAGTATGTCAAAACAGCGACGAAATAATAACACACTGGTAACAAAAGTTATGTATATTATAGGGGCAAGAAATCCAGTTACTACACTGGAATTTCAGTGACTCAAGACAAGTGGTGCGTTATTTGTGATAAGAAAATGGGTACCGCTAAAATGTACCTCATTATTTAACATATATAATGAACCACACAGTTTTGCTTCATTGTTTCAAATTCATTTGTGAAAATTAAAATGTTATTTGTGCACTTGTTTTTGGCACAGGAAGATGTCGCAAATGAAGTCGATTGTCAAAAAAACTTTTTAAATGTTTAAACAACAAGCAAACATGCAGTAACTTCCTGTGATTTCACAAATTGGTTATATCGGTCATTGCTATTGGTCATGTTGTTTCTGTAACTTCTACATTCATTTAGCTTTCTTAGGAATTTTAGATTTAAAAAAAGTTCGTTTCTGATAACGTTTCTCATAGTTACTACATTTGTGACCGTCCACGGCGAATGAGCCGTAAATTCCTCCCCGGTCAATTTTGTTTTATTTCGTGTTTAAAAATAAACATCATAAACTTAAAATGGTATATCATTTGACTTCAAACGATATCCAGAAGCGGGGTTATGGTTTGTTAAACTTTGCTCCTTCAACAAAATTATAGCTTTTTACGTTTTTACATGTGTCTCTTTTTCCACATTGCTGGCAATATATATCAAACAGTCATAATTGGCGGTCATTTCAAATCATCCCCAAGTCAACGAGGTTTAAGAAAGTTCTCTCATTGTTAATTGTTGGTTATGCATACCTGCTGTACAAAATACAATGCCTGGTAACCCACCACTTGAACAGGATTTAGCAAGAGCAAACAAAGACCAGAGCTATTAAAAGTTCTATAGCCGGCCATCTAAGGTAGAAGCTTATTATCCACTTCAACAATAGGATTATTGATTAGTTTTTGACTATCAAAATAAGACGGATGTCGGGCCAGCTTAAGTTATCGATGAATACGACCTTCGTACACATTTTACACCGTAACACAGAATACAATTTAGGGAATTTACGGCTCGTTTGTGCTGCCGGGTCACATATTATTGCTAAGATTTGGATGAGAGGATCTGGCTTTTCATTCAACTTTATGCCGTTAAAAAACACAGTTTTAAACCCGCGCATGCAAAATGAATATAATGCAGACACTCAGAACGCAGGACAGCCGATTCTTTTGTTCTGCTTAGTCGCGCTAAAAGTCGATCGATACATGTTAAAATCAGCAGAATTCAGAGATACACCTTTGTGCTATGAAATTAATTTTCTCGGTCAAATATAAAGCAATATTTTTTTTTTTTGTAATGTCAGTTAAAAACATAGTGCTTGGATATACATTAAAAAAAATCCTAGAGTTAAAATTAGCCATGAAATTGTGTCTTTAAGTGTGACATTTTTGATTTTTATAGGCCTTTAGTTCGCCCGCGAGCTTTTTACGGAATTCATTTTTTAGCGTCTCAAACTAATATAGTTTGCTAAAGAAAGATATTTCCCACCTCTGTAAGGCACATCGTGTGGGTCTATATATTATAGTTTTGTCAGAATTTCCGTTTTTATTTTACCCTTTTCCCTTCATGCTCCGAAGCATGTCAAACTCAGTACTTTATTTCGAGAGCAACCAGCAGAAATAATCGATATTTCCATTGTTATCATCCAGATTCCTTTTCCATTGAAAGCAAGGATTGCCCGACCAGCGATTTGGTAGCCCAAATTCCCAATTGGGTGTTCTGGTAAATGAGGTGAATTTTGGACATTTGCTCCCGTGATAGCTTGCAATTTCAATTTATAGGGCCTATGGATTCCATAATTATGAAAACCATTTTGTCTGTTTGTTTGTTTGTTTATTTACCTAGGATGGGAGGTCCATGGGAAAATCCACTGTCCAAACCTAGAAAAATTAGCGTGTTATTATAGGGGATTTTAATTTTCTGTCACTCCTATCTCCAGGTGAATTGTGTATGACCCCCCTCCCCAATCACGGGTTGGCATTTTCATTACACCCTTCGGACTTGTGTTCGGGTTTGTTTTTAATTGGAAATGTAGGCCTATTTGTCATAATTTAGCGCTAAAGGACCTACTTTCTAAATGTATAGCTATAGCCGTGCTATATATAAATATTATTATGTAACGTTATACATGTAATATTATATAGGCCTATGGGGGTGGGGTGGGTGCAGAGGTGTGTGAGGTGGGTAGTGGGGGTGTATATAGGGATGGTAGGGGTGGTACTCAACACATTTTAACCATGACTTGCAATTCCTTTATGTCATTTAATAGGTTTTTTATAAACTTCCATGTTTAACCTTGTATTGTTTTGGCTGCATCATTATGACTTTCGGTGGGTTTTTTCAAAGCAATTTCAAACAAACACAAACAAAAGGCACCATACCCAGTCACCTTCATGACAATTGAAACACTAGGTCAAGTATAAACACTAGGTCAAGTATTAACATCCAAGTTATTCTGTTTTTAGGCAAGCAATTTTTAATTAATTGCTTCAACAGGTTTTTGTTTAAAAACAAAAACCTGTTTAAATTAACAATGATAAATGAATGGTTCTTATAAGGCACAATCTCTTCCGATGATGAACTCAAAGCGCGTAAAGCACGAAATTGACAAACAAACATAAAAACAATCAATTTACAAAGATTGGTTTTTAGCTGGCGTTTAAATAACGAAAGTCTGGGGATGTTACGAAGGTTATTTGGAAGTGTGTTCGAAACAGTTTGCTTGATAAAACATACAGCTTAATATTTATGTTTTGTAAATGAAAGTTTTTTTTAAATATTGACCAATTGTAAGATGTAAGATTGTTGATTTTTTTACCAAATGTTGGGCAAAGTTGTTTTGAGGAGAAGTAAATTTCAACACATTGGTCCGATGATCACGGTGATGAAGAAATCAAATAATTAATCACTCATGAAAGATCCTCATAGTATGATCAGTGTCATAGGAGCGCTAGGCCTGGGAATTTCTTTGCTATATTGAAGTTCTGGCAACACTGTAGCCAGGCCGGGCACCCAGAGATATCGATCCCCAATGCTAATATTAGCCTCAGATTTCACGCGTGGATTTTGATAATTTTCAGCCGGCAGTAAAAAATGGTGAAATCAAAACGGAAATTCTGACAAAACTATGATATATTGCTCACGGTGATGTGCGTTAGAAATCGATAATCTTACACTAAATAACTGAATTTCACGCCTAAGTTTAACACTAGGATTTGAAAAAAAGTAGAGCATCAAGCATTACAGTTTTTCCTGACATTGACTGAAAAAAGGAAAATTATTGCTTTTCATTTGGCCGAGAAAATTATTTTTACATTGAAAAGGTGGACGTAACTCAAAATTTTGCTCATTTCAACACCAAATTCGATCGTTTGTATTGCCTCATTAAATGACTGAGTGAGCTAAGCAGAACAAAAGAATCGGTTGTCCTGCGTTCTGAGTGCAGATATGATCTTCATATAAATGTCGAGTGTCTTATGTGTGCATTAATTGTTACAGGGTGTTATGAAATTTTAATCTTAGTCCATTTAAGCTACATATATTTTTGCACTTTAGCCATAGTGAATTTGGCAACAATATATTGATAAAACAGTTACTTTTAAAACCGGTGTTAATAATATATGCATTGTATTTCTACTTTACAGACAACCTGCAAGGGCAACTCTGAGAACAACTGTGGTATTGCTAACATAAATACAAATTGTAACTCTGCTGAAGGACGTCGTCGCACGAAAAGACAAATGCAGGATATCGTTGTTCACTATGAACTTACTGGGACCAGGTTGGTAAAAGGTGGCAAATATTCTAAAAAGCAGCTAATAAAATGGTCTACAACATTATACAAGTTTAATGTTGAGTTTTTACAACATGGCATTTTAGATATCTATTTATGAGTCTTTAACGTCTTTGAAACTTAAATTAAGTTAACAATGATTATACTCTGCTCGACTTGTGTGCTTCAAGTAAAATGAATAATATACCAATATTAACTGTCTATGAGTGTGATGGTCAAAATATAATCACGAGATGAAAGATGGATTGTTCCATTCCACGAGCCGGAACGGCGATTGGAATGGAACAATACATCTTTCACCGAGTGATTATATTTCGAACATTACACGAATTTAAGACAGTTAATATTTGTTTTATATCACTCATGCATAAATTCTATTACTAAAATGCTATTTAAGGTAGGAAATACATTTTTTCATCAACATAACACCATGTTTTGCCGTGATATAGGCCCCTACTTCACATTTTGGGGTCCACCCCATAATTAAATCGGCGATTCCAAGAGTCAGCGCACGGCTTGGCGCAGGCGCACTACGGCAGAGCACTATGATAGTAAAGACTATCACACGGAGAGGGTGATGGTAAAAATGATAAATGGTAATCAATCAATGAAATGTCTAGAATTTATGTATGAGTGATATAATATTAATTACCAAATGTTATCATTTAAAGGTCGTGATGGTACATTATTTTGTATAGCTTGTTGCAAAAATGTCCTTCCAAGTTCTCTATGGAATAAATAAGGCTAATAAGCACATGAGTACTAACTGCTGATTGGTTATAAAAAGAAAATTATGATTTATTGAGCCAATTAGCAGCATGGTAAGAATGGTGCCAACGAGGATAATATTATTTAGATATAATTGTAGCATAATTGACTAATCAGTTCTCAATCGACAACTGTTTTTTGTGGCTTAAAATGACATAATCGCTATTTAGAAGCTAAATTATATTATAATGTAAACAAGTTCTATTATGATTAACATGGGACGCAGAGGGCAGAATCGCCGCTTACATAGTTGTAGTTCTAGTCTCAACGCCTTGTTAGGGCCAGACAAGAAAGAATTATGGTGAGCGCCATTTGAAGTGATGTTATGCTGAATGTGGAGTATTGTAGTGATTTGTGACTTTATTCTTGAATTGCTTGGTTGATTTTATGATGATTTCATCAGATAGTTGTTTCCAGTTCGGGAAATAGGAGTGTACCCAGCAGTCGTTTGTTTCGATTGGGCGTTGGTATGCTTTACTGTGGTGATGTTTAGTGTTTACTATTAACACTGTATGCTTCTTTATAATTGGGAGAAGATTATAGCCGTAAATAAAAAGAGAATAGTTAGTGTAGTGCGCGAGATATTTCAAAAAAATCTTAAATGTACACTTTTACTTTAGATGACTAGAAATGACTCGACTGACACTGCGGCTTTAGAACAAGCAATGGCAATCCCCGCATCCGATCTTATATCTGCTGCCAGTATCGTTGTTAATGTGAATGGGCAAGATGTGACGCTTAATGTTGTCGAGACAGAGACTGGTAAAAGCAACTTGTGAACCAGGACAGGAACTTACGGGCATGATTTGTGGTAAATCATTCATTCATTGCATTCGGCTGCAAGCGATTACAAAGTTTCTCTATGTACTACGATTTGAAGCCAAAGTGGTAATGGCATCTGGCAGTAAAAAGTTGACAAAGTCTCCCAACAGTTTTTGCACATAAGCCTTTAACTAGCCCAATGCCTAATAGTGTAAGGCAGTTAAACAAAATACATAGATTGTGGGATAGGCTTCAACGCGCACACACCCATTGTCAGTCTGTATGATCATAGACTATGCCATAGTCGATTTTTGATCAATAAAACATGTTATTAATCATGATGAAAGCATTCAGTTGAACTCGAAATTATACTGATATTTATTACATCAAAATACTAGTATAAAATTGTTATGAAAAAGTTGATATAATTATATTAGTGACAGTAAAAGTAAAGTATACGTAGGCTTATATTATTGAATGCAACATCATAATGTCATTATATAAGCACTTCAATACTGAACAATTCTGATTTTAGAATCTACCAGTTTATTAATCGCATAAGTCCCAGTTAAAAATCGACTATGGACTTTCAATTTTAAACGGGACTTTGATCCCTAACACAAACATTGTCAATCATACTTGTTTATCAGCCAATTTAACCGCACACACAAAGCCTGGAAATACAAGCATGGTACAAGACGCGCTCATGTTCCCGCCGACACAAAGGCCGCATAGTTGTGTACCATGTAGTTATTAATGGTAATGTCAGGTGCCCGGAGTATTTAAACCATAACGAGATCTGTGCGACCAATCACAAGCCAGATCCATTTAAAGATGCATTACATCATGGCCAATTTTAGTAGGCCAGGAATCCGACAATCTCATCCATAAGCTCATAGACAGCCGTGTTAAGGTTATACACAATTTTGCCATTTTCAGAAGCAAAATGGGATGCACGTAGCCCCCTTTAAACTTATCTATTTCTGGAAATAAATATCGGAGAGAGAAAACGCAAACTACGTCTAAAAGCTGAAAGTGTAAGGGTCATTATTATGCTTGAATTTTCCACTTGGCTCAAAATGAAATGTACTTTTCAAACATTTCAAATTTTTTTCTATTTTTGGAGCATAAAGATTTTTGGGAACACGGCCATAATTTCTCATTGGAAGTGGCGATTTTGTTGGGAACTTCGACGCACATTACAAACAAGTCAATAAAAGAATGTGCATATTCATTCTTGATATTGGTTGTCTCGATTTTTTTTTTTAGCTTAAAATGTTGGCCGAATTTGAAGTAAAATGGCCTCCACTTGTATGTCGTTTTGTAACCAGTAATAATAATTCCGTGCAAGATTTCATAGACAAAATTCTGACCTACATTATTTCTATAAACCCTCTTCTGCATGCAGGTGCTATTTAAATTTTCATTTCGATAGCAGAAAATTGAGATATTTGCTATTTTTCCGACTCGCTGCTGCCAAATTGTCTAGTTTCGCGATAAAAAGATACAGCGAAATCAATTTTTTTTTCGAACCATTTCACCTCGTTTCGGCTTGTGCTTTGAAGTACAAACTTCAAAATTGATATAGTGATTCTATATTTCAAGCTGCGTCATACTGTGTTTTTCTTACCTCTGATTGTCGCTGCTCAAGGCCAAAATTCGAAATTTTTTTTGACAGAAGTGACACTCTCATTTCTTTTTAAAACACATGTTTACGTACGACATTGTTACGACGGGCTGTATTTGCCAAGTGGTGTTGCCGAGGGCAAGTGGTGTTGCCGAGTTTGGATTTTAAAATATTTAGGTATTTTCTAGCTTAAAATCCAGCGCCAATGCTGCGCTTGCAACAGGTAGATATTTAGAAATCCATTTAAGGTATGGGTATGGGTATGGAAATTGGGGATCCCAAAAAATTGGCATATGCCTATATATAGGCTATATGCAAAGGGATGGGGCATTTTGGCAGGCCAAGGGGAGGGGGCCACAAAAATTTGGCAGTCCAGGGGGTGCGGACAAGCGATTTTCGGCTGGCCGAGACGGAGGCAAGCGATTTTTAGCGAGTCGCTTGGAAATTTTTGCTTATAATTAGTAGGCTAATACCGGTACTGATTGCACAGCCTTTCGAGAAAGCAAGCTTTTGGCAAGCCGGGGCCGGGGGAGGGAGTAAAATTAAATTTTGGCAGGTCGAAAGGAAGAATGACTTTACCTAGCACACATTAAAGGGGCATTTCGTGATCCACAGCCTCATACAACCCCATAGGCCTACGTCCTTTCTCACAAGTTAAGATTTTTATACCAGTCATCCCGCTCTGGCCACATGTTTAGGCATTTTCACGCAGATCAATTCATTAAGCAATGGAAAATATTGCCAAATTTGAATTTCGTTTTAAAAGCCTACTCCCCATTAAAAAACCCACTAATTTTGGGGGATTAAAAAGTTCTGTAAAATGAAACAAAAGGCTGCCTCAATCCTAATTATACTTTTAATAGGCCAGGCCTTCATTTCTGAAAATCGCGTGAGCTCAGTTAGTCACTCTCCCATGTGTAGGCCTACTGAGGAGCTTGACAAGGAGCTCAATTATATAATATCAATATTAAACCATAGGATTTTCAAGAAGTGAGCAGCTCAATAAATGCCATTAGTAAAATTATTGGGCCTACGATTTTTATATTTTATTTGACTGTGATCCGTTTTTCTATAGGCTATATACATGCCTACACTGTATATAGGCCTACCTTTAAAATTTCTAAAATTGGCGGAATTGAACAAGCTCTAAATTTCTCATACGTCCAGCATAACCAAGGGCAACGGGGGGGGGGACGCCCCTAGCTATGGCCATACCCGTAGTGGCGGAACCAGAATTTTTTTCCGGGCATGGGGCCCGGGGGGAAGTGAATTTGAGACGGGGGCACTTATTGCACTTGAAATTGCCGCAAAAAGTGGAAAATTACATAAAAATTGTGGGGATTTTGCCTAAAAACTGGATGAGAAAGAAAAATATTGGGGAAATACTGCCCCCTCTAGCGGCGCCACTGCATAGCCTATCCATCCATGATGCTAGAATGACGGAAGTTCTGACGCTGAAATTCAATTTCAATATCACGAGTTTTTATCAGGGATTTTACCAAGGGAAGGCGATAGTGTAGGATTTTGCTGATATACCAGGCAACACGAGAAAGGTGTGGCTAAATAAGGGAGTGTTCATTATAAATATTTTCCATTATCATACTTTTGACGCCGAGAGCATAATTATTTGAAGCGTAGGCCTACATCGTGTCAGTCACATGGTCACATTATTTTCTGTTGAAAGAGAAACGCACATGTCTCTGATTAGCTCGGGGATTAGCTACTGCGCGCTGCGTGCTGGTCTGTTGTTGTCGAGTGGAAATGGGAAATTTATGAATGAACTTCCGCAACTTTGCAACATCATCACGCAGCGGCGTAGCTGGGATTTTTTCCAGGAGGGGCAAGACTGTAGGCCCTATGGGGAGGGGCCCAAATATCCACCAAATTTCCCACTGGGGCGGGGGCCCAAATAGACAATTTTTGCCAGGCTTATCATAATCGTATATGGTAGGCCTATTGAGCTGTATTGCATATCGTTTGGATTCCCCATCTCTCTGCCCCTCCTCTCACCCTCTCCTCTCTTTTTTCCTCTTTCTCTCCCCCCCCCCTTTCCCTCTTTTTTCCTTGCACTAGGGGCGGGGGGCCCAAATAGGCAATTTTGCAATTGCCCCCCCCTGGCAGCTACGCTACTGTCATCACGGTAGACATACGCGGTAGGCCTACAAGCAGGGCTGTCAACTCTCACGCATTGGCCGTGAGTCTCACGCATTGGGTCACTTTCTCACGGTCTCACGCCAAGGTAGTATAATCTCACGCCTACGTAATAAATCTCACGCAAAAAGCTGGAAAATGAGTAAAATCTCACGCATCGTCCTGAATAATTTGTTGCTCCTACCGTCCCCCCCCGCTTTTCACATTCCCGAGCGCCGTGGCTCAAATATTAATGGTTCAAAATGAACATTGGAGTCGGCAAAGCCCGGTACGCCTAGCTCTTTATACAGACAAATATAGTAGGCCTATCAAAATGTTGTATTTTTATATTTTCTGGTGGACTCGCGGAGAATATCATGTCATGTAGGTCCCGGCGCTGGGTGGGGGGGGGGGGTCTCAAGGCATTTTGGTAGGCCTACCCATGCTTGATTCCGGGGGGTTTTTTAGCAGGCCCGACCATTTTTTTTAAATAAAAACACCTCGGCGGGTCTCTTCAAAACATTTGTACCGCGGGGATCAAAGTCATCCAAATTTGGCCTAATTTGACGCTTTTTTAAGGGCACTTTTGCCAAAATGCGCCCAAAAGTTGGTCTTCGCTGTAAACCCACCCATCATAGTCGTTGAAAAGGTAGGCCTACCCCAAAACTGTGACACATCCCCGAACCCGAGGGAGAGACCTCCGCGGGTAAAAACACACCTCTAGCGGGACCAGATTTATAATTTAAAATAGGCCTACATTTTGGAAGCCAGTCATCACGACAAAACGGGCCATGGCAGTGTTAATGGTATTAACACTTTGATTTTAGGCTTAAATAACGAGTGTAGGCCTATAAATTACAAATTTGCACACACCCGGGGAACCTTCTCAAGCTGGTTTGGGTAAGGATGTGAGGCTGTGACTCCGAAAAACTACGGTACGATTTTAAACCAAATTTGAAGAAAACAGACCCAAAATTGTATCAACTTTTGGACTGAAAGTTTTCGCAAATATTTACTTTTTCGAGAAAATTATTGAAAATACCCTTCTTGAACCTAATTTTCATGACACTGAGGGTCAATAAAATCATGGCTAAAAATACAACAGAGTCTAAACTAAATGGCTGAAAATGCACCCCAAATCTGCCGCACATCCCCACGACACATTTCACCTTATAGATTTTGAAAATTGTCGCAATAAAATAGGCCCGAACTTATCCCAAATTATCCCCCGAAAAAATATTTTTTTTGCAGGTGAGGTTGGAGTCTTATTATTTTTATTCTCAGAGAGGATATGGGTTGATATTTTTAGCAGGGTACAATTTGTCTTGTTTTTTGACGTTGAAGTTCCAGATTCTTTTTTTATATGTTATTATTCATTTATTTATTTATACCCCGGGATTTATACCCTGTACGTGGGGAAAAGTACACACGGCAGCTACAGAGAAACCACGAAAAACTCCTGTAAAGTGCATGAAAATGCCCCGAAAATGTGCCAACCGAAACACCCGAACAGGAAGATAAAATAAAAAAAACAAAACCAAAAACCGGGCCAAAAACCCAGGAAATTTCCCGAAATAAGTTCCAAATTCTTTGTCCCCCACTAAAATATATGAACACTCCCTTATGAAGTCTGCCCTCTTCCGGCTATTCTGGTAGTAGGCGTTGACAATTACCTTCATATTTTTGAAGCATGTTTGAACCCGATTTGTTCTCTATTCACATTTTTAACGTTGCAAGTAACATTTCAAGACCTCTATTTGTGACAGGTATTTATTACCTTGCTAGAGATGTGCCTAAAGTTGAAATTCAATATTTCGGATCGCAAAGATCGAGAGATATAAAGTTGTTGAATATCAGTTTAACACCATGGATCATATGGGCGTCTTATATGAACGATTACAAAAATGGCTGGGATACAGGTTGTGTAAATACTACATGAATATTCATGAACTATACAGATTCCATTCTTCTCTAATAATAAAGATGTCAATCACTCTCCCAGACGACAGTTGCTTGGCGCTTGTAAACAAATCGAATAATAGTGCTTGATAACAGCTAAAAAAATAGGCTAAAAACACATTTTCACACAATTTTTTCCGGATTTTTTATTTCACATGATAAGTAGACATATTTTCTTACGTATAAGGTAATAATATATTTTTTCTGGAGGTAAAGCCCTTCAACACTTTGTTTAACCTTAAGCATGTAAACCGCAATCCAAAGTCAGTAGTCCACTTGGGAAGCTAACAAACAGAGGGAGTACGGTGACTGAATAGATGATCAGTTGTGAAAATCTATCAATTGTGCACAAATTAATTAAATTCAATATCCAGAGTATGCACAATGGGCAAGTGGACTACGGGGTAGTCTAGTATGATCACTGACCTTATAGGCAAGGGGCTGCCTATTTAATAATCCCACACAGAGGTACATGGCAACCTACTTCCTTGTAGTTGCACCAGCGAGTTCTGCCTGTTCTCTGTTAACACGGGGTGAATGTCCTTTTTTCACAGCCATTACTTATTTACTTGTCTCTTTTGACAATGGGCGATCTTCAGTAAATGGCTCTTTTCAGGGCAACCAAAAACTTTTACATTAGCATATAGGCTATGTCCGCTTATTCACTGTTCACAAGGCGCAGTATTAAAAAAAACGGCTGTAGTAGACAAGGGGTGGCTTACATGTCTGACGAAAGCTTGGCAGCTCTAAACTTGTTCGACGGTGAACCCGCTGAAACCTTTCTAATTATAATACATATATGGTGAATAAAAAGCACGGCATTTGGGATTTTTAAACTTTAGTTTAGTTAACGACTGAAGAAGTCAATTAGTGTTGACCTGACATTAGGTCAGGTCAAAGATTATTCCTGTTTAGCAAAAAGTTTGTATTATTATCTTCGTCATTACACGTCAGTTGTAGTTTCTCTAGCTGTGATTTGAAATATAATACGTGCTCTCTGGTATCATAATTATGTATTGGATAAGTACAAATTCCAAACTCTAAAGTTGTACAATAATGTAAAATTCTGAATTTGCATATATCAGTTGTGTGTATTGATTAACAGTTTCCTGTCCTGTTGGCTCAAGCTTTGATTTGACCACGTCAGGATGCAGTCCATGTGAAGCCGGCACATACCAAGACAAAGAAGGCCAACTGATTTTCAAACCATGTCCAGATGGAACAACTACAGCTGGAACAGGGTCATATAATGATAACCAATGTCAAGGTCAATAGTATGCTGCTTAAAACACTTTGTATGAAATAAGTTTATTAAAATTCATTGCCTGTGTTTAAATAATCCATATCGGTGTTGCCTTTATGGTAAATATTAGTCACCTTTTAAGCAATATGTATACTTCTTTCTATTTTTAGGATCTTGACCACCCGGGGAATATTCATATTTAGGACTCACGTCCTGTCAAAACTGTCCGCGTGGCACTTTTCAATCTGAAACTGGACAAAGAGGATGTGAACCTTGCGCAGAAGGAGATATGTGAACAGTGCCTTGGTATGGATGGTCCTTTGGTTTTCTCTTTAAGCAATGAATTTATAAATATAAAACAGGCATCAACTATTTCAGTAAAGTCAAAAAACCAAATATTTTTGATTCAAATATTTTGATATCGATACATCGAGTGTGCGTATAAATCGAACATTGCATGACAAATGCTTGACTAAATCACAGTGAGTAAAAGAAGAAAGTGTGTTTATTCTTTATTGAGATAAAAATACAGCTATTTTAACATATTTGTAAATACTATAACCCCTACGATTTTTAATAATAGATGTATAGGCCTATACCAAATGGCTTGTAAATGCTATCTATCTCCAAATAATTTAGTTATACTTTTTGAATTCTTATAATCTTTAATCACTGAGTTGAAGATTTATTTGTATGTTTGATGTGACAAAAATCATGATTTTATAGAATAAGTAAAGAGTACTGAATAAAGATGTATAATCCTTCAAGAAGATATTTGCTAAGCTAATTACATGTAGTTTGACACGAAGGATAAACTACTTTTATCTTAGTTTATTGTAAACTTTAAGTCAGCATCATTTGAAATACAATAACAACAACTAATCGGCTTTTGTATAGCGCCGTTACATGACCAAATACGACATCAGCGCTTCACAAAATTCAACCTTAAACTACAGACTTACATTGCAAAAACAAACAAGGCAGCGTGTGTGGGAATAATTAGTCTTAATAACCAGGATTTTCTACTTTTATCTTATAAATATAAAGTCGTGTGATTTTTTTGTCAACAGCCGTTGGAAGCTTTACTCCCATCTTCTCAACATTACAGTATACAAGGACAGGTATTATGCATTATTATATTTTTATCAACAGTATTTTTTGTGTAAGAAATTTTAAATGAGGAACTTTTCTAACAGTCACCTACCCACAAGTCAACGTTCAACATTTATATAAAATACTAGAGACATTGCGATTTCCAAACGTAGACATCGGACGTACGTTGATCTATTAAAAACCACTCTCCTGTATCGAAGCGAGGTCACGTATTTAGCTATTTTGGAAGATATTCCACGTGCGAGATCGACGTAGATATATCGTTGAAAATGCACAAAATTTGTCCCTTTCACAATAAATATTATGTTAAAGACATTCAAAGATAAAGAACATACGAAGGAAAGTCTAATTATTATTATGATCCTTTTTGTTTGTAACAAATCGTTATAATAAAGGTACAGTGATGTGATAAAAATGGACTAAATTTAAACGCAATGTTCATACGCAGAGATTGCCCATTGAAATGTGTGTGATACTTTGCGTACAAAAAATGATATTGCGATTTCCCATTTTGGATTCCAACGTAGAATAAAACGCAGATGCTACGTTGAAATATGCTGATTTTACCTCATGTCTAAGTCCATGCAACGTGCCCAATTTTCAGGACGAAAAAGTCTCATTTTGAAAGTTAAGTCAGCATGTGTGGATGTAGTGATGTTTAGTCTACCAAAATATATGTTTTTGGGCAACTATAATATTTGGGGAGCACAACAAACAATTAAGTTCATTCAGCATGTAGTTCAAAATTTTAGTCAAAATCAAAAGCGGCCTGCTTGAACTAGACAGAGACTCAGCTTACTGTTATTTTTTCAATCACTATACCCTCTATCGACCTAGATTAGATTAGATCAAATATTATATGCTGAAATGTTCTCCTTCGTGACGAATGAGCACAATCCAGTTTGGAACCGAGACTAGCAATATTAACACCGTATTAACGTACGTGAAAACGTACGTTCCACGTGCTGCGTTTGAAAATCGCAATGTCTCCACTACCCATGCCACTCAGAACGCTACTGACCATTCTCTATTGTTATGCATAGTCGTGCTAGAATTCGATCGATACATATGCTGAAATCAACACAATTCTGCTCCCGCAGAGCAAGAACATACTATACTTTTGTTGCACGTAACGTGCGTTCGTGGCCTATTTCACCTTCATTTGACAAGCTATGTCCAGGTCTGTTTTGCTTCCCGGCTTTGTATATAAATATGTGTGGCTTATCATAAAAAGGCGCAGTAATTAATAGTGCGCTACGCACAGGTACAGCGCCTAGACGTTGATCCACAAGCCTCAGCACACTTTACAGGTTGTCGCTGATTACTACTGCCCCACATCATTCCATAAACCATTTAACAACAATTCAGGGATATGTTCTTCTGATGAAGTCCATTTTGCTTCGTATTTGAAAATTAACCTAGCCATTTGTATTTTTAAAGAACCTACAACCAAATCCCCTAAAGGAGGTGATGAAGTACCTGTGACTGGAATCGTCATAGGTGTTGTTGCTGTCCTGCTTATCCTTCTTGTTGCTCTGGGTGTGGCATGCTTTATCTGTAAGCGAGGATGGTGTTCCAGGTGTTCCAACGCTGACCATGGTGCAAATGACCCGTATGGTCAAGGGATGTACGACATGACCCCGGATGAGTTTCCAAAATGGTCAAGGGCTATATCCTGATTTCAAAGGTACAATTGCACAGCATATTACTATTAGGTTTAATAGAAAAGAATATTGGGAGGGGGAGAGGGCAACAAATTTTGCGCAAAATTCCCGCCAAATGTGAAAATTTTCGCAATTTTGGGTTTTTACAGGTGGACAGGGGGCAAGAGTTCTGACTGGGGGCATTTGCTTCTCATTCCACCCTAGTGGCACCGCCACTGTTTGGGTGTGTGTTCTTCTACATTAAACTTCAGTGGTGGAATTTCATATGAATTTACATTCATGACAGGTGGACACATAGCCGTGGATGTCCACAGTTGTAAGACGTATTCTAGAGGGCACCAACAGCCTAGAAATAGCCAATAGGTTCTATTTTGATATATGTGCAATGGCAGATCCGCGGTGTATACAATTTTAGTCAATAATAAAGTTAATATTATTTTTTGAATTTTTCTGCACACTTAACAAACAAAAAACGTTTATCTTACAGGGCAGGAAACCCCAAAACACATCGATGACAGATTTGATGCGTATGGAGAAGAGGTAAACAACTATGCGTACTCGGTGTGAAAGATATATCCCTGAAAGATTTATCCCTGATGAAGGGAAATGGACAATGATGGATTAAAGAATTAAAGACAATGTTATTGTTAAATTCAGTAGTGAATTATCTTAAGTTAAGAAAATAAACCAGGTATATGGTTATCTGCCAGCTATTATTCTACCAAAGCTTAGCAATATGCAGCGTTTTACTCAGTTTATACAATACGTCGTTTCAGGTTTTGTATTGCAAAGGAGATGTATAATGGGCAATTTTAGTTGAAGTCCATTTATTATCTTCTATGGAAGACATGACCTTAATGTTCAAAATAAGGGCTGTAGGTTTCAAATGGATTCACCCATTTAGATATAACTCCATTTTAAATTCACACTCCCTGTGTATTAAGGTCGTTTATTCCAAAAGGAATAACTCAATTACCTCCGGAAAGGATGATATTGAAGGGACAAAAGCATTTGGCAAGGCAAGCTAAAAGGGAAACAATCAAATTCGTAGTATGATTTGCAGCAAAAAAAGGAAATAACCTTTAACCAAGGTCCTAAAATGTGGTCGAAATTCAGCGGAGCCAGGACAACTAACCTGTACTTTAAATTTATTTTTAAAGTTTACACAATATGCCTAAACGATGTAAGCCGGTGCTATTTTGTGTGGATGTTAAATTAGGTGAAGAGTGAAAATACGCCCAATTGACATTATATTAGGCAAAATTTTAATTAACATATTGATGATTAGTATCCCAATAACTTTATGTAACCTATGATATACCGTATAGCTATGTAAGAGCTTTCTTTGCTATGTGTAATTTTACTGGTGTTTCTATATATTTTTATTTGCCAAGACAAAACGCATACGTAAAACACTAAAACATACACACAGGAACAAATACAATTTCCGGGCAGTGGCGTAGACATTAATTTTCTTTAGAGTGGAAGTGTGAGGGGCAAAATTGGACGAAACTGGTTAGAAATGTGGAAAAAAGACTTTAAAAACTAAAATATTAAAGTGGCTAGCATCTCACAAGATGGCGACAAGATGTTGCAAGCTTTTTGCCCCCTCGCAGTTTTCCTCAGTAGGACAAATGTTTAAAAAAATACAAAAAAACTCACTACAAATGTTTTAAAGTTTCATTGCTAGTTATATGAACATATTTACAAATAAAATAACGAGTTCTTAAAGATCATTTAATTTTTCTGTTGTAATTATTTCGCGCTCGACCTACAGAGTGCTGATCATTTGGCTCATCGAGGTCAAAGTTCATGCGACATAAATAGCACGACGCCAATCCATGGAATTGATTTCACGCCCGTTCTTTGACCTTGGTTCACTTTTTCAGTAAATTCCGAAAGATTGCGATATAATCTTACATCAAACATCGGCGTGATACTGCGCAACTCACCATGCGCAGTAATTAGGTGTCATAATTCGCAGAAGTACATTTTGCTTCAAATTTGACATACAATAAACTGTTTTATGAATATGGTCATCACTAACAGGGGTAGTTACTGCTTTTGACGAGTTTACTACACTGTTCATAATTTATATTGAAAGTGTGCGGGATTAACTGAGTTTAGGATACATACAATGAAGGTGAAATAAATATCTAAAATATCTAATACAAGAGACTTACAAAATTTATATTATTTAATTATTTAACGGCCTCAGTCTGTCTGGCCGGTTATACATTTTCATCGTCCTTCGACATATCAAGTCGAATTTTCACACAGTGATAGGGGACACGCGCGAGTGTTTTTGGTAATCTTCGCTAAAGTGCCCCAGAGTTCAACGTTCACGGGAGGGGCCAAATTTCTAACTTTTTCGATTAGATTTTAATAAACTTGGTGCAAGTAATCCTAGATATGAGGGAACATGTAAAATTAAACAGGGGTCATCAGGTCAAACATCATTGTTGGGTCATATTTTTAAATTATTCGATTAACCTTGGTCGTCTGAGTTAATCGTTCATAATCCGATATGACGGAAACACGTCGAAAATGAATAGACATCATGTAAGGTCAAATGTTATCTACATGCAGGAGTCAAATCTTCTTAGAGGCCCATTCAGTGATTTTCTTATCGGGAGGATCGTACAAAATTGGCACATTTGTTACTCTCATAGATGTGCTAACATAACCTGCTAGTGGCTAATTTAAAAGCCGCGTATTAAAGATATTTTTAACGATTCTGCAATTTCTCTACTTAAGGATACTACAAGAAACGTATAAAACGTAAAAAAGACGTATACACTTGTTTTCTAAAATCAAGTTTTCTCATCAATTAAATACCTCAGTTGGTTCGTTGCATATAGCTTTATATTTTTTTTGTATGTTCATACATAATTGTTAGAACCCGTTTGGATATCTTTTGCTTATATCTTTTTTACGCACCATGTTCACGAGCGAGAACTTGGATGTTTTTTTGTGTCCGGTACACATCTGGTATGCGTGCGCTTCGCTCGTTCAACGTTCGGTTATGTTCGTTAATCATTCGGTGACACTCGCCTGATTGAACGGTACTGACACACTGCATGTTCGTTTAAGTCCGTTTCTTGTACCCGGCCCGTGTTCGTTGCAAATATAATGTTCCTGTTGATTTCCCCAGCGGATAAAATATTTTTGTATACGGCGATGTACGTTCATCCAGTTCATCTATGTGTGATAGAGGCATGCCTCGGCAATAGTTTTACAGATACAATAGTAGCTGTAGATGATCTAGTTTGCATTAAATGTACACTTGTTTATTTACAAAGTCGAAACGTCTTCAGTGATCGTTGATGCGGTTTGCGATGTATTTGTTTCGGGATGGGCCCCAGGGATATCCTTACCACAACATCTTTTAAGCATCAAAGTGCGTAACATCGCATACCTGTAGTCATGGCAATGGCAATACAAATACGGATTTATAACTGAATTCATCAACAAAAATGCCCTACCAATGGTTAATGATAACCATTCAAATTCACGATCTATGAAAGATACATTTCCTGCTATGTCCATGATATCATCCATGATCATAATCCGATATGGCATCTGGCAGACAAAGAAGATGGTTCCATTTAAAACAAGGGCACGTGTTATCATGTCGCTCTGCATCTTGCCCATAGTTGATGAGTTCTGGAAGAAGCAGCTTCTTCTCATTTCACGTATGATATTAATAAATAGTATCACGTTTATTGACAGTGACACGATGAACGTTGCAATTACAGACGAACTTCCGTAAGCATCGGCAGCAACGTTGAAAGGTCCGCATGTGTTAATAGTTTTAGTGATATGGTGGTATTCGGCAGGCCACAAAACGCAATATGTTGTTAATTTAACCGATTTTGGAACTTCGCTTAAAGTAATGATGAGCGCAAAGATCCAAATTGCTGCAAGAAGTTTATAAGTCCGGCTTTTCGAGTTTATACTTCGGTGACTCAATGGATGACAAACAGCGAGATAACGTTCAACGGTGATCAGCGTTACTATTCCAAGCGACGTATAATACCACCAATCAATGGAAATTTTGTACATCGCGCAGTCAAACGAAGTATAAACTGGCATTGCGAAGTTTATGGGGTTCTTATAAAGAATAAATGCGTACCAAATGTTAAAGGATAAAAGGAAAAAGATATCGCAAACGGCAAGATGTGCCATAAATGTCGACAAAGAAACGCGCGTTTCTGGTAAGATAAAATACGTGAGTAAAAACGTACCATTGCCGAAAAACCCAAAGACTGAAATGAAAGGTACAAGAACAGCTATGATAATCTTCACGATAGGGTTGTACAATGCTTTTGCAGCAGCTGCAGAATCCGTATAATTCAAAACATTATCAATGCTATAATCGCCATTGCAAATACCAGTTTCATTCCAGAAAGCATTCATGTTGAAGAATAAATGACTAAAATGAAAGTAATGTATTTCTCGAACCGGTACCTATGACGTGCAAGCAATTTTAGCTGTATAAATTGTTCTCTATTGTGTTACTGAATAAAACCCATTGAAGTCAAATTTGATGCAAACTGTTGTTGTTTTTCGATGTTTTGTCGTCGAGTAGAACAGGTTATCTAATACTTGGACGATGAGCTGCTACCAAAATGTATCTTGCAAGTTGTCTTGTAGATTAATCAAAATAAGCAGGTGCAGTTGGCGTTAGAGATTTTGACTTTTACACCAGTACCGTGTTGCTTTCTCACCAACTCCCTCGATCGTAATGCTGATTTTTTTAATTGCTTGTCTTTTAATATAGCAATTTGTAATATGCAATTATAGTTGTTAACCACCTAACTTCATTTCCTTCAGTTAAAACATACCAGCCAAATTCTCTACACTAATTGAGTGCATCAAAGTGAATAACCCATTGTATATATTATTATTGATCTTGTTGCCTTTGCACCACAACATATAAATAAAGTGACCTTGGAGAATTATATTGGAGGGTAAGGTTGTCAATTATAAGAATTTATCAATTATATTAATGGGAATTAATGGTTGTGAAGAGAGTCTGTCACTATTTCTATATCGTTCAATAGCTCATTTCAAAGCAAAATTTATTGCATTAGAAGAATTAATGAATTAGTGATACTGTCAAGTTAGCATCATTTAGGTGGCAGTGTGGTGCGTAGTGCTTGGGCGATTGTTTTTGAAAAAGTAGTACAGTAACCACAGTTTTGTTTATTTTAGGCTGAAATTAAAGGTACAAGGACAGGTATGATAATTCTCACGGTAGGGTTGTACATTGCCTTTGCAGCAGCTTAAGAATCCGTAAAATTTAAAACATCATTAATGCTATAATCGCCATTGCGAAAGTAATGTATTTCTTAGACAGGTGCCCTTAAAGTGCAAGCAAATGGTTCTCTATTGTGTTACTGAATAACTCCCCTCGGAGTCAAAGTTGATGCAAAATGATGTTAATTTGTTTTCGATGTTTTGTTGTCCAGTAGAACAAGTATCTATATACTAACTCCACGATGAGCTGCATCCAAGATGTGTCTTGTAAGTTCCCAGCAAACACAAAGACGTTTTAAAAACGTTTAAAATAAGTTTAGGGGTATAAACGTTTTGGGTTTTGGTTTAGGTAAAAACATCTTAATAACATCAAATGTCGGGTTATATAAAGGTCATGAAAACGTTTTTAAAACGTTTTGTATGAGAACACACTACAACAATATTTTAAAAATGTTTTCAAAATGATATTGTTAGCTATAATTTTGCAAACATTTTGTGCCCATTATGTTAAAATAGTTGCACCCAGCAAACACAGAAATGTTCTTACAATATTTTTCCAAAACGTTTTAATAACCTTTAAAACGTTGTGGCAAATATTTTGGGCAAACATTTTTGAAAAATATTTTTTCAACCCCAAATAACATTCTGTTTAGAATATTTGGTATCGAGTTTTCAAAAATGTTTTTGGAATGTTATTAAAATGTTTTATACCCTTTATATAATCCGACATTTAAACGTTTTCTGTAAAACATTTTGTGTTTACTGGGCAGTACATTATCAAAAAATGTTTTCAATGATATGAAACGTTTTATACCCTTAATATACCCTTTATATAACCCGACATTTAAACGTTTCCTGAAACCTTTTATAACCTTTTGCGAATGATGCCGAAAACGTTTTGTGTTTGCTGGGTTGTCTCGTTGATTTATTACAATCGGAAGTTGCAGTTGGCGTTAAAGATCTCGCCTGAAACTTTACATGTAGCGTAGCGTGTTGCTTTCTTCTCCAATCGCTTGATCGCTTGGTCATCTGACGTCGTTTACTTCAGTGAAAAGTTTTAATTTTTTTCAACACTCTCACCTTTGTTCCATCACCATTAAGGTACAGATACAGGTCATTTTTTGGTTTTGTAATAGCCCGCTAATGAAATGGATTAAATTGTGTTTGTACTCACTCAGGTAACATTGTGTGTGAATTTTACATTCGAACTAAGTGCTATTCTTTTTTATGGTCCTTTTAGTGTCTAAAATGACCCAAAATGAGAGTTTTCAATATTGCCGTCCATTTCTAATCGTCACCCCCAGAGAAAATATAAAAAGGCCCATAAAAATTGAATAGCACTTAGGTCGGATGTAAAATTCACACAAAATGCTTTTTGAGCGATCACAAAGATAATTAAATACTTTTTTAATTGGGGGTGGGGGGTGTGGATTTTAAATATATTTTATTGCTTGTACAGTGACATATTATAGGTCCTTTCACAATAAAATGTCCATCTGAAACAAAAGTGCTCTACACGAATTGCTAATTGAATGCATTTAAAGGGAAACAGCCATCAATTATGTTATTGACCGTGTTGCTTTTGGACTACATCTTCATCGTTTAATTATACATTGGATGACAGCAATAGTGGAAGGTTAGGTCAATTTAAATGAATTACTTACATCAATTATACAGTTGTGTAAGTTCATACGTGCAGGTAGTAAAGAAGAAGTAGAAAGATTAAAACTTTCAACTGCAGTCACCATTTTTCCTTCCCTTGGCGATTGCAGTTGAAAGTTTTAATCTTTCTACTTCTTACATCAATTATATTAATGGGTTGATATCGAGGTAAACACGACTGTGTGTGTTATAAAATGTAACAAATACACCGATAGCCAGAATGTAGTCAAGTGACTCTCCAAGTGAAGTAAACTATCATTGACTCTCAAAAGGAGTCGCCTGATTGCCACAAAAGAGTCAGTTGACTCTGCACTTGAGTGAATTGACTTTATCTGTGGAGTCGTGCACGACGTGGTAGTTATTAGACCCCGACTTTCAAAAGGAGTCGGACCTGACTTATACTACAAAGTAAATTGACTCTACCTGTGGAGTCAATTGACTCTACATTCAGAGTCATCATCGACGCGGTACACGTGTGTTCCTGAGGTACCGGCCATTTTGCATTATGCTGCTGCTGTTGAGCATGCTGGTCATTCGCACAGTGTATCGTGTATTGGTGTTTCGATAGTGTAATGTGGATTTCCATGCTCTAGGCTTACTTGGTCTTGAGCTGGATTCCATAGGAGAATTTTAACCTGACGGTGAGGTAAAGCTAATAGTAAAGTTTCCTACCTGGCGTCGGACTGAAGAAGTGACCCTGTAATGGAGCCGGGGTGACTATATAAATGGAGTCTGTGTTACTCTACGAGCAGCGTCCAGCCACAGCGCTCCATATTGCGAGTAAAATGACTCCTATGTAGAGTCATCAACGGTGACTCTTCAGCGGACTCAACAAATTATGACTCTTCGAGGGTGTCATATATGACTCCCAATATGGAGTAATTTTAGACATAGTCACAGAGTGGCTGGACTCTGCTTTTAGAGTCACAGTGACTCCAGTTTGGCTTTCAGTGTAGTCATAGGGAGACTCTTTGCTCTGTAGTTCATTCCAAAGCAAACATTATGGCATTAAAATGATTTTAATTTTGCTTATTTTACCCTTTCAACCCAGGCTATACAACAATGACCTGATCATATCATATGATTTTTTTAAAATATGATTACCCAGCAAACACAAAAACGTTTTAAAAACGTTTTAAATAAGTTATTTTTGGCTTTTGGTTTTAGGTAAAACGTTTTAATAACATTAAAATGTCGGGTTATATAAAGGTCATGATAACGTTTTAAAACGTTTTGTATGAAAACACACTACAACAATATTTTTAAATGTTTTCAAAAATGTTATTGTAAACTATTTTTGCAAACATTTTGCCAAATATTTTGTCAATACTTAAATAACATTATGTTAAAATATTTGAACCCAGCAAACACAGAAATGTTCTTAAAATGAACATTTAAATGTCGGGTTATATAAAGGTCATGAAAACGTTTTTAAAACGTTATTGTAAATATTTTGGGCAAACATTTTTCGCAAAATATTTTATCAACCCCAAAATAACATTCTGTTTAGAATGTTTTATATCATGTTTTTTTAAGGTTATGAAACCGTTTTATACTCTTAATATACCCTTTATATAACCCGACATTTGAACGTTTTCTGACAACCTTTTATAACCTTTTTGCGAATGATGTCGAAAACGTTTTGTGTTTGCTGGGTAAGTATCATTTTGGTACATTTGTCAAAGAACTAGGAAACATAGTATTTTGGTATTGAAGTGGATATAGTATTGTTTAAGTGTTTTAGTGTGCTTTTGCGTATTTCATCATTATATTGACATAGCGTTCATGTGCTGTATTCGTATTATACGGGTTTTGGACGTCGACTTTTTGACATGGTGCACTGCGTATTTTGGTCTCTCCCCAACTACCAATGGAGAGGCGTCGTATGCATGGGGAACAAGGGGTATAATGCATGGTGGACAAGGGGACTTGCCCCTCCCTCCCCCAACTTTCTGCAAAATGACACATTTTTGTTCTTTGCAGTTACTTTTTGACTATAAGAGAGATTCTTCCTCATTCACATTTCAAGACGGATTGACTCTATGAACGAATTTGAAGAAGCTGTGTCCATTGTACCCTTGTATATTGTACATTCATGAAAGCGTTTACTTTCCTGCTTTATTGAGTTCTCAAAGTAATAAAAACGACAACTATAGCGTGTTTATTTTTCCTAGCTTTTAATAAACGGCAATGTATCCGTCTCAAAGTTAGTGGTTTACATAAAAATCAAATAAAGCAGGAACATAAACATCAAAATTGATTTTCCTTTGAATAAAATCTATTTCAATGTTTGACCTTCCCAAGGTTGATTGGTGAAATTGCCTCATAGATTTAATTGGGTGTTTTACGAACAGAAAGTAATTTTTTAAATGTAACTACTGCTCATGATAATAACAAATACACCATCTTCAGTAATGAAGTCAATAATAGTATCGAACATGTGTAATGAAGTCAATAATAGTATCGAAAAAGATAACAGACCGCGTACAAGCAGTCAAAGTCTCAGCATCACCTGATAATGAGGGCCGATTGTTCCATGAAATGCGACAGGCAAAACTGCAACGCACTTTACCGCATACTTGACGCATAATCGCGATGGCACGCACAGCTCTAGTGTGTATACGCGAAGGTACGCAACACTGGCGTAATTGTTAGACACGGCACGATCGAACAATGGGCCCTCATGAATATGCGATAATTCACAGCATACAATGCACTGGGACTTTGACTGTTGATACATGGTTTGTAGCAGTCTGTGACAACGGTAAATCGAACAATCCCCCTCATGAATATGCGAGAATTCGCAGCATACATACAATGCACGGGGACTTTGACTGGTGATACACGGTCTGTAGTAGTCTGATCAGTCATTGTGTGAATGAGACATGTAGCATACATGTAGGGGTGCGTAGGGGTGTGTGCACAGGCTGTTTCAATGACATGTGTGTAGCATTCATGTACATTTTGTGTAGCCAGGGCTGGATTTACCTGTTTCAGGGCCCAGGACCAGGCTAAAATAAAATTAAGGGCACTTGCTATAGCTTGCTATCTGGATCCATGCGTTACTCCCCACCCAACCCCATCCATGATGTAACCTATTTGTTTAGATTATGATCAGAGGACTCACAGTGGGATTTCCTGCATTTGTGTAGCCATATACTGTATGGTACCCATGGGTACGGGTACGTGTCCCGGACCATGAATGCGGGTACGGGTCCCATGCCATGAGTATGGGTCCGGGTCCCAGGCCATGAGTACGGGTACGGGTACGGGTCCCAGTCCATGAGTCCGAAGACAAAATAGGGCATGAGTACGAGTACGGGTCCAAAGCCATGGGTACAGGTACGGGTGTGGAAATTGGGACTCGAGTACGGGTACGAGCACTATAAGTCTGGTAATCAGCAATGATGGACAATAGACTTTTCCACCATGCCAAGTTTGAAGCATGTAAAAAAAGGTGGATCCTTTAGCCAGATCGACAGGCAATCATACGTGTACATTGTACACACATACATATAATTTATATTTTAAGTTATTATAAAGATGCTGAGAGATAGTAAGCCCACTTTGTAAAATATGAATCACAATACACTGAGATGTGTGGAAGAAAACGTGCAGGTATTATTACAAATATTAAGGTATAATTTATATTTTCGAGTCATTTTTAAAAAGTCGATTCAGCCACAGTGACTCGAGTCACAAGCCTCGAGTCATCGAGTCAAGTCATTAAATTTCGAGTCGAGTCGAGTCATCGATTCATCAACCCTCGAGTCGAGTCGAGTCGTCGAGTCACCTTGCCTCGAGTCGAGTCATCGAGTCACCAAAACTCGAGTCGAGTCGAGTCGAGTCACTACAAGTCTGGTAGCTCCGCCTTCCTATCCATAAGCTGTTATGGCAGCGCGGAGGTGGTCACGTGCGTATTTATAAATACATATTTATAAATATAGTCGAAGCATAGTGCAGAATAACCATCATTACATCAAACGTGATATCCAAATACTCTGTTGATACCTACACTATACATGTATATAATACTGGTATACATTTATATCGACTCCTCAGTGAAAGATATGGGTAAGTGCACTAACTGCCCTGTGAATATTTGACAATTAACAGACAGTAAATTGTGGTATTTTGGTTCGCTTCAATTCCAAATATTAGTGACTAGTACATGGTGTTACGTAACCCAGTGCAAAATTTGCTACATTAGTGGAACCAATGCTTTTTAGCTTCTAAATACCCCTACGAACAAAACCTGAGTTGGTTCCATTTTTTTTTTTTTTTTCTTCGGCGGCCATTTTGAAATTCAAAATGGCCACTATATTTAGCCTTTTTTAAGCCATATTTGTCCCGAAAGTGCACAAAGTCATATTTTTCTTACTTATTATTTATACTTTTGATTGTCAAATCCACTAAGAACATAATTAGGATCATTTTCTAGAATCCAAGATGGCTGCCAAATCCAAAATGGCCGCCAATTTGTCTAAAATGGTCTGCCAGCTATAAGGACATTGATTTCTTTCCTTTTTTGCTGATTTATTCACTACTTATGTTTCTGAGAATCAACTGAGAAATAAAAACTTAATTTGGTCCATTTTCTCAAATCCAAGATGGCCTCTAAATCCAAAATGGCCGCCTTTTATTAAAATATGGCATACCGCTTTAGGCAATTACTATCATTGAGAGTAAAATACATGTATCTCATTTCTGTCAGATATGGATAAGAAAATGATTCTAAACATCTTAAATAGTGCAACAACATTGTTTAAGGAGAATATAGGTGTATTTCACCTTTCAAAATGGCCTCCAAAGTATCTTGAAATTGGCTAAGATTTTCAGCTAATTTGTCAGCATTTATGCAATGAAATACAGAAAATCGCGTTTTAAAAGTTGACATTTCAATATTGTAATTCAACTTTAGACGTTTATGATAGAGCTGACTTTAGAGGCATTTTAATGCCTAGTTGTCATCATCTATGTTATCAGTATTTTCAAGTTCCTCAGCATAGCTGTATTGGTACACTCTTCATCTGCTCCACAAGCACATGCTTCTGTACAAGTCAGATTGTGTCGTCTGCAGGAACATCTTCTGGAGCATTTGCTTATTCCACATCCGCACCTAACAAGCTCGACAACAGACTCGGGAGCTATTGCAATGTCTGACAGGATAGGTACTGGAATGTTATCTGCATCACTCGACCATCCTAGCTTGAACGGGTCTAGAATATTTGGATTTACCACAAGGTCTTGACTCCAAATATATGCTTGCATATGCGCCCGCAGAATGTGTTGATGCCACGCACCAGAAGTTGGAGGGATTTTATCAATCCCCCCTGGTTGGCTCTTGAAGCGTTTTCATCTCAGTTTTTCAACTGTGTTGGCCTGTAGGTCATTTTTTGTGCCCATGAGCCTGCACAAAAACCTCTCACAGCCTGAAACAACACTTTGAGATGGCATTTCTGCTTCACCAAGTTGACTCAGTGCTGTGAGTTCTTCAGGTGTTACCACTGATATGTCCACATGTGTCGCATCCTGCTTTTGATGTCCCGAGACAGATATGTATTGGTTTCAGCAAGATTTTCCTTCTGTTGTCACCTGTTCCCATAAGCATGATTGTATGAAGACCAAGAACCGTTAGTCTTCGAAGAGCAAGGACCATAACACCTGTATCTTGGGTCATGATATGGACATTCTGTCCAGCTTCAGAGATCTCTGCTGCATGTAGCATGATTAGAGTGTCTGCTTCCTCTTGTGTACTAAAACCTGTCGATGGCTGAACATGATTCATGTTGCTTCTCACATGCAGACGTGTTACAGTGACTACTGGAATCTTCAGCTTCAAAACTTTGTTTGCCAGGTAGATTGCGAGGGTGTCCTTAGTTTCATTGTTAGCCAAAAATAGCTTTGAGTCATGGATGGGGGTTGTGTCAGCAACAATGTAGGCTCTCGCTGATGATTGGACTCCTAACTCCTATATCTTTGATTGAGTTTTCTCTTCAATAATTATCAAAGATGACATGGCCACCTTCATAGTCACTGTAACACATCTGTATGTGAAAAGCAACATGAATGATGTTCAGACATCGACAGGTGTTAGTAGTTAGTACACAAGAGGAAAGCAGATACTCTCTGAAGCTGGAAAGAATGTCCATATCATGACCCAAGATACATACATACAACGGCTTTTTTATAGCGCAATTTCAAAGAAATGATCATTGCACTTTACAAAAAAACTTACGCTACTACTAAAGACTACAAGAAAAGCGAAAACAAAAAACATGCAAAAGAAACAACATCAGCAATGGTTAAAAAGATGGGTTTTCAGGCTACATTTGAAAGTAGTAACTGTGGGAGACGACCTAATGGATGACGGAAGATTGTTCCAGATTCTGTTCCAGATTCTAGATACAGATGTTATGGTCCTTGCTCTTCGAAGACACACGGTTCATGGTCTTCAGACAACCATGCTTATGGGGACAGGTGCCAACAGAAGGAAAATCTTGCTGAAACCAATACATATCCGTCTTAGGACATCAAAGTGTTGTTTCAGGCTGTGAGAGGTTTTTGTGCAGGCTCATGGGCACAAAAAATGACCTTCAGGCTAACACAGATGAAAAATTGAGATGGAAACAATTTAAGAGCCAACCAGGGGGGATTGATAAAATCCCTCCAACTTCTGGTGTGTGGCATCAACACATTCTGCGGGCGCATATGCAAGCATAATGTTTGTAGTCAATCCCTTGTGGTAAATCCAAATATTCCAGACCCGTTCGAGCTAGGATGGTCGAGTGATGCAGATAACATTCCAGCAGTGGCGTAGCCGGCACTTTTTCAGAGGGGGGGGCAAAGGGGAAGACAAATTTTAAGGGGGCACCTTT
This sequence comes from Amphiura filiformis, assembly GCF_039555335.1. Lineage (NCBI taxonomy): Eukaryota > Metazoa > Echinodermata > Ophiuroidea > Amphilepidida > Amphiuridae > Amphiura > Amphiura filiformis. Next base: position 63,738,307 of record NC_092640.1, on the reverse strand, counting down.
TGGCGACAAAATCAGTTAAATGTTAGAAATGCGCGGGAAGCGCGCGAAAAATGCTGCCATATTGAAGCTAAATTGGTGAAATATGGTACAGAAAGTGAATAAATTCGCAAAATGGCAAAATGTAATGTAAATTTGGTCAGAAACACAAAAAAGTCTTAAATGTCGGGGTGGTCACCATCCCACAGGGGGGGGCAAGAGGGGGCAAGACTTTTCACAGGGGGGAAGCTGCCCCCTTGCCCCCCCTTGGCTACGCCACTGCATTCCAGTACCTATCCTGTCAGACATTGCAACAGCTCCTGAGTCTGTTGTCGAGCTTGTTAGGTGCGGATATGGAATAAGCAAATGCTCCAGACGATGTTCCTGCAGACGACACAATCTGACTTGTACAGTAGCATGTGCTTGTGGAGCAGATGAAGAGTGTACCAATACAGCTGTGCTGAGGAACTTGAAAATACTGATAACATGGATGATGACAACTAGGCATTTAAATGCCTCAAGGTCAGCTCTATCATAAATGTCTTAAGTTGAATTACAATAATAAAATTTCAACATTTAAAAACATGATTTTCTGCATTTCATTGCATAAATGGTGCCATATTAATCTTAGCCAATTTCAACACATTTTGGCGGCCATTTTGAAATGTGAAATGCACCTATATTCTCCTTAAACAATGTTGTTGCACTACTTTAAGATGTTTACAATCATTTTCTTATCCATATCTAACAGAAATGAGATACGTGTATTTTACTCTCAATGATAATAATTGCCTAAAGCGGTATACTATATTTTAATAAACGGCGGCCATTTTGGATTTAGAGGCCATCTTGGATTGGAGACAATGGACCAAATAAAGTTTTTAGTTCTCAGTGGATTCTCAGAAACATTAGTAGTGAAAATAATCAGCAAAAAAGGAAAGAAATCAATGTCCTTATAGCTGGCAGAACATTTTAGACAAATTGGCGGCCATTTTGGATTTGGCAGCCATCTTGGATTCTAGAAAATGATCTTAATTATGTTCTTAGTGGGTTTTGACAATCAAAAGTATAAATATTCATTAAAAAAATATGACTTTGTGCACTTTCGGGACAAATATGGCTTAAAAAAGGCTAAATATAGTGGCCATTTTGAATTTCAAAATGGCCGCCAAAGACACATTCGAAAAAAATGGAACCAACTCAGGTCTTGTTACCTAGGGTATAAGGGTGCAAAAAAACCTTGGTTCCACTAATGTAGCAAATTTTGCACTGACTTATGATAATTCTACGTAACACCATGTACTAGACGTTCAAATATATGTCCCCATTTCACCCAGGTATAATGGCATGTCTCTTATTTTACCAAAGATTACTCCTCTGTTTCCTAATGCCCAATGCGCGATTATACTTTGCAGTGTTATTTATGCCAATGCTGTTCACCTGTTTTTAATTAGAAAAAAATTCATAATTAGAAATAGGCATCAGAATCCAAAAAATTTACAAACAGCGTGTAGCCCATTTTCTTGTGCAACTTATATGCTAATTCTACTTTCTATCTATCTATCTATCTATCTATCTATCTATCTATCTATCTATCTATCTATCTATCTATCCGAGAAAGAGTCTACAATTCTTTTCCATGAATCTCTATCAGCCATCAGATTTGGGAGGTCATTAATTTCTTGATTGACGTCCCTTGCCACACAGTCAATGTAGTTGAATGGTCTTCTTCCTCTACATGTTCGTGGAAGCCTCATACAGATGACATCTGAAATTATTTGGTCTTTTGCACGGTAGCAGTGGCCTGCAAATCTGGCTCGCCGTTGAGCAACGATGGAGGACACCTGTGGAACACCATCTCTGCTTTGGTTTTATGTTCACGCCAGGATATATTTCGAACCCTCCTCAACAGCCGGGTGTAGGCACCATCAAGACGGTCCTGAAGATCTTTCTTCATTGTCCAGGTCTCACTTCCATATAAGAGGATACTCTCTATGCAGGCTCTACTTTACTGACTGCGAAGAAATGAGCGGTTATATAACGCATGCGTCAGAAAGATTATTCAAGTACAATCACGCGCGCCGTTACATAGCGTGTATGTATGAACTGTTGTTCATCTTTAGTGAAAGCATGAATAACATAACACTGTATTTACATATATAAACTGACCCATCTACTCAATCCATAAAGCAACTCATGGGTAAATTGAGCGGAAGGAAGTCGTTCGTTGTCAACAAATTAGGGGTCATTAATTAGTTTGCTTAGTTAATTATTTGTATTGGCATTTAATGTAATATTCCTAATGAATTCATTGTAACTCCATCATAATTATAAGGCATTCTACTACCCCACGACCCATTATTCAAAATCGCGCACTGTGATTTGTTGAAAGCGTCACGTGAAAGACCATTAATTAGCAATAAAGTGGCCAGGGCAATGAACTTTATGTTCTTCTCGCATCACAGCGCACAGAATAGCGCGATGCAGTATATTAGCGTCGTTACGCATTCTACGCAAAGCATTACGCGTGGTACGCGTTCATCAATACGCGCAGGCGCTCCACCATGAGGTAAACAACTTGAAATATTTGGTCAACAAATGTGATATTTTCTCTTTAAATCGCACTATTTTGTGGTAATAAAATAGAAATAAAGGGTGCAGCATTATCCTTTACTCGGCAGTAAAAACGTTTCAATAATGGGTTCGGCTGCGCCTCATGCACCCATTATTTACGTTTTTACTGCCTCGGACGCATTATTTGCGTGTAAAGGATAATGCATTACCCTTTATTTCTTAAATACAGTTATGGACAAACGTTTGGAATATTTATATGTTTGTATCAATTGCAGTTTTCAATCATATTAGGCACAGGTTTATTGTTATGGAGTAGATATAATGTCCTTTGACGTTTACATCACACAGTTGGTCAATTAAACAAAGAATTACCTGAGGAAGCGCATTACAAAGAAAAGACCACACAATCGTAACACTTTTTGGCGGTCTCTATGTATCACAAATGAGATTAAAGACACTAGCAAACTTAATTGTTTAAACAGAAACTTAAACTCTCACTGTGACATGTTTAGATAAGTCTCTTGCTTGAGAAAACACAAATCAATATTTGGTGTGTCCACCCCTTGCCAGCTCAAGGTCATGTGCGCGACGTGACATTCCCTCAACCAAGTTTGCCAAGGCTCTTTGTGGAATATCTCTCCAGCAAGCAATGAGGGCGTGTCTAAGTTCCTGCAGTGTGATCGGTTGGCTGTCCATGTTACCTATTTAAACCTGCGGAATACTTTTGCCCATAAGTTCTCTATAAGGTTCAACCGGGCTCAAAGCCGACCAGTCCAGCGGAAGGATTTCCCTCACGGGTGTGGTTATGTGCGCCGTGGTGTTGTCATCTTGGATCACGAAATTGTTCCCGAAGACTCTCCTTGCAAACGAAAGCATAACTGTATCAAGAATATGGAGGTGTGATTTGGACCTAATGTGAAATGCTCCCCCTACTGTGATTCCACCACCATCTTTCTGGACTCTAAGCGGGATACAATCCTCAAGTAGGGTTTGACCAACCTGTATTCGGACCTTGAATTGGTCATCTAGTCTGTAGAGGAAGTACCGGGCAAATTCCTATGTCTCTGTGGCCAAAGCAAGCACGCATGCCGATGTCTTTGCAGAAGTATCGGCTTTCGTGTTGGTCGTCTTGTGCGAAAACCTGCACTAACCAGTCTATTGTTCACAAGTTTCCTGGTAACAGGCGCGTTTATGAACCTCAGCCATTCTGTTCGTAGCCGAGATACAGGCTTCGTGCGGCCATTGCGGCAGAGTCTCAGAAGAGATCGGTCTTCCCTGACGGTTGTCTCTCGGGGCCGACCTGACCTTCATCTAGGTGTAGTATATAGTTCCAGTCTCTTGACATCTCTTTAAGAATTTAGAAACTGCACCTTATGTAATTCTTAAAGCGGCTCCAATCAGTCCAATATCCCTCTGTTTGTAGCCGCCATTACGTAAGTCAATGACGCGGGCGTATAAATCTGTACTCAACTCGCAGCCCGTGATCAGAAATATCTTATACAACAGACAGATGCAACAAAGTAAAGCTGGTTTCTGCATAAGGTAATGCAAAAGCCAATGTAATCTAATGAATCATCGCTAAAATAACTGCGAAAAGGATGCCTGATGGTTCATTGGTCAGGCATAAGAAGCTATTGTCCTACATTACGTATTGTGTGATATAGAATGGTAACTAAGACCTTGCCAGACACCCGTGATCCATTTTGCATGGCTGATGAGTCATTGATGGTAAGAAATCTGCATTTAAAAAATAAATTTATTCCAAACTTTTGTCCATGACTGTATATTCTTACCATTATTAGATTAAAGTAACGTTGTAAGGTATGATATAAATATAAATTTAATAATATGGCGTTAATCGTAATGCTGATGTGACCTTCACCTACAATAATTATATTGCTTTGAAAAGCTTTTAAAGGCTAAAATCGTGTTCACACAGTCGGACATAAATCACTTATTACCGGGCCTAAATTTTGTCGGAAATAGTATCGGATATAAGTGGGAACGAGCGTGGGAAATAACTCTATCGAACATAAAGTGCCTTATATCCGACGTTTTAATGCCGAAGCTGAGCAGGCTTAAGACCGGTCATCATGGTCATAACGTTGTGTCCGGTAATAGTAATTACGTGTAGACCGCACTCGTGGGCTGTCGGATATAACTGTGACCTTGCACTTTTTTGGTGCCCGATGAAAAGCCGGCTTCTTTTAGTCGAAAGAGCTGCATTATTCATGTAATATAAGAGCAGCGGAGGTGTTATTTCATCTACATCGCCATTCGCAGCGAAATATTGCCGCAAAAGCATGAAAACGAAACAAAACCAAATTGGCGAAGTCATTTTGGTAGCGATTTCTCGTTGTTTACCAGTAGAAAGGTGACTGTATTTGCCGGAACGGGTTTGGGTTAGAGTTGGGGTTTGGCTTAGGGTTAGAGCTTCCGACAAATACGGTCATCATCACTCTCTTACAAACCACATGATTCGAAAGCAATCTAACAAAAACACAATCTAAAACCAAAATAAAGTATCTTCTCAGGAAACACAAAAACTTGTTTTAAAATGTTTTAAGGGTAGATGCGGTATTGTTGGTCGAAGCAGCCAAAAAAAATTCCAGCCAAAGTCGATTTTTATTGTCTGAATTAATATATTATTGAAAAATAACACTTTGATGTTTTGCAGAAGTTCATTCTACAAATCATATACTTTGAAAACTTGCTTAATTTATTGTAGTTAATGAGTTATGTACATTTAACAAAAGTGTTGTTGTTTCAGCCCTCTTTACAACATACCCAAGAACCACAGGACCTATAAAAGCATTTCTACACGCTTGCAAGGAAACGAGCAATGCAATTTTTGCCGAAGTTCACTACCATTCGCAAGATGTTGTGAACTACCAAATCGCAACACTTTAAAATAGTGTATTACCTTAAACGTGTTTTGATTATGGTCAAAACGTTTTAATATAATTTGAATGTGTGGTTATATAAAGGTCATGAAAACGTGTTTAAAAATTTTATATGAAAAAACACTGCACCAATATTTCAATCATGTTGTCAAAATGTTATTGTAAAATATTTTTGGGCAAACATTTTTGCAAAATATTTTGTCAACCTTTAATAACATTATGTTTAAACGTTTTGCAGTAAAATTTACGTTTTATAACTTCTAATTGCCCTTTGTAAATTCCTCAACGAAAGTTTTCGTTTTGAGATCCGAATTATTTTGTGTGTGAGTAATTTGGACATTTCAACCCTACCGATTATTTTAAACAAGACTTTTGGTAATAATATGTTTTAAAAGCATTTTTGAAATGCTTGTCGATAACGTCAGTTAGTCACATTGTAGATAAGCTGGTTTATGGTCGAGTTAATGGTAGTTAAGAATCTTGCAAACCAGGATAGTGCCCAGGATTGAAATCCTGTTATCTTGATACCGATTTGGTTGTCTGAAGAGCTCAAAATAACCCCGTTAATTCTTAAAAAGAAATACGGTAGGTAACAGTGAAGTTAGCTCAATCAATAAGGCGTTCGACTATGGTGCGAGAGGTTGCGGGTTCGAACCCTGGTGGTGCCTAGTATGCTCTCGTGGAAAAAATTCAGTTAGCTTGAAATTCCCCTGGACAAGGAACTCACTGCTAATTTGTTTCGTTGTAACCCGTACGAAACTCGGGGAGCTGATCCTGGTTGCGATGGTTATTTGTGGTATGTCTAGGGTGTGCGCTCTTGAAGCAGCAAAGTCCCTGAATTGTTGTTTAATGGTTTATGTAATGATGTGGGACCATAGTGGTCAGCGACAACCTGTAAAGTGTGCTGAGGCTTGTGGATCAACGTCTAGGCGTTGTGCCTGTGCGTAGCGCACTATAAATCACTGCGCTTTTTTTTAACACAAGAAGAATGTCGTTCCAGTTGTGATCAAAAGACGAGCAACTTGGTTTCGAACCTGGACAGCGTCAATTGATGATTGCTCGATAAGATTCGAACCAGTGACTCTAGAATTCAATTTAATTACGATCTTCGTATACATGATTTAAGAAATAAAGGGTAATGCATTATCCTTTACACCCAAATAATGTGTCGAGGCCGTAAAACGTAAATAATGGGTGAGGCGCAGCCGAACCCATTATTTAAACGTTTTACTGCCGAGGACACATTATTTGCGTGTAAAGGATAATGCTGCACCCTTTATTTCTATTCTAAATTTATTACCACAAAAATAGTGCAATTTAACAGCGCGTATCGCGGAAATATTGCACGCGTAACCAAGCGTAATGCTGTGCGTAGAATGTGTTACGGCGCTTGACCCATTATTGCAGAATAATGGGCTCTCACGTGACGCGTTTCAACAAATCACAGTGCGCGATTTTGAATAATGGGTCGTGGAGGTAATAGAATGTGATAGTAATAGCCAAAATAAGGGTCGATTTAAAAAATCAATGTGAGGTACAATAATGTTTTCTTGAATTGAAATAACCAAGATATGAAATTTGAAACCTATAAAATAAAGGTACATAATCAATAGTTGCACTCCTTTTATTTGAGGTATACTGTGCAAAATTGTTAAAATATTTTATACAAGTTCACTTGTCCTGGCTCGTTGTCCTGAAAAAATAATGATTTCGACCTTAGGTTAAAGTTAGTCATCAACTTTTTTCTTGATTTTATGTTCGGGTGCTTATATTCCGACAACAAAGTGGTTATGTTGAGGATAGATTCAACAGATCCCCTCTTGTCAACCCAATGTTTAAATTAAATAATTTCGACATTCTGCGTGATCCCCTTTTGCGTGATCCCCCTTTGACATGTTTGACCTGTTAACTGTTCCTCCTGAGAGCTAGCCGTATTCCTCATAATTTTATCTTTTTCGGAGCTTAATATTGCACAGCACAGCATGCAATACGAAAAACTTGAAACGACGCATTGTATAATCTGAGTAAAACGCTCCTCATTGCTACATTTTACAGCTAAACCTGTAAAAGGATACTTACGGCAAATGTATGTATAATAGACATATTTGGGTGAAGTAGCAATTATTTGACCGTCGGAAATCCTCCCATAATGTACGATCTTATAATATGAAATTGGTTAATTTTGTTCAAACCTGATTTGTTGCATATTTGTAATGTTTACACATGTCCTAACTTGCACTTAAATGGAATCGGCCAAATTTGTTGTCTTTGTAGGTCATAGAACTGCCTATTAAATGGCCAAAATAACCAGTGGGGTTTCTTTCACTTTACCTTGTTATTTCAACCTAAAATGGACAGCAACCCTTCTCGTCAGTTATTACTAATATTATTTCAACATTTTAAATAAAGAAAAACAAAATCAAAATTTGACGGAAATCGTACATTAAAGGCTTTAAGATAATAACTATACACATATATTTTTAACTTTGTTTATATGTCTTATGTTACTCCCCCATTGGATGTTGTGTCATATTTTCCCTGTTTTTAATTATACACATATTATCATAAACTTAGTTTTTTGTCATAAATTAAGATACGACTTTGGACAATTTTGATTAATTCACTCCCGGCTATTATAGTCTTTAATCCTTTTAATAATCCTGCATTGTGTCTTTTTCTTCATCAGAAACATGTCTTCCATAACTATAACACATTATTCATCGCACCAAATCTGAAATGGTCTGGTTCTTCATGTGCAGCAAATCTGTTATTCATATGTTCTTGGTTTTCCTGCCCTGAAATATAAACAGGTATTTGTTTGTTTAGTGAACAGAAAAAATATTAACTATTCAGTTATTTGCAAAGATCTTTCGCATTTTTCGATTTGGTGCAGCTTATGGCGTTCACATGAAATCGGGTTCTGATTGGCTAATTGAATTACGTCATCATCACATCAGCATCTCATTTGCCAATCAATCGGTGTAGCATCGCGTGACTGTGGAATTTTATACACAAGTTTTTTACACACCGTGGACTTGACAATGCATCTGTAATGTGGAAGTATTTACTGGGGAAACACAAAGTTGTTTGGTGTCCTCTGCAAACGGGTGTTATAAACCGTTGACGTCCACGATTCATGCGTGTCCATTGATGGTGAAACTAGACGTATCCATAAATATGTGCAATACACACACTTTATTTAAAAGCCTGCAATTTAATAACTCATGAATGATATACTTATACACGAAGTTTAAAATATGTCGTGCGATTGTGTCTTTGAAAACATATACATTATTCATTGACCTGTTTGAAACTCATCAGGGGTCATATCATGCATACCACAGCGGTACGGTGGCACAGCGGTACAGGCTCTACCTCACAATCGGAGGGTTGCAAGTTCGAGCACCGTCAGTGACATCGTGTTGTGCACTTGGGCAAAGCGCTTTACTTCAAAGGTATGAGCATGTCTTGGGCATTGCATGGCAGCTGACATATTCTAATGACAGCGGAATAAATGTAAAGTGCTTTGATACATGTGAAAGGCGCTATATAAAATAATGTCAGTATTTACCTTGATATGCCTGATGCGCATCTGGGGGTACATCATATAGCTCAAGCTCACTACGGTCAGATTTGGAGCCCATTCTTTCGAAAAAAAAAAAAAAAAAAAAATAGAAAACACAAATTTGAAATGAAAATGCTAAGTATTCCATGAGTATTAGGAATCGATTATTTGGCTCGTTCATATCAACCTTTTTTACAATTGATAATTACATGTACAAGCAGTTACGTCTAAAATACAATATATCCTTTGATACTTATTTGATACTCAAAATCTCCTCAACAAACAAACAAATCATATTGTCCGTTTGGAAAGGAAATGATTAATAGAGAGATTGCGATGCTCCATACGAACGTTCGTACGTGCGCACAGTCGATATTCTTGGTTCCATGCTGGATTTAGCTCCTTTGTGACGAAGGAGTACATGTCACAAGCCGTCTGGGACCGTGACCAACACTTGCGCTGGCCACAGTTGAACAAGATATTTAACAGTCTTAGTGCTTATGCCTGGGGTTTATGTCTATTAGACTTTAGATCGGCATGCTTTTAAATTGACCATAACCAGGACTACCATGCCGCTTACAATTAATTGTATTTCAGTGCTTCCCGAATACTGTGATTGTCAAAAACAAATATTTCGGTAGATAAAGGACCGCTACATGAATAAATCATGACTTTATATCTTTATTATGATACTTTTGCGAGGGGAAAATTAGTCGCATTGCATGAACCACGTCATGCAGCTCAAGACTGTCAATTTCAACGTCATCCGTGTGTTTATACCAAAGATGCAAATCGTAAACTCTTTATTCTAATTCTACGACCGATCTTGCACGCACGCATTTCAACGGGCAATCCGCACGTATGAATTTTCACATCTCACTGCTACTTTAATGTTATAATAATTTCTTACAAATAAAATGGATTCTATTAATACTTTTCTCCGTATGTTCAATCTCCTTGAATATCTGTAATATATTATAAAACGGACACATTGTGTGCATTTTCTACGTTGTCCGCGCGTACATTTCGTAGGTACAGAATCTTCTTACTGGCAAAATAGTCGACCTCGCTCCGTCACAGGAGAGTAATTTTGAATAGATAGACTCAGGCCGTTGTAACTCATATACTAGCGCAATACAAAAAGGTGGCGACAGCGTCGGCTTCCCCTGTGTATTACTCTGCGCTGACATGGCGTCCGATGGCGTCGCCAAATTGATTCACGGGCGGGGCCATATTGGAAAAGTAAAGAAAAATGCTGCTGCCACCACGATAGTACTAAAAGCTACCTAAAAATATGCGTAGTGCTGTGGAGACTTATGTTAACATGACGATTCATGAATATGCTAATTAAAGAAAAATGCTGCTGCCACCTACGTCCACATGTTCCAAGTGTGACGTCGCTGTCCTCACGTCGACGAACGGAGTTTCAAATCCATCGCACTACGTGCTCTATATACTTAGTCCATGATAGGCTGGCGTACGATGACGGCGTTTGGAAATCGTAAACTATCTAATAACATGATAAACTTACTTGAATCGTTTTCGCTTGCAGGTACAACATGCCACGCCCACAACGATAAGAACCAAAGTTAGGACAGCAACAGCACCTACTACGATTGCAGTCAGAGGTATTTCATCACCTACTTCAGATGACTTGGTCGCAGGTTCTTTATAGAGGTAAGGTTTGAAAATAATATTAAATAAGCTAGCAAATACAAAGCTTAGTGGTCTCTACCGCAAACGGCATAGAACACGTGTTAATTAGCCGTATTTTATTTAAAAACACAGGCGTACACTTATGAAGAGGACACATACGCACGTTACACACCAAATTGAAATAGTAAAATGTCGCCGAGTAACATGATTGTGTTGATTACACAAAATGTCCACAGATTAAGTTCATCTTTAGCTCAACAAGGAGCAAACATCGAATTTTACTACAACTAATCGCAGTAGTAAATTTGACCCGACGAAAAAGAGTATCTTTATATGCAGTTCCAATTAAAATTTAATCACCTGTTGCATGAAAACTTGGATTTTGGTTTCAAAATTGACTTGCCTTACACAGGAAGTACTATTTATAAAAGTTGATAATATAAATAATTTCAATACAACAATGAATAATTAAATACCTGCAGTTGTATACAGTGGTGTCGAGAAGATGGGAGTAAAGCTTCCGATGGCTGTTGAACAAAAGACACATACACTAATACTTTAAAAGGCGCTGACTAGTAAAAGTTAGCAATATCATAAAACAGAAAAGTAGTCCACCCCTAACTCAGGGGACAAGGAATTTGACGTATTTTTAACTTATGATTTTTTGAATAGAGTTACAGAAATCGAACGTCAGGCCCGTTGGTATATACAACTGACAAAGTACACAAAAAGGAAGAAATTATTTGTTATACTGTATGCATCGTAGGTTTTCATGTTTCGGGTTAGATTTACTTTATGAATGTTAATTCAATACATTTATTACTCAAAAAACAAAACAAGCGCCATCCATACCACGGCATTGTTCATACGACGTTGATCCACTTCTGATTGTGCTATATCCTTGTGCACAAGGTTCACATCCTCTCTGTCCTGTTTTAGGTTGAAAAGTGCCACGTGGACAGAGCTGACAGGGTGTCAGCCCAATATATGAATATTCACCGAGTGTGCATGATTCTAAAATAGAAAAAGAAAGATTTATCGTTTTAGAGCGGTAAATAGTGGTAAATGTAACAAAGATGTGGCTCATTCAAAGATCCAAATAACATAGTAATTGTAAGACATAAATTATATTTCAATTATTGCACAAGATTATATAGAGCACGCTATTACCTTCACATTGGTTGTTACTATATGACCCTGTTCCAGCTGTAGTTGTTCCATCTGGACATGGTTTGCAAATCAGTTGCCCTTTTTTGTCTTGGTATGTGCCGACTTCACAAGGACTGCATCCCGACGTGGTCAAATCAAAGCTTGAGCCAACAGGACAGTAAACTGTAAAGCATTGATACACAAAACTGATGTCAACTTAGCATTCTATAAAAATCCCGATAAGGATATTATCATGTAATAATACAAGTCATTGCCATGCAAGCTATGGGTCCATTTGGATTTCTTTCGACGCCTTTGAAAGGTGTGATGAAACTTTTTTAACAGAAGGATTCTTGAGGTATCACGTACCCTGTAAAATAGTTGTTCATTATTATTGTAATATAACTTTAAAAAGACAAACCAAATGAAAACTATGGTTCGCCTTAATTTCGGTATAGTTCGCGAAATATTACAGTGCTTATTTCTGGGCCGACGAGGGTCCATATCCCCGACTTCAATTTTTGATCTAAGGAATTTAAAGAGTAGGCTTGCATGCTTATGCAAGAATAATTGTCCAGAATAACTTTAAACCTTCAGCCAAAATCCAACAGAAAACGGCATTATATGTAAAAATACCTGAACGTCACAATATCTTGTTTTTGTTCAGCAGCTATATCTGTATGTATTGATGCCTTACACTATTTGGTTAGTTATTGACTTACCACAAAACATTCCAGTAAGTTCCTGTCCTGGTTCACAAGTTGCTTTTACCAGACCAGTCTCAGTCTCGACAACATTAAGCGTCACATCTTGCCCATTCACATTAACAACGATACTGGCAGCAGATATAAGATCGGAAGCGGGGATTGCCA